>NC_042616.1:6635206-6985024 GCF_901001135.1 Rhinatrema bivittatum | reverse complement strand
GTCACAGGGTAATGACATTCATGAAGCAAGCTCAGACCTCTTGTATCCTGCTGTTCATATTCAGTTAATTGTAAAACAAGAATGCACGCGACCGTACGTGCACGTGGGAGCGAGTGAGCAAAGATACGCTGGAGTTTTAAATCACGTGCACA
This sequence comes from Rhinatrema bivittatum, assembly GCF_901001135.1. NCBI lineage: Eukaryota > Metazoa > Chordata > Amphibia > Gymnophiona > Rhinatrematidae > Rhinatrema > Rhinatrema bivittatum. Next base: position 6,984,872 of record NC_042616.1, on the reverse strand, counting down.
AGTACGTGTGTATGATGTAAAATACACCTAGCATGTGTACTCGAGCAAATGTAAAGCACATTCCTTCCTTAAGAATTTGTCGGCTTTAACGCATGCATGGAAGAGGATTTTAAAACATGCTCAGGTGAAAGCCATTCCCAGTTTTAGCCATTAGCCCACCAGTTTGCCCAGTCTATCTCAGGGTTATCCAGACCCTTCTAGTTTTTCATCCTGCACTCCCCCCAGTTGAGCAAGACCCCTCACCCTATCGTGTTAGTCCTAAAAATGATTTCTGCAGACTTACACCTCATCAGGAGCAGCAGGAAATATACGCAGCTTACGGTGCGCCACGAGCAGCGGCCGCTGGATTTACACACTTAACTGCTGGCCCCGCCCCTTTTTAGCACGAGCAAGTAATTAGCTGTTTCTGAAATTCATGTCGCTCAGGTGCGGCCACGTATTCATCTTTTAGTGCGAGTAACGCTTTTAAAATTTGGCCCATTCAGTTCTGTATCTCAGCAGGTGAGATCAGTAGTCCTGGGCCTGCTGCTGAGGGCTCAGTAAAGTCCCTTGAGAAACTTTGTGGATGCTCCCCAGCAAGTGCCTCATGTAAGACATCTGAGATAAATTCCTAGACTGCCTCGTAGGGGCCGTCTCACATGAGAAGATCCAAACAACCAATCTCAGGTGCCAGCTCAGACACAGAGCAATGCTTGAGCTGGAGTCAGGAGAAAAGTCACAGACGACCTTCAGTAAATCAGCCCCTGTGACTGATAAAGATTCAGGTAATGCAATCCTTACCCAGGGAGATCAGGGTCTCATAATTCTCCTTCATCACCTCCCTGTAAAGCTCCTTCTGCCCTTCATCTAAATACCCCCACTCCTCCTGGGAGAAAGAGACAGAGATGTCCTCAAACGTCACCGGCACCTGAAACACAAACCAGAAACACTCAGTGACACGTGGAGGGGCTCAGCGTGCATTAGATCTCAGCTGGATTTATCCTCCTGTTTTATCATGGAGGAGGGGATACCAGGACCCCTCTTCCCCAAGAAATGTCAGATTTGTTCCCTCTGTGTTGCCCCTAGAATCAGTTTCCTCCATAGACCCCAATGTTTTCAAACTGAAAAATATTCTCTAATACCAGAGACAGAGAATATGAAATGTCATTGCGTGGATAAATCACATTATAATAAAAAGGAAGCTATAAGAGCATTATCCAGAACATCAGGTTCTATTCCATCAGGAGGACTCCCTGTGCTAAATCCCAACAGGGCAGGAAGAGTTTGGTGTCCTGGGCAGTGACATTTCTCCCATTGTGATGTACTAATTCTGTATTCAGGGGTGTTGCAAACCATGGGCACACAGGGATCAAGCCCCAAATCTCAAACAGCTGTTTGCTTTCCTTCTCTGCAGGGAAAAGGAAAGGAGAAATTACACTTACCTGATAATTTCCTTTCTTCTGCAATCAGGCAGGTCAATCCACACAAATGGGTTATGCACCTCTACCAGCAGGTGGAGACAGAGTAAAAGCCAACGTCAAGGACATATAGCCCTGTCCTGACATCAGCCTGCAAGTATTCTGGGGAAAATCCAAATTGTGGACAAACTGATTATATTTTAACATAACCACTTATGCTTCCAACCAATTGAGAACACTGAGCTCAGTGAAAAGAGCTAACATTTCCTAAGCTAAGGAGCTGGTCATGATACTTACCAATCCTCAAACGAGTAACAGATATAACACTCTGCGTCGTTCGTACCTAGAGGACAAACTGAAACCAAGACGGCAGCCGAGGGTGGACTGTGGATCGGCCTGTCTTCCTCAGAGGAAGGAAAATTAAAATTAAATAAAAAATGTCATCAGGTAAGTAGGAATTTCTCCTTCCAGTTCACTCGGGCAGGCTAATCCACACCAGTGGGATGTACCAAAGCTGCCCATGGACCCAGCAACATTGCACATGCTAAGGCCGGCGTCCTCCTGTGCCCAAACGATCAAGCAGAATGCCTGGAAGGGTGCGTAAGGGCAACCGCTGACGACTTCCATAATCCAATAACGGAGTATAGTTGCCCGCGCCGCTGGCTCACCCTGAATACCTCCACCATGGAGTACAGCTGACCAGACTTACTGAGAGGATTAATAACCTCCAAGGACTGCATCAGATGCCACTTGACAGCCAGGTACACTACACTGAGGGTAAATTATGCTATTGGTTCTCTTACACCAAGTAATTACATAAACCAAAGAGAACTCACGAAATCACACCATTCAATCTCAAATATATAATTTATTAATGGAATGTATAAAATAGATCCTGTCTAGACAATAATTACTATCTAACACAATCATTCATCCATGCTACAATCATATCACAGTCATACAACACCTATAAAAACATCATATCATAATGTAAAAATCCCAACACCAATGTGTAACAGTTTTTCAAATCACAATGTAAAATATATATTGCAATATCATCTGCTTTAAATTTGATAATGTTTCACAAAATGTAATAATAGTGATGTAACATATCTCTATAAATGTCTAGAACCTGATGTTCTCAAGTTCCAGCATTACCCACTATACTTTTCCGATTATCACAACCAAAAACGGTGACATCGTCCACTGGACCTGCCCGACAAGGACTCCTTGTTTCGCCCGATTCATCTGGGCTTCATCAGGGATATTTTCGCCACTGTCGTCTCTAATGCAACCTATATTAAATACATCCATCAATATAGGTAACCACTCTCCACTTTAACCCTTAAAACCCACCTCCTCTCCAAACATTAAACATAGAAAGGATCTACCTTTACAGATCGTTTGAATTTTGTAACGTTTAAGATGTGCAACCTCCGTTGCCGCATTAAAGTGCTTTTTAATCCATTCAACTTTCAAAGTATAGGCAAAACGCTTCACATTTCAACATCACTAAGCTAATTCCAGGGACCAACCCTGCAACCAAAAAATAGCGAAAAATACAATTCAATAACAGCTTCAAAATACCTAAAACGCTCAACCGGCTGCATACTCACATTTCCTCCGGAATTGATGACATCACGTATAACGGCATGATGTAAAGCCATGAACCTAAACGTAAGTTTTATAATACCACCAATTAAAACCTTAACTAGTCCTACAATTAAACAATCTCCTTGATCATTATCCCATATGGCAATCTTTCAACTCCCAGAAAAAACCACCGTCGTAATAAAAGTTATCAATGAGCCAGTCGTATACTCACACAAAGGCTTGCCATTCAATTGGACCATTGAGTCCGTGGGGTACACTCGTCTGCCAATCAAAAATAAACCTTTGCTCCACTCATCTTAGAACAGCAGATAAATCGCCTCCCCACTGCAAAGTAACTCTTTTAATGACAAAAAACCGTAGTTCTTCGATCTCATGCTTTACATCTAACCAGTGTTTTACCAAAGGGGCATTTATTTTCTCCATTCTAATCCTGCTCTTGTGTTCAATGATACGAAATTTTATGGACCGAATGGTTTGTCCTATATAGATTAAAGAGCAAGGACACAGAATCGCATATACCACTCCTGCTGATTCACAAGTCCAGGAGCAATCTCCTGGACTTGGGATGTCGGCTGCCAATAGTCAAAATAGCGCCGACGGCCCTTTGCCCTCACTATTATCACTGGGGTCGACCAATGGCAGCAGTAGCCCCTGTGACATAGTAAGGGCAAAGGACCGTTGACGCCATTTTGATTACTGGCAGCCGACAGCCCTTTGCCCCTCCTGCCAGTCTCCTACCTGCTGAGCAGAAAGCCCTGCAGCCATTCTCCTGCCCCTTCTCCAGAGCAGGATTTCCAGCCCCGGCTCCCTCCCTGCACCGTCCCTGGGGTGGGGGATGGGATCAGTCCCAGGCTGCATCCCCTGCCCCCCTCCTGCCAGTCTCCTACCTGCTGAGCAGAAAGCCCTGCAGCCATTCTCCTGCCCCTTCTCCAGAGCAGGATTTCCAGCCCCGGCTCCCTCCCTGCACCGTCCCTGGGGTGGGGGATGGGATCAGTCCCAGGCTGCATCCCCTGCCCCCCTCCTACCTGCTGAGCAGAAAGCCCTGCAGCCATTCTCCTGCCCCTTCTCCAGAGCAGAATTTCCAGCCCCGGCTCCCTCCCTGCAGGGTCCCTGGGGTGGGGGATGGGATCAGTCCCAGGCTGCATCCCCTGCCCCCCTCCTGCCAGTCTCCTACCTGCTGAGCAGAAAGCCCTGCAGCCATTCTCCTGCCCCTTCTCCAGAGCAGGATTTCCAGCCCCGGCTCCCTCCCTGCACCGTCCCTGGGGTGGGGGATGGGATCAGTCCCAGGCTGCATCCCCTGCCCCCCTCCTGCCAGTCTCCTACCTGCTGAGCAGAAAGCCCTGCAGCCATTCTCCTGCCCCTTCTCCAGAGCAGGATCTCCAGCCCCGGCTCCCTCCCTGCACCGTCCCTGGGGTGGGGGCAGATTCAGGCTCCGCTGCTGTCTCAGGGTTTTCAGCTTCCGGTCTCAGCACCACATTCTGTACAGGAAGCACCGCCCCCTTCCAGCAGGAAGTGACATCACCAAGGAAGAGGAAGTGGGAACTGCAGCCGCGGCACAAGGAGCTGTTAGAAACCGAAACTTGACGGTAGGAAAAGACCCCATGGCCCATCTAGTTGGGATGGACGCTGGGAAATGTAGTCCTGCACTGCCTTTGCTCAGTTTTTTGGGAATTGTGGGAAATGTAGTCCTAGGGCGTGGGTTGTTGCAATTGGCTGATTAATAAAGCCAAGTCCTGTTCCCTTTATAAAAACCAAAATTGGTAACTCTGCAGCCTCTCAGAGAGACTGGGGGGGGGGAGAAAGGAGGAGGGGAGAGGTGGGAGAAGGAAGGAGGGAAAAGGGAGGGATTGTGGGGAGAGAGCAGGGTGAGGAGGCGCAGGAGGGAGGGAGACTGGGAAGGATCAGGGAGAGGGTAAGTGAGAGAGAGGATGTGAGAGAGCCCCCTCTGACTGCTGTCCTCTGCCTCCCCCGCCCAGCACTGACAGCAGGAGCTGAGGCTGCTCACAAGGCTGCAGGATTCAGGATCAGCTGGGACTGCGCTCTCAGGAATATTGGGACCGGGAGCTCAGATTCATACATTATACCTGGAAGGAGAGCATCAGCCTGATGAGGAAGGAAGCAATCCTGTAGCTAGGACCTGCCCTCAAGATGATGTAGTATCCTCTAGCACTGAGAATAGTTCTCCAGGAGCACGGGCCCAGGAGGGAAGACTGGGAGCTCAGATTCATACATTATACCTGGAAGGAGAGCATCAGCCTGATGAGGAAGGAAGCAATCCTGTAGCTAGGACCTGCCCTCAAGATGATGTAGTATCCTCTAGCACTGAGAATAGTTCTCCAGGAGGGAAGACTGGGAGCTCAGATTCATACATTATACCTGGAAGGAGAGCATCAGCCTGATGAGGAAGGAAGCAATCCTGTAGCTAGGACCTGCCCTCAAGATGATGTAGTATCCTCTAGCACTGAGAATAGTTCTCCAGGAGGGAAGACTGGGAGCTCAGATTCATACATTATACCTGGAAGGAGAGCATCAGCCTGATGAGGAAGGAAGCAATCCTGTAGCTAGGACCTGCCCTCAAGATGATGTAGTATCCTCTAGCACTGAGAATAGTTCTCCAGGAGGGAAGACTGGGAGCTCAGATTCATACATTATACCTGGAAGGAGAGCATCAGCTTGATGAGAAAGGAAGCAATCCTGTAGCTAGGACCTGCCCTCAAGATGATGTAGTATCCTCTAGCACTGAGAATAGTTCTCCAGGAGCAGGGGCCCAGGAGGGAAGACTGGGAGCTTAAATTCATACATTATACCTGGAAGGGGAGGATCAGCTTGATGAGGAAGGAAGCAATCCTGTAGCTAGGACCTGCCCTCAAGATGATGTAGTATCCTCTAGCACTGAGAATAGTTCTCCAGGAGCACGGGCCCAGGAGGGAAGACTGGGAGCTCAGATTCATGCATTATACCTGGAAGGAGAGCATCAGCTTGATGAGGAAGGAAGCAATCCTGTAGCTAGGACGTGCCCTCAAGATGATGTAGTATCCTCTAGAACTGCGAATAGTTCTCCAGGAGCGGGGACCCAGGAGGGAAGACTGGGAGCTCAGATTCATACATTATACCTGGAAGGAGAGCATCAGCTTGATGAGGAAGGAAGCAATCCTGTAGATAGGACCTGCCCTCAAGATGATTTAGTTTCCTCTAGCACTGAGAATAGTTCTCCAGGAGCACGGGCCCAGGAGGGAAGACTGGGCAATAAATTCCACTGCTCAATTGTGCATTAAGTGAAAAATAATTTTCTCTCACTGGCACTTATGAAACACCTTCTGAAAATCCAAATACACTACATCCATCAGCTCACCATGCTGACTGTGTCCCATTAACCCGTGTTTTCTATATGTTCTGTGATTTTGTTCTTTAGAAAACGTTCCATGATTTTTACCAGCACTGAATTCAGACTCACTGGTCTAGAATTTCCCCAAACACCCCTGGATCCCTTTGTATAGATTGGGGTTCCACTGGCCACCCTCTAATCTTTGTGCACAATTATAGGTTACACATTATTAATAGTAATAGATTACAATTTCATTTTTTTAGTTCTTTTGTAACTCTGGTGTGTATTCCAACTGTTCTGGGTGTTTTTTGGGTCCTTACGTACTGGCCTCCTGCATCTGAAAAGAGGTAGCCTGCATTTGATCTCCCGGGCCATTCACCCCATTATCTTGGGATACCGTGACTCCAACAGCATCATCCACACTTTGACTGAGCTACCCTACAACTCACCCAGTGGGACTGTGAGTGTATGGATTCATGGCTGGAGCAGGTGGAACCTCCTCAGCCTATAACCGTGGCTACAACTCTTCTGGAGTTTCCTCCTCAGTATGTGGAATATACAGACGGCCCTGTTATGGACATATTTACCCTTTCCCGCTTCATGAGACTCAGGTTATGTCTGATTATATCCAGGAAAACTTGAAAAATGTATTTATCCATCCTTTATCTTCTCTAGATGAGGAAAGGTTCTTCTTCATTGTGAAGAACGATGGCTCCCTCAGTGCATAGACTACCGCAAACTGAACGCCATCACAAAGAAGGACTGGTTATCCACTACCACTAACCACAGAGCTCTTCGACTGCATTTAAGCACTAAGATTTTCAAAAGGCTGGACCTCAGAGGTGCATACAACCTTATTTGTTTCAAGGCTGATGACGAGTGGAAAACTGCGTGAATTATCAGACTTTCTCCCAGGCATCCACCACCCTCTCCGTGAAGTTCACGGAGAGGGTGGTGGATGCCTGGAATGCCCTTCCGGAGGAAGTGGTGAAGACCAAAACTGTGAAGGACTTCAAAGGGGTGTGGGATAAACACTGTGGGCCAGATTTTATAAATTAGTGCGATTGCGTACTTTTGTTCGTAGCCGCGCGTATCCATTAAAATCCGGGGTCGGTGCGCGCAAGGCTGCCCAAAATCGGCAGCCTGCGCGCGCCGAGCCGCGCAGCCTGCCTCCATTCCCTCCACCCCCCCCCCCCCGCACCTTCCCTTCCCCTACCTAACCCCCCCACCCGGCCCTATCTAACCCCCCCCACCTTTGTCGGCAAAGTTACGCCTGCTGGAAGCAGGCGTAACTTTGCGCGCGCTGGCCGGCTGCCCCGCTCCGTGTTCCGGTCCCGGGTGCTGGTCTGGAGGCCGCGGCCACGACCCCGGGCTGATACCACGCCCACGGCACCGCCCCCTAAAAGCCGCATCACTCGCGGCCCGCCCCCTAAACGCCGCGTCACTCGCGGCACGCCCCCCCGACACGCCCCTCCATTCAAGCCCCGGGACTTACGCGCGTCCCGGGGCTTGCGCGCGCTGCCGAGCCTATGCAAAATAGGCTCGGCGCGCGCAGGGGGGGTTTGGGGTAGGTTTTCGGGGGGTACGCGCGTATCCTACGCGCGTACCCCTTTGAAAATCTACCCATGTGGATCCATCAAGTCTAGAGGACGGGAATGAAGAGTGGGTGGCTCGCGGGAATGAAGGCTACTGCCTGGAGATTATACCCTAATTCAATAAACATACACCCGGTTAATGCAACTCCAACATTGCTCTAAGCTTCAACGGCAAGAGGAAACGTGGAAAAAGATTTGCATTCACAAAAAAGCGGGGAGTAGCTTGCTTGTTACGGTGGTTACTACCCCAAACCAAATAAGCCAGATACTTTACTTTCAATGCATATCCAGCATAGTTCTCTGCTTCAACGGCAGGGGGGAAAGTCTGATAATTCATGGATATCCAACATAGCTCTCTGCTTCAACGGCAGGGGAGAAAGTCTGATACTCCACTTTCAACGCATATCCAGCATAGCTCTCTGCTTCAACGGCAGGGGGAATGTAGAAAAGTCTGTATATAAATATATATCCACAACAATCAACAAGGACTGAATTACATTGGGTAAACAAGCATGGGTGTAGCTTGCTTATTGCGGCAGTTACTACCCCTAACTAAGCTAGATATTCACTTAGATGCAGTTCCAACACTGCTGTCTACATTAATGGTGGGGGTGGAAGGGAAATAGAACAAAAAGGTTACTAAGAGCCAAGTGTAACAGAAGTATGGGGAAAAAAAAGTGCATAGCTTGCTGGGCAGACTGGATGGGCCGTTTGGCTTTCTTCTGCTGTCATTTCTATGTTTCTATGTAACTCTTGTGACGGACACCACAGGTATCTAGTTATGCCCTTTGGGTTTTGCAACTCACCAGCAGTATTCCAGAAAAATGGTCAATGAGATTTTTCATGACCTACTCTACACCTGTGTAGTCATGTATTTAGATGACATTCTGATCTTTTCATAAAATTAAATGCTCACTGCTGAGATATCCGCAGCATCCTGCAGTGCCTGCAAGAGAACAGTCTATACGCCAAGATGGAACAATGTCTCTTTGAACAAGGGGAACTCCCTTTCCTGGGATACATTGTGTTTTGTGACAGATTCTGTATGGATCCTGACAAGATAAAGTCCATCAGGGACTGGCCCCATCCAGGGGGCTTCAGGCTCTACAGAGATTCCTAGGGATGTGCAGACAAAAAGTTTATGTTCACAAGTCCATAAGTCGAAAAGGGTCAATTTCGGTCAATTTCGGTCAATATGGACATATGGAGAATTCCATAAGTTGAGTCTATGTCCATACGTGCACCGGTTCCCTAAATAAAAATTTAAACCCCTCACCCTCCTTAATCCCCCCCCCCCAAGACTTACCAAAATTCCCTGGTGGTCCAGCGAGGAGTCAGGAAGCCATTCCTCTATTCCTTTGCGAGGAGCACGTGACGTCCGCGTCACGTCAGAGTGACGCGGCCGTCACGTGGTCCACCGCGGTTCCGCTCCCGGACCCCTCGTTGGACACAAACGGAACTTTTGGCCAGCTTGGGGGGGCCTCCTGACCTCCCCAAGCTGGCCAAAAGTTCCGTTTGTGTCCAACGAGGGGTCCGGGAGCGGAACCGCGGTGGACCACGTGACGGCCGCGTCACTCTGACGTGACGCGGACGTCACGTGCTCCTCGCAAAGGAATAGAATAATGGCTTCCTGACTCCCCGCTGGACCACCAGGGAGTTTTGGTAAGTCTTGGGGGGGATTAAGGAGGGTGAGGGGTTTAAATTTTTATTTAGGATCAACGATCGTGATTTCCAACGTATTCAACATAGCTATGTTGAATACGTTGGAAATCCGATCGTTTTCGCCTCATCACTTTTTTAAGTTAAAAAAAAAAAGTAGCGTTTTACATATAAGTTCAAAATGAATGCACACCCCTAGAGATTCCTTGGATTTGCTAATTATTATCATCAGTGTATTCCAAACTAATCTTCAGTGGTGGCCCCCCCTTACCCGCAAGGGCGCCAACACCAAAGGCTGGCCATCTGAATCTTTAGATGCATTTCAGGATTTGAAGAATGTTTTTATAGTTGGGTCCTGCCTATATAATCCAGATCCTGAGTGACCTTTCATCTTCGAAGTTCATGCCTCTACTCTAGTATTGGGGTCGGTCCTGATCAACACACTCCAGAAGGGGTACTCCATCCATGTTCCTTCTTCTCGAAGAAGTTCTCTGTGGAGCGGAATTACAGCAGCAAAGATTGAGAGCTTTTGGCTGTCAAAATAGCTACTTACTCGAAAGAGCCCAACACTGTGTTACAATATAAATGGATCACAAAAGCCTTGAACATCTACATCAAGCTCAGCAGCTAAATTCAAGGCAGGACCGCTGGTCTTTGTTCTTCGCTTGCTTCATCTTCAAACTGCAGTATCGTCCAGCACTCAAGAATCAACAGGCAGATACCCTCTCTTGCTTCTTTCACATCAAGGATGTCCCAGAACCTCCCAGATACATCATAAATCCCATTGAGATATTCCTGGCTATCATGGCCACTGTCTCTCCAAGGAAGATGGTTGTATTTTCCAGACTATGTGAGAAAGTGTTGAAATGGGCCCATGACTCCCATGTTGTAGGTCATGCTCATCAAGCACAAATCCTTGAATTGCTCCAGCAACTCTACTGGTGGCCCCATATGAAGCAAGAGATCAAGGCCTGACTCATGCCCTACTTGTGCATAGGAAGAAAAATGCTGCATGACCAACCCTGGGGACTGTTATGGCTGTTATCAGCCCTTTCCACTTGGCAATAGTGACAATAACATGATCAAATTTGAACTAATGAGTGGAAAGGGGACAATATGTGAATCTACAGGTCTAACACTAAATTTTTAAAAGGAAAATTTTGATAAAATGAGGAAAATAGAAAAAAAATTAAAGGTGAAGCGGAAAAGGTTAAAAGTGTACAATAGATGTGGACATTGCTTAAAAAGACCATCTTAGAAGTGCAGTCCAGATGTATTTCATGCAATAAGAAAGGTGGAAGGGAGGCAAAATGATTACCAGCATGGATAAAAGGTGAGGTGAAAGAAGCTATTTTAGCCAAAAAAACATCCTTCAACAATTGGAAGAAGGATCCATCTGAAGAAATAGGAAAAAGCATAAGCATTGTCAAGTTAAGTGTAAAACATTGATAACAGACTAAGAAAGAATTTGAAATGAAGTTGGTAGTAGAGGCAAAAACGCATAATAAAAACTTTAAAAAATATATCTGAAGCAGGAAACCTGCAAAGGAGTCGGTTGGACCATTAGATGATCAAGGGGTTAAAGTGGCTGTTAGGGAAGATAAAACCATTCCGGAAAGACTAAATTAATTCTTTGCTTCTATGTTTACTAATGAGGATGTTGGGGAGATACCGGTTTCAGAGATGGTTTTCAAAGGTGATAAGTCAGATCAACTAAACCAAATCACTGTGAACCTGTAAGATGTAGTAGGTCAGATTGACAAACTAAAGGGTAGGAAATCACCTGGACCAGAAGGTATGCACCTCAGGGTTCTGAAGAAACTAAAAAATTCAGATCTATTACTTAAAATTGAAACCTATCATTAAATTATCCATTTTTCCTTGAAGACTGTCCTGTGGCCAATGTAACCTCAATATTTAAAAAGGGCACCAGGGGTGATCCGGGAAACTATAGACTGGTGAGCCTGACTTCAGTGCTGGAAAAAATAGTGGAAACTATTCTAAAGATCAAAATCACAGAGCATATAGAAAGACATGTTTTAATGGAACACAGTCAACAAGGGAAATCTTGCCTCACAAATCTGCTTCATTTTTTTGAAGGGGTTAATAAAGATGTGGATAAAGGTGAACTGGTAGATGTAGTGTTTTTGGATTTTCAGAAGGCATTTGACAAAGTTCCTTATGAGAGGCTTCTAAGAAAACTAAAAGTCATGGGATAGGGGGCGATGTCCTTTTGTGGATTACAAACTGGTTATAAACAGGAATGGAGAAATTACTTACCTGATAATTTCGTTTTCCTTAGTGTAGACAGATGGACTCAGGACCAATGGGTATAGTGTACTTCTGTTAGCAGTTGGAGACGGATCAGATTTCAATCTGACTTCAGCCCCTAGTACATATACCCCTGCAGGACGTTCAGCTCTTCAGTATTCTCCTCGAAAAGCATTGTGGATATATGTGTGACTGACTAATTGATTAACTTAAATAACTTGATTAACTTGCATAACATCATAACTTGGTTAAACGTTATAACTTGATTAACTTGATTAATTTGGACTGGTTGATTGACTATAGCTGGAGACCGCCAGGTACACAACCGGAAAGTGTCGACACCCGGTAGGGTGGATGCCCTAGGTAAATGAAACGTGATTTACCCGTGCATCATTTGAAAGTCCATGCGTAAAGGCAGCCAAGGGTGGGATGCTGAGTCCATCTGTCTACACTAAGGAAAACGAAATTATCAGGTAAGTAATTTCTCCATTTCCTAGCGTGTAGCAGATGGACTCAGGATCAATGGGATGTATAAAAGCTACTCCCGAACCAGGTGGGAGGCTGCCCGTGACCCACTTATTACTGCCCTTGCAAATGCTGTGTCCTCCCAAGCCTGCACATCCAGACGGTAGAATCTGGAGAAGGTGTGTATGGAAGACCATGTCGCCGCCCTGCAGATCTCGGCAGGTGACATCATTCTGGTTTCTGCCCAGGATGCTGCCTGGGCTCTGGTAGAATGGGCCTTGATCTGTAAAGGTGGAGGCTGTCCTGCTTCTACGTAGGCCGCTTTGATAACTTCCTTGATCCAGCGGGCTATGGTTGCCCGCGAGGACGCGTCCCCTATGTCTTTCCACTGTGAAGGACGAAAAGGTGGTCCATCTTTCGTATGGGTTCCGACATTTCCAAGTATCTGGATAGGAGTCTGCCGATGTTGAGGTGGCGTAGACTACGGACTTCTTCCGAATTCTTCAAGTCATCCGCCGATGGTAGCGAGATGGTCTGGTTAATTTGGAAATGTGAGACCACTTTGGGAAGGAACGAGGGAACCGTGCGTAGCTGGATGGATCCCGGGGTGAGCCTGAGGAATGGCTCACGGCAGGACAGTGCTTGTAGTTCCAAAATGCGGCGGGCTGAACAATCTGCCAGCAAAAACACAGTCTTTAAGGTTAACAGGCGGAGGGACAGGCCTCGGAGGGGTCTGAAGGCGGTTCCCTCTAGGAAATCCAGAACAAGATTGAGATTCCACAGAGGTGCCAGCCACTTTAGTGGTGGGCGAATGTGTTTGACTCCTCTTAGGAAGCGTGACACGTCTGGGTGAGAAGCTATGCTGTCGCCCTTGCTCTTGGAGCCGTAGCATGACAATGCGGCCACCGGTACCTTGATGGAGTTGAGGGACAGTCCCTTTTGTAGTCCATTCTGTAAGAATTCCAGGATCACAGGAGCTTTAAATGATCGTGGTTTGATGTCATGGTCTTCGCACCAGGCTTCAAATACTCTCCAAATCCTTATATACGTTAATGATGTGGAGAACTTGCTTGCTTGGAGTAGGGTGTCGATTACTGCCCCCGAGTATCCGCTCTTTCTCAGGCGAGCCCTCTCAATGGCCATACCGTAAGAGAGAATTGAGCTGGGTCCTCGTGGAGGATCGGGCCTTGTTGTAGCAGGCCCTGTGTGGGGGCAGAGGTAGGGGATTCCCTGCCAGCAGTCTTCTCATGTCTGCGTACCACGGTTTTCTTGGCCAATCCGGAGCCACTAGAAGAACTAGTCCCCTGTGCAGTTGTATCTTGTGAATGATTGCGCCCAATAGGGGCCACAGCAGGAAGGCATATAATAGGGTCCCCAGTGGCCTGGTCTGTACCAGGGCGTCGATCCCTTGGGACTGCAGTTCCCGCCTGCGGCTGAAGTATATGGGTACTTGAGCGTTGGATCTGTTTGCCAGAAGGTCCATGTCCGGTGTCCCCCACCGGTTCACTATCATTTGGAAGGCTGCGGATGACAGCCTCCATTCTCCTGGGCCTAGACTTTCCCTGCTGAGGAAGTCCGCCATGATGTTGTCTTTCCCGGCGATGTGGACAGCAGACATCTCCTGGAGATTTGCTTCCGCTCATGCCATCAGTGGGTCTATTTCTAGGGACACCTGTTGGCTTCTGGTTCCTCCTTGTCGGTTGATGTAGGCCACTATTATGGCGTTGTCTGACATCACTCTGACCGCTTTGTCTCGAAGTCTGTGAGCGAACTGCAGGCAGGCTAGTCAGACTGCCCGTGCTTCTAGGCGATTGATGTTCCATCCTGCATCTTCTGCATTCCACTGCCCTTGGGCGGTTAACTCCCCGCAGTGTGCTCCCCATCCTCGTAGACTGACATCTGTGGTGAGCAGGGTCCAGGTTGGGGAGGATAGTCTTGATCCTTGATTCATGTGGCTGGTCTGCAGCCACCACTGTAGCTGGGTCCGGACTCTGCCCGGGAGTGTTGGACGTACGGTGTAGTTCTGGGACCGTGAGCTCCATCGTGATAGGAGTGAGTGCTGCAGGGGCCTCATGTGGGCTCACGCCCATGGCACAACTTCCAGAGTGGATGCCATCAGTCCGAGGACTTGCAGGTAATCCCATGCTATGGGACGAGGATCGCTGAGCACGGTTTGTAACCGGTTCCACAGTTTTGATCTCCTTGTGGGAGTCAGGCTGACTTTGTCTTCTTTGGTGTCAAATTGGACGCCTAGGTATTCCAACGACTGTGAGGGCTATAGGGAACTTTTGTTTGTGTTGACCACCCATCCTAGGCTCTCTAGTAGAGTTTTGACTCTGTTGGTTGCTTGGTGGCTTTCCTCTGGTGACTTTGCCCTGTTTAGCCAATCGTCCAGGTAAGGCTGTTCGAGAACTCCTTCCTTCCTCAGTGTTGCCGCCACCCCCACTATTACCTTGGTGAACGTTCGGGATGCAGTGGCTAACCCGAAGGGTAGCGCCCGGAACTGGTAGTGACGGTAGTGCGCCATTTTGCAATACGGCAATATGGCCATACGGCCGGCGCCATTTTGCAATACGGCAACACGATTCGAGTGCAGGAGGTCATTCCCGGACCCCTGCTGGACTTTTGGCAAGCCTTGTGGGGGTCAGGAGGCCCCCCCAAGCTGGCCTAAAGTCCCTGGGGGTCCAGCGGGGGTCCGGGAGCGATCTCCTACGCTCATGACGTCGGGGGACAGGAACCAAAATGGCGCCGGCGCTACCTTTACCCTGTCATATGACAGGGCAAAGGTAGCGCCGGCGTCATTTCTATCAACGCACTCGTGGCCCGAGAGTGGAAGATCACACCGGGACCCCCTCACTGGACCCCAGGTAATTTAAGACATTTTGGGGGGGTTCGGGAGGGTGGGGGATTTATTTTAAAGGGTCGGGGTGGGTTTTAGGGTTGTTTTAGTGTGCCGTTTTTCCCGCCCTCCCCCGATTTACACAATATTTAAAAAAACAAACCACGACGATCCGATTCCCTCTCCCCCCCAGCCAAAATCGATCTTTAAGATGATCGATCACACGATTCACATCTCTACTAGTTCGCTGCTGAACAGGAGGGATCTTTTGAAGGGCATCCTTGTGAGGCGCATTTTGGAAGATGTGTCAGCCGACCAGCTTCGGAGCCAGAGTTGCCTCCTGGCCGTCACCACTGATGACACTCCTCTGGCCGCTGTGCGCACTAGGTCTGAGGCAGCATCCGCAAGGAATGATACTGCTGGTTCCATGACTTCTCCCGGAGCGTTGTTCCTGTCTGAGATAAGCAGGCACATGTTACCACTGTGCAGCAGGTCGCAATTTGTAGAGACATAGCGGCTACGTCAAATGACTGTTTAAGGATGGATTCCAGACGTCGGTTGTGTGCATCCTTCAGCGCTGCTCCTCCCTCCACTGGGATAGTGGTGCGCTTTGCCACCATGCAGACCATGGCATCAACTCTTGGGCATGCAAGGAGATCTTTGGTTGCCAGATCCAGGGGGTACATGGCTGCCAAAGCTCATCCCCTTTTAAATGTGGACTCTAGAGCATTCCAGGTCAATTAGCTGTTGTGCGGCTTGTAACAGAGGGAAATGGCGGGAGGTCTGGCGAAGGCCCTCCAGCAGGGGATTCGGCTTAGGTTCCCCGAAGTCCCTGGGCCTGGGATGGCGAGCTCCATCAGGTATTGGGTGACCAGGTCAGGGAGCTCATCCTTTGTGAAGAAGCATCTCATGGTTCGATGGGACTATGTCCCCGGGGGGAGTTCCCCCTCTTCTAGGGGCTCAACTTCCTCTTCAGAGATGACTCATAGGTGGGGCTTCTGGGTAGTGGAAGCCTTTGCCTAGGTCTTGAAGGGCCTGGGGCATAAAGGTCCTCTGGCGGAGAATGTGGCTGATCAGCCATAGGTTCAATTTGCATTTGAACAAAGGCGTGAATCCCTTTGAAAAACTCCACCCATGAGATAGACGCTGGATCCAAGCTGAGGGGCGTTGGTTCCCTGGGGGTCCCAGTCTGTGGGGGTGTCCCACTGTGCTTTGCTAGATCCGGGGTACCCCCTGAGGAGCTATTACTCGGCCCTGGGTAGGACTGGCCCTGGACTGGATCTCCCAGGGCCTCCTCGCACTGAGTGCACAGGGCGTTGGCCTCCTCACTTTGTGCGGCTCTGATGTGGCATGCTGGGCAGAAGCCTTGAGCCTTTATCCCTGTTTCTGGTGGTGCCATGGCTTGTCGGCGCGTAAACTCTTATGCGCTCCAGTGCGCCTAAGATGTGCGTGGAGTTGTACGCGCAGCTGTGCGCCTAAATCGCAGATATGCGCTCGGTTCGGTATGCATGTAGGGCGCGCGTATTCTTGTGCACCCAGCCCTTGTGCGTGCAACTTATGTGCACAAGGAATTATGTGCATGTAAGACTATGCGCACATGTGCTTTGTGCGACTAGGTCGGACTTGTGCGCTTGGGCCGAACGGTGAAGGGAGCAGCAAATAGGGCCAAGATGGCGATGGCGAGCAGAAGCCCGGCTCAAGGCTTCTGCCCAGCATGCCACATCAGAGCCGCACAAAGTGAGGAGGCCAACGCCCTGTGCACTCAGTGCGAGGAGGCCCTGGGAGATCCAGTCCAGGGCCAGTCCTACCCAGGGCCGAGTAATAGCTCCTCAGGGGGTACCCCGGATCTAGCAAAGCACAGTGGGACACCCCCACAGACCAGATTCAAGCAGAAGATTTCTACCTTTCCTTGTCTTCGGTGCTTCCCAGTTTCGTCCCGGGCGGTCTCCGGCTGCGGGGGGAGAAGGTAAATACCTTCACCGCCGCGCTCGAGTGTGCACCCGCTGCCTCTCAGCCGCGCCCAAAGATCGGGGGCTAGGTCCTCGCCGTGATTCGGCCACCGGACCGAGGCTCACCTCTGAGGGACCATGGAAATCACCTCGGGAATCTCAACTGGGGGAGGTACCCGAGGGTATCACCGCAGGAGAGCGGGGGTCATCTTCAGGTAGATTTCTCCTTTAAATTTGGTTTTCTTCTTTGAATTTGGTTCTAATGCTGTGAAAGTGTGCAGATAGTCCCTAACTGCTATGGAGACGGAAAATACTGAAGAGCTGCACGTCCTGCAGGGGTAAATGTACTAGGGGCTGCCGTCAGATTGAAATCTGATCTGTCTCCAGCTGCTAACAGGAGTACACTATACCCATTGGTCCTGAGTCCATCTGCTACACGCTAGGAAAACAGAGAGCAGGATTAAATGGTCAATTTTCGCAGTGGAAATGTGTAAACAGTGGAGAGCCTCAGGGATGTGTACTTGAACTGGTGCTTTTCAATATATATATAAATGATCTGGAAAGGAATATGGTGAGTGAGGTAATCAAATTTGCAGATGATACAAAATTATTTAGGGTAGTTAAATCACAATGGATTGTGATAAATTGCAGGAGGATCTTGCGAGACTGGATGATTGGGCAACCAAATGGCAGATTAAATATTATATGAACAAGTGCAAGATGATGCATATAAGGAAAAATAACCCATGCTGTAGTTACACGATGTTGGGTTTCATATTAGGAGCTACCAACCAGGAAAAAGATCTGGACGTCATAATGGATAATACATTGAAATCGTTGGCTCAGTGTGCTGCGGCAGTCAAAAAGGGAAACAGAATGGTGAATAAAATGGAAAATGTCATAATGTATCTGTATTAGTCCATGGTGAGACCGCACTGTGAGTACTGTGTACAATTCTGGTTGCTGCATCTCAGAAAAAATATAGTTGCACTGGAGAAGGTACAGAGAAGGGTTACGAAAATGATAAAGGGGATTTTTATTCAGGTATTGTGATTTTGAAAGAAGGGATTTCTGGAGAATGGGTTTTGATACTGTTCACTATTTATTTAGTGATTTTTGTATACCGGCATTCATGTTGATACACATCACGTCGGTTTACAGCATAAATCAAATGCTGGTTACTACATTTGCATATAAAAGAAGGGTAACTTTTTAAACGGTTCATCTAACATATAAAATATAAAATGTCTCAACATAAGCTAAAATACAATAACAATGGATCCAAGTACATCTTAAAATACAAATAAAACTAAAGATCAAAACACATCTTAAAATAGAAAATGTAACAGTTAAAGTATATCACTAAAAATTATCAATAAAAGAAATCAATCCTTGTTGTTAAAGATTTGGTTAAGAAGCCAGGTTTTGACTCCATTTTTAAAAAGTCAGATATCTGTTTCCATCCTCAGCTGTGGTGGTAAAGAGTTCCAAAGGTTGGGCCCGGCAATAGATAAAGCTCTTTCTCGTACAGTGTTCACATGAGCAGATTTTATTGTCGGAATTGGTAAGAGCCCAGCGTTCGCAGATCTGGTTATTCGTGCTGGTACATGGAAATGTAGTGCTGCATTTAACCAGGCGACCTTCTCGTTGAACAGTGATTTGTGTATTAATGTAAGTGTTTTGTATTGTGACCTGTATCCCATAGGGAGCCAGTGAAGCTCTTTCAGAACAGGGGTGATGTGTTCAAATTTCTTAGTGTTAGTCAATACCCTTGCGGCTTTTTGCTATACTGAAGCCTCTTTGGTTGGCCGGCTTCCAGCAGGTTGTGTCAGAGGTCACCTTATCTTTCTGCCAGCAGAAAGCAATCGTGAGGGGGTATTAGGTGTCAAGCACAGTTCTCTGCATATTTGTAAGTTAGGTTAAGCGGTTCTGAATTGGCCCGGCCCAGAACCGGTTCTCTACACGCCTCTGTTCATGCTCTCTGCAGCTCTGAGTTCATCAAGAATCAGATTCAAGCAAAACAATCGCATAACAGGAGGAAACAGAGCAGTGACAAGGAATGGAGGAGAGGGAGAGCATGGGCACATGGGATGTGGGCACATGGGATGTAGGAGGGAGAGAAACACAGAAGAGGGAACAGGGCCTGCAGGAGGATAGGAGACAGAGGGGACAGAAGGGCAGAGAGGACAGATAAGGGAGAGAGATAAAACAGAGGAGAGGGAAGAGACACAGTGGTGGTACAAGGAACAGATAGAACAGTGAGAGCAAGCAGATTCAGGGGCCAAGGGGTAAATATATGTAAATACATGCAAATAAGGGGAGGCACCCCCTTATTTGCATGTATTTACACATGCAAATAAGGGGGTGCCTCCCCTTATTTGCATGTGTAAATACATGCAAATAAGGGGAGGCAGTACACAAGTGTGTAATCCTGGTTGGTGGAAAAGTTGGCAACCTTTGTCTAACCCCCATCCAAAAAAACCCCAAACTCTGAGCTTACCCCTTCATTAGATGCTGACATGATTTCTGACACATATTTGTATATTTATAAAGCAGTTTCATATTTAACAATACCCATTGTTACAGGATTGTACTGAGATGGTAGTGGTGGGTTTCATAATGAATGATGAATTTATCTCAGGGGGGGGTCTAATGAACCTGACATCATTTTGGGAGAAAGAGTAAGGCTAACTTAGGGTATTCAATACTCTTGTACCAGCTCTACCCATAGCACAAAGCCCTTAATACCACACTGGCACCAACCTGCAAAGGTCAGAAGGTGGAAGTAGCCTCATGCTGCTCTTGCATGGTCCTATGAGGGCTGGATAAAGGTAGAGATGTGCGTGCATTGGCCTGCATGGGCCAGAACGAGAAGGCAGCATGCGACTGCCCTCCCATCAGCCAACAAGGAGTAAAGCTGCAGCAGCATCAGATTAATGGGGCAGGAGAGATGGAGGAGACTGCTGGGTGAAAGTGGCCCTGGCTGACTCTGATCCTAGTCTCTCCAATTCACTGCCAGTGCCCTCTTAGCACTCACATTGTGTGAAAGGGAATTTCCTGCTGGAGTCCATGGGGAGTTCTATGCACAGGGAGCGTCTCGATGCATCAGACCCATGGCACTCAGTATAATTCAAACAATTTCTGTATCGCTCTGGCACATTTTCTTGGTCTTTGCAGCATTTGTTAAATGTCATCACGTGTCACCTGTGTGCATTTTTGGGAACGGGGAGAGGCGAGCGTTCCTAAAGAAGCATCTTCTACATTTATTGCATGAGAATGGTCTCTCTCGGGGCAGGGTCTCCATATGAGTTTCTGCAGACCTTGATCAGAATGAACCTCCTTTGTAAGCCAGGGTTTATTGGGGATGATCTCATGTCTCCCCTGCGTGAATTTTCATGTCTTCTGTGAGAATGTTTTATTACACTCATTATATGAAAAAGGTCTCTCATCTGTTAAAACTTTCCTGTTTGAGATTAATGTAAACTTAGCAAGGAAGCTTTTCCTCCACTTAGGACTCCAGTGTGGACTTTCTGGTGTGGTGAGAGCGCAGACTCCCTAATGTACATTTTCCACATTTGGTACATGAGAAGGGTCTTTCTCCTGTGTGGATTTTCGGGTGTTGGGTAGTAAGGAAACATTTGGGTAGTAAGGAAACATTTTTCACACTCGCCGTGCATATATTGCAAGTTTGGCGCATGCGCTGCTGTGAAAATCTACCCCTAAGTGTATGTTTAGCATGAAAGCTTTACCCACACGGAGGTCATGTAAATGGTTTCTAGTGGGGCAAATGGATTTTCTGGTGTTTTGAGAGATTTTGCTTCCTAATAAAGGACCTTCCATATTTAATCCATGAGAATGGCCTCTCTAATGTGTGAGTTTTCATGTGTTTTGTGAGATGAACCTTCTGCATGAAGCTATTACAATCAATGCATGAGAATAGTCACTCCCCTGTGTGGATTATCATGTGTCTTGTGAGGGATGCCTTCACAGGGAAGCTTTTATTACATTCAGTACATGAGAATGGTCGCTCCCCTGTGTGGATTCTCATGTGTTGTGCGAGGGCACCCTTCTCCGTGAAGCTTTTATTACATTCAGTACATGAGAATGGTCGCTCCTGTGTGGATTCTCATGTATATTGTGAGATCACCCTTCACAGCAAAGCTTTTATTACATTCACTACATGAGAATGGTCGATCCCGTGTGGATTATCATGTGTCTTATGAGGGATGCCTTCACAAGGAAGCTTTTATTACATTCAGTACATGAGAACGGTCGCTCCTCTGTGTGGATTCTCATGTGTGTTGTGAGATCACCCTTCTGCATGAAGCTTCTATTACATTCAGTACATGAGAATGGTCGCTCCCCTGTGTGGATTCTCATGTGTGCTGCGAGGGCACACTTCTGCATGAAGCTTCTATTACATTCAGTACATGAGAATGGTCGCTCCCCTGTGTGGATTCTCATGTGTAGTGTGAGGGCACCCTTCACAGTGAAGCTTTTATTACATTCAGTACATGAGAATGGACGCTCCCCTGTGTGGATTCTCGTGTGTTGTGCGAGGGCACACTTCACAGGGAAGCTTCTATTACATTCAGTACATGAGAATGGTCGCTCCCCTGTGTGGATTTTCATGTGTTTTGTAAGTGCACCCTTCTCAATGAAGCTTTTAATACATTCAGTACATGAGAATGGTCGCTCCCCTGTGTGGATTTTCATGTGTTTTGTGAGATCACCCTTCTGCATGAAGCTTCTATTACATTCAGTACATGAGAATGGTCGCTCCCCTGTGTGGATTCTCATGTGTGCTGTGAGGGCACCCTTCACAGGGAAGCTTTTATTACATTCAGTACATGAGAATGGTCGCTCCCCTGTGTGGATTTTCATGTGTTTTGTAAGTGCACCCTTCTCCAGGAAGCTTTTAATACATTCAGTACATGAGAATGGTCGCTCCCCTGTGTGGATTCTCATGTGTTGTGCGAGGGCACACTTCTCAGGGAAGCTTTTATTACATTCAGTACATGAGAATGGTCGCTCCCCTGTGTGGATTCTCGTGTGTTGTGCGAGGGCACACTTCTCAGGGAAGCTTTTATTACATTCAGTACATGAGAATGGTCGCTCCCCTGTGTGGATTTTCATGTGTTTTGTAAGTGCACCCTTCTCCAGGAAGCTTTTAATACATTCAGTACATGAGAATGGTCGCTCCCCTGTGTGGATTCTCATGTGTGCTGTGAGGGCACCCTTCACAGGGAAGCTTTTATTACATTCAGTACATGAGAATGGTCTTTCACCCGTGTGGATTCTCATGTGTTTTGTGAGCGCACCCTTCTCCAGGAAGCTTTTATTACATTCACTACATGAGAATGGTCGCTCCCCTGTGTGGATTCTCATGTGTCTTGTGAGGTCACCCCGTCCCATGAAGCTTTTGTTACATTCAGTACATAATAATGGTCGCTCCCCTGTGTGGATTTTCATGTGTGTTGTGAGGGCACCCTTCACCGGGAAGCTTTTATTACATTCAGTACATGAGAATGGTCGCTCCCCTGTGTGGATACTCATGTGTGTTGTGACATTGACCTCCATCTCACATGCAGTGACTCCCTCCCGTGAGTCTCCTGTCCGCTCTCCCTGCTTCTTCTTAGACTCCTGCTGACTATTCCTTGTGTTTCTCCTCTCAGTCCCCTGTGAAACATTCTCACAGACATTTCCTGATTCTCTTGGGATCAGTCCTGCTTCCGTAGGATGTTCTTCTTGATTCTCCTCTTTTATGTGCTGTGTGACCTCATCACTTGCTGGTAATAGAAGAAGACATTAATCATGCATTAGTGACCATGCAAATGGATCTGGGTTTCTGATCCTATAATCACTGCTCTGGCAGTGTCACACAGTGGTATAGCTGTGCATGTCTGACCAACCACTGGTGACCATGAAAAACTTCTAACAATGAGGTTTGCACAAAAAGCCTTATGAGATGAGCTCCTAAATACGTATAACCTAGAGGAGAGGAGAAAGGGGGAGATAGGATAGAGACACTTACATTCCTGAAAGGTAATAATGCTCAAGAAGTAAATGTCTTTTGAATGGAAAATAATTTGTAGAGCAAGGTTCCAAAGAGGGAGACTAGGAATAATATCAAGAGATATTTTTTGGTCACAGAGTGTGGTGGATGCCTGGAATTAGCTCACGGAAGTGTTGGAGATGAAAACTGTAACAGAATATAAAAAATAACAGCAGGATAAACAGAAGAGAGAGAGAAGATGGAGAGAATGAGAGATAAGAGGTCAGGAATGTAGGCGAGCTTGCTGGAAACAGCAGATACTCCATAGATAAAACCTGAGAGGGAGAGAAGAGGGAGGAGAGTGGGGGGTAGGATAAGCTTGGAGGGCAAGGATGAGAGTTACCACGGAGGGACAGGACTGAGATTGATATCCAGAGAAGGGCAGGTATGATGACAGTAAAGACAGTGAGATTCTCTTAGGGTGAGAGGAAGAAAACTTTGTAAAGCAATGGACAAGGCAGAAGACAGAATGGCCGAGGAGGTGGAGAATATGGGAGGCTGACAGGGCACCTGATGTTCCCAATGGACAGAAGTGGGGAATGAGATTGGGTAGGGTTAGCATCAGGAAGGGGAAGGAGAATGGATCCATAGATAGGGGAGAAGGGAAAAATGGCCATGAGACAGCTAGAAATATGCAGACAAGCTGAAACCTCCCTATTATATCAGTGCAAGGCTAAGTATGTCACAGGGTAATGACATTCATGAAGCAAGCTCAGACCTCTTCTATCCTGCTGTTCATGTTCAGCTAATTGTAAAACAAGAATGCATACGACCGTACGTGCACGTGGGAGCGAGTGAGCAAAGATACGCTGGAGTTTTAAATCACGTGCACAAGTACGTGTGTATGATGTAAAATACGCCCAGCATGTGTACTCGAGCAGATGTAAAGCACATTCCTTCCTTAAGAATTCGTCGGCTTTAACGCATGCAGGGAAGAGGATTTTAAAACCTGCTCAGGTTAAAGTCATTCCCAGTTTTACCCATTAGCCCACCAGTTTGCCCAGTCTATCTCAGGGTTATCCAGACCCTTCTAGTTTTTCATCCTGCACTCCCCCCAGTTGAGCAAGACCCCTCACCCTGTCGTGTTAGTCCTAAAAAGTGATTTCTGCAGACTTACACCTCATCAGGAGCAGCAGGAAATATACGCAGCTTACGGTGCGCCACGAGCAGCGGCCGCCGGATTTACACACTTAACTGCTGGCCCTGCCCCTTTTTAGCACGAGCAAGTAATTAGCTGCCTCTGAAATTCATGTCGCTCACGTGCGGCCACGTATTCATCTTTTAGTGCGAGTAACGCTTTTAAAATTTGGCCCATTCAGTTCTGTATCCGAGCAGGTGGGATCAGTAGTCCTGGTCCTGCTGCTGAGGGCTCAGTAAAGTCCCTTGAGAAACTTTGTGGATGCTCCCCAGCAAGTGCCTCATGTAAGACATCTGAGATAAATTCCTAGACTGCCTCGTAGGGGCCGTCTCACATGAGAAGATCCAAACAACCAATCTCAGGTGCCAGCTCAGACACAGAGCAATGCTTGAGCTGGAGTCAGGAGAAAAGTCACAGACGACCTTCAGTAAATCAGCCCTCGAGTCCGCTAAACATGCAGATAATGCAATTTTTACCTAGGGAGATGAGGGCCTCACAATTCTCCTTCATCACCTCCCTGTAAAGCTCCTTCTGCCCTTCATTTAAATACCCCCACTCCTCCTGGGAGAAAGAGACAGCGATGTCCTCAAAGGTCACCGGCACCTGAAACACAAACCATAAACACTCAGTGACACGTGGAGGGGCTCAGTGTGCATTAGATCTCAGCTGGATTTATTCTCCTAACATTTTATCATGGAAAAGAGGACACCAGGACCCCTCTTCCCCAGGAAATGCCAGATTTGTTTCCTCTGTGTTGCCCCTAGAATCAGTTTCCTCCCTAGACCCCAATATTTTCAAATCAAACATTATATTCTCTAATACCAGAGACAGAGAATATGAAATGTCATTGCGTGGATAAATCACATTATAATAAAAAGGAAGCTATAAGAGCATTATCCAGAACATCAGGTTCTATTCCATGTGCTAAATCCTAACAGGGCAGGAAGAGTTTGGTGTCCTGGGCAGTGACATTTCTCCCATTGTGATGTACTAATTCTGTATTCAGGGGTGTTGCAAACCATGGGCACACAGGGATCGTGCCCCAAATCTCAAACAGCTGTTTGGTTTCCTTCTGTGCAGGTAAAAGGAAAGGAGAAATTAACACTTACCTGATAATTTCCTTTCTTCTGCAATCAGGCAGGTCAATCCACACAAATGGGTTATGCACCTCTACCAGCAGGTGGAGACAGAGCAAAAGCTGATGGCACAGACCTATAGCTCTGTCCCGACATCAGCCCGCAAGTATTCTCTGGAAAAGCCAAACTGTGGACAAACTGATTATTCTTGAATATAACCACTTATGCTTCCAACCAAGTGAGAACACTGAGCTCAGTCGAGCTGGTCATGACACTTACCAGTCCTCAAACGAGTAACAGATATAACACTCGTCGTTTGTACCTAAAGGACAAACTGAAAGCAAGACGGCAGCCGAGGATGGACGGTGGATCAGCCTGCCTTCCTTAGAGGGAAAGACATTTTTTTATTTTAATTTTATCAGGTAAGTAGGAATTTCTGCTTCCTGTTCACTCAGGCAGGCCAATCCACACCAGTGGGATGTACCAAAGCTGCCCAGGGACCCAGCAACATCGCACATGCTAAGGCTGGTGTCCTCTTGTGCACAAATGATCAAGCAGAATGCCTGGAAAGGTGCGTAAGGACGACCACTGATGACATCCAAAATTCAATAACTGACTATAGTTGCCTGCGCCGCTGGCTCACCCTGTTTACCTCCACCATGGAGCATAGTTGACCAGACTTACTGAGAGGAATAATTACCTCCAAGTACTGCATCAGATGCCACTTGACAGCCAGAGCATGCAAGAGACTATATTCACTCTCCTCTGTATTCTTTTCCAGTGTGGCCAGGGAAATAAACAGAGTCAAATAAAATTCTGAAACCAATTTCAGCCAAAAGAAGGTAGAGTCCGAAGCTGTACCACCCTCAGAGTCACAGGCAGGAATGACGCATGGAAAGAAAAAGACTGGAGCTCAGAAACTTGACGTGCTGAGCAGATTACCCCTAGAACAAACAGTCTTCAAGGAAAATACCTTCAAGAAGAAGCTATGTTGCAGTTGAAAAGGTAGGACTTGAAAGGAATCCACAATCAGATTAAGTTACCATAAGGACACTGGTAGCCATAAGGGAGGACGAAGATGCTTAACTTCCTTCAAGAACCGAGACACATCCAAACAGGGAGACAAAAACCCAAGAACTCGGCTCCTGTAACAGGTGAGTGCTGCCACTTGAACCTTCAAGGAGTTAAGGTCCAAGCCTTTAAGCAATCTGTCCTGAAAAATTCGAAATTATTCAAATTTCCACTTTGGGAGGCTGAGAACCTCGCTCCTCACACAAGGCCTCAAAAACTCGCCCAACTCTCACATAAACCAGAGATATAGAAATAAATATATATTTCTTTTTATTTTAGCCTGATGCAAAGTGAAAGCACTGCAGCAGAATAACCATGCTTCAATAACTTGAGCCCTCTCAAGGGCCAAAGTGTAAGAGAAAATCGACCCGCATTGTCATGTAGAATGGGTCCCTACAGCCATACATCCTTCCCGGGTGGTAGCCTAAGAGGTCTTCCCACCAGCAGCTACTGCAGATCAGTATACCACAGCCATCGGGCCCAATCCGTAGCAGGGTTTCAATGCAATCTTTCAATCATCCCATTCAAATCCAACCCCAACAAAACAGGATCCTCTTTGTTTCGCCTGAGTCTCAGGATTTGAATGATGATAATTTTAGTATGTATGGTATGAGTGGGGTCAATGACGAAAATGTCCTTTATATTTATTTATTTATTTATAACTTTTATATACCAAGGTTCAATTAACAAGATTAATTATCACTTCGGTTTACATTATAACAGCAAAAACAACAGAGACAAGTCTTGTTTTACAATGAACAGGGTGGAATAACCTGGATAAATAACAATGAACAGGGTAGAATAACCTGGAAAAACATAAAATAGGTGCAGAAAGTATAGAGAATTGGGACTGTGTAACTTGGGCAAAAGCAGGGACATTAAATGGGGGGGGGGGGGGGGACTATAAAGGCAACAAGTTGGATAGAGTCCTCATGATGTGGATAAGAGCCAAGGCTGAAGTGAGTAGTTATGGGAAGGCTTGTTCGAATAACAAAGTCTTAAGTCTCTTCTTAAAGGTGATTGGACATCGTTCCAGCCTCAGTTCAGGAGGGAGCAGGTTCCATTGCTTGGGGCCCGAGACGGATATAGCTCTCTTGCTGAAGGAGGTCTTGGTGGTAGATGCTTGAAGAGTGCCTCTCTGGGCCCGTCTAATTGGACGGACCGAGGTGTGGAGTTGCAGAGGTATTGTAAGATCCAGAGGAGTAGTGTTGTGAATGGCTGTTAGTAGTTTATGAAGGATTCTGAACTTAATTGGTAGCCAATGAAGATTCTTTAAAATTGGAGTTACATGATCCCTCTTATTGGATTTTGTAAGGATCCTGGCTGTGGCGTTCTGTAGAAGCTGGAGAGGTTTAAGTGAAATATCAGGCAGGCCGTGAAGTAGAGAGTTGCAATAGTCTATTTTGGAAAATATGATGGCTTGTAAAACTGACCTAAAATCATGGAAATGGAGGAGGGGTCTTAGTCGCTGAGTTGTTGATGAAGCCAGAGAAGTTCATTTGGCTGTCTATGATTACCCCGAGGTTTATTACCTTGGGTGAGAAAGTAGGGGACATTGACTGTTGAGTGATGTTTAGTGGTACGCTGCCATCTTGTGTGATTAGGATGTATTCTGTTTTTTCAGTGTTGAGTAACAAATTCAGCTTTGAAAGGAGGTTGTTAATGTGGGTGAGGCAGGCATTCCAGTAGACAAGAGTTTTTTGCAGCGAATCAGTGATCGGTATCAGAATTTGAACATCATCAGCATACAGATAATGAGTAAGTTTCAGCTCGGAGAGTAGATTGCAAAGGGGGAGAAGATAGATATTGAATAGTGTCGGGGATAAAGAAGAACCTTGAGGGACTCCTAGGGAGGAGATGAAAGGGGGGGATTCTTTGCTGTTAATCTTGACTTTATAACGCCTATTTTGGAGGAAGGATTTGAACCAGTTTAGTAATGTAGTAACTAAACTACATTTAGTAACAGTTTATATGTATTTTAAGTGGTGTAAGGAATTAAATGAGTAATATATTTGAGGTTTGTAAAATTTTCTAATAAATATACAGTGTGAAATAAATGATACATTATTGCTTTTTGTGAAATATTTAGTTGGAAGTGTTTCCTTAGGTTTTGAGATTAATTGGGTTTAGGAAACAAGATATACCTTCTGTTATTTATTTAATGTTTTTTTTTATATCCCAGTGTTCGTGTTGACATCATACCAGTTTACATATAACTTATAACAAGAGAGAAAATACATTTAACAGAGGGAATGCAACCAGGCGGGGGAATAGAGGGGCTTAAGATAATAAGGCAACAAGTATTTACAGTATTAACATTTGGCATGCAACAAAAATTTACAGTATTTACAGTTGGTGGCTTCTATTCTTTTTTTTCTGGTATAAGGGTGAAAGGGGGTGAGAGGGAGGGAGTGGAAGGGCGGGGGGGCTTGGGGGGGTAGTGAGATTCTAGGTACTGCTATGGTAGAGGAAGCGGCTAATCTGGGAAAGCTTGCTTAAAGAGCCATGTTTTTAGCTTTTAATTGAATTTTTGCATACAGGTTTCAAGACGAAGGTCCAGGGGCATAGAATTCCAGAGGGTAGGTCCTGTTATAGAGAAGGCTCACTTTTGTGGATATCAGGTGATAGGTCCTGTGTGGGGGGATGGGTACGGTGCCTTTATAAGCTGCTCTAGTGGGGCGTGAAGGGGCGTATAGGCGAAGGGAATTATCGAGCCAGTTCATATTGTCGTTGTGAATGGTTTTATGTATAGTACAGAGTGTCTTGTAGAGCAGCGATTCTCAACCGGTGTGTCGCGACACACTAGTGTGTCGCCAAGCACCGGCAGGTTTGTCGCGAGCTCCCGGTCTCTCCCGCTGCTCTTTCTGCCCTGCTGCCGTTGCCGCCGGGCTATCAGCACGTTCAAGCCCAGCAGGAACGGCAGCGATGGTAGAAGAAGTAGAGTGGCACCCGCGGCTGGGCCTTTTCTTCTTCCCCCCCCCCCCCCCCGTGACCCGGAACCGGAAGTGATATGCGGTGCGCGGGAAGGAGAAAGACCGTGCCACGTGATAAAGTAGCAGCGGCAGCTGCAGCATCGGCCCCCGAGCAATTGAAGCAGCTGGTAATCGAGAAAGGAGACAGCAGCATGAGCCTCCCGCGGCCGATAGGATTCTTCTTTCTTGGCCTGCGGGGGCTGGAGGAGGAGGCTGCTGCAGCTACCATTTCTGCTCGGGGGGGGGGGGGGGGGGAGTAGAGGAAGTGAGTGAGAGAAAGAGAGAGAAGCAGCCAGCCAGCCTGTGTGTAAGTGAGAGAATGTATTTGATTGAGAGCATGTGTGTGATCGAGAGAAACTGGTCAGAGAGCTGATGTGTGTGTGTGTGTGAGAGAAAAAGCATGGAAGTGAGAAATCTGGATATGTGAGAAAGCATGGGAGTAAGAAGCCTGGTGTTGCGGGGGGTGTGTGAAAAAGCATGCGAGTGAGAAGCCTGATTATGTGAGAGAGAGCATGGGAGTGGGAAGCCTGTGTGTGTGTGCATGCATGAGCGAGAGACTGGTTGGTAAGGTGACTGTGTGTGTGAGAGAAAGAGACTGGTGTGTGTGAATGTGAGAGAAATAATGAGATTCAGGGAATGAGAAGCCTGTGCAGTGGAGAGCGAGCATGGAAATGAGAGAGAGACTGGTGTGTGTGTGTAACAGAGAGAAAGTGATTATGGGAATGAGAAGCCTGTGCATGTGAAGAGAGTGAGCATGGGAGTGAGAAACCTGGGTGTGTGTGACACAGCATGGGAGTGAGAAGCCTGTATATGTAAGACAGAACATGGAAATGGGAAGCCTGTGTGTGTGTATGCATGAGAGAGATCAGGTGACTGGTGTGTGTTGTGTGTGAGAGAGAGAGAGAAAGAAAGTGATTATGGGAATGAGAAGCCTGTGCATGTGAAGAGTGAGCATGGGAGTGAGAAACCTGGGTGTGTGTGAGACACAGCAAGGGAGTGAGAAGCCTGTATATCTGAAAGAGAACATGGGAACGGGAAGCTTGTGTGTGTGTATGCATGAGAGAGATCAGGTGACTGGTGTGTGTTTGTGTGTGTCTGTGAGAGAAAAAAAGTGATTATGGGAATGAGAAGCCTGTGCATGAGGAGAGAACAAGCATGGGAGTGAGAGACTGGTGAGTGTGTGTGTGTGAGACAGAGAAAGTGATTATGAGAGTGAGAAGCCCGTATATGTAAGTAGAACACAGGAGTGGGAAGCCTGTGTGTGTGTGTATGGCATGAGAGAAACTGTTCAGGAAGGTGACTGGTGTGTGTGTCAAAGACTGGGAGATGATTGGTGTGTGAGAGACAGAAACTGGTCATGGGGGCATGACTGGTATGGTGTGTGTGTGAGAGACATGGGACTAAGGAAGAGGACCATGAGTATAGAGCTTAGCCTCTACTGCTGCTTCTGCTGTGTGCTATGGCCTGCATGGAAGAGGAGTAGGAGAGCTGCTGGAGGGGGTAAGTAAAGGTGGCTTTTTAAGTTTATTTTTCTTGATTGACTGCCATTTTAATTATTTAATATTATGTGATGTGTCTGCTTTTTTTGAAATATTTTATTGTGTTTGGAGAATTTTTAATAGTTTTTATGAGTTTTTAATTGCTGGATGTTATTCTGTTCATAGCTGTTTTGAAACATTTATTCTGCTTATTAGTGTAGTTTTACAATTATTTCTGTGTGGGGATCTATAGCTGCTTGCTAGTTCTGTTTTCCTAATAAGAGGTGTATTGGTTTTTAGGGCCTGATTTAATATTTGTAGTGTTGCCTTTTCATAGATAGGGTTGCTCCTGTTTGAGTGTATTCCATAATACAGGTGTAACTGTGTGCGGATTAGTTTATGTGCATTACTACAGATCCTGGGAGTATGTTAGGTCGGTTCTGTGTCTGTTATGGAGATGAGATATTTTACTAGCATGTAAGCGTTTTATCAGTCTTATTTGTTGTGTTTTCTCAAGAGGACATACATTGGTGGTAAACTGCTGTCTTTTCATAAGTAGGGCTATTGAGGCTGGAAGTAGAAGGAGTTTGAGTTGCTGTTACTGCGATGACACCAGAACCAGAATATCTTTTTTGTAGGGTGAGTTGTATGGGGAATGTCGTAATTCTGCTTTACATCCATTATTGTGGGTCAGGGGGGTTCCCGTGGATGCAAACTGTGCTTTTACATCTAGCCCCTTGATGATTATGGGTCAGTGTGTCACGCATGTGAGAACCATCTGTCAGGTGTGTCCCGACAGAAAAAAGGTTGAGAACCACTGTTGTAGAGTATACGGTCAGGAATTGGGAGCCAGTGTAGTTCCTTAAGGGTCGGGGTGATGTGATCTGATTTGCGAGAGTTGGTTAGAATTCTGGATGCTTCATTTTGAAGGATTTGTAATGGTTTAATGGTGGAGGCGGGGAGGCCAAGGAGTAATGAGTTGCAGTAGTCGATTTTTGTGAGGATCGTGGCTTGGAGGACAGTGCGAAAATCGTTGAAGTGGAGGAGGGGTTTTAGTTTTTTTTAAGGACATGGAGTTTGAAAAAGGAGTCTTTTATGGTGGGGGAAGGTAAAAAAATAACAGGAAGCAGAAACTGAGAGGGTCCTTAAGCATGAGGAGCTGCTGCTGCTGTATGAGGGGGGAGAGAAGCATGAAGGAGAGCCTGAGCGGATGCAGAGAATAAGGAGCCCAAAGAATGGATTCAGTGACTGGCTGGGGGGATGGGAACAGAAAGCCCTGCAGCCATTCTCCTGCCCCCCTCCTACCTGCTGAGCAGAAAGCCCCGCAGCCATTCTCCTGCCCCTTCTCCAGAGCAGGATTTCCTGCCCCGGCTCCCTCCCTGCACGGTGCCTGGGGTGGGGGATGGGATCAGTCCCAGGCTGCATCCCCTGCCCCCCTCCTGCCAGTCTCCTACCTGCTGAGCAGAAAGCCCTGCAGCCATTCTCCTGCCCCTTCTCCAGAGCAGGATTTCCTGCCCCGGCTCCCTCCATGCACGGTGCCTGGGGTGGGGGATGGGATCAGTCCCAGGCTGCATCCCCTGCCCCCCTTCCTGCCAGTCTCCTACCTGCTGAGCAGAAAGCCCTGCAGCCATTCTCCTGCCCCTTCTCCAGAGCAGGATTTCCAGCCCCGGCTCCCTCCCTGCACGGTGCCTGGTGTGGGGGATGGGATCAGTCCCAGGCTGCATCCCCTGCCCCCCTCCTGCCAGTCTCCTACCTGCTGAGCAGAAAGCCCTGCAGCCATTCTCCTGCCCCTTCTCCAGAGCAGGATTTCCAGCCCCGGCTCCCTCCCTGCACCGTCCCTGGAGTGGGGGATGGGATCAGTCCCAGGCTGCATCCCCTGCCCCCCTCCTGCCAGTCTCCTACCTGCTGAGCAGAAAGCCCTGCAGCCATTCTCCTGCCCCTTCTCCAGAGCAGGATTTCCTGCCCCGGCTCCCTCCCTGCACCGTCCCTGGGGTGGGGGATGGGATCAGTCCCAGGCTGCATCCCCTGCCCCCCTCCTGCCAGTCTCCTACCTGCTGAGCAGAAAGCCCTGCAGCCATTCTCCTGCCCCTTCTCCAGAGCAGGATTTCCAGCCCCGGCTCCCTCCCTGCACGGTCCCTGGGGTGGGGGCAGATTCAGGCTCCGCTGCTGTCTCAGGGTTTTCAGCTTCCGGTCTCAGCACCACGTTCTGTACAGGGAGCACCGCCCCCTTCCAGCAGGAAGTGACATCACCAAGGAAGAGGAAGTGGGAACTGCAGCCGCGGCACAAGGAGCTGTTAGAAACCGAAACTTGACGGTAGGAAAAGACCCCCATGGCCCATCTAGTTGGGATGGACGCTGGGAAATGTAGTCCTGCACTGCCTTTGCTCAGTTTTTTGGGAATTGTGGGAAATGTAGTCCTAGGGCGTGGGTTGTTGCAATTGGCTGATTAATAAAGCCAAGTCCTGTTCCTTTTATAAAAACCAAAATGGGTAACTCTGCAGCCTCTCAGAGAGA
Source organism: Rhinatrema bivittatum (assembly GCF_901001135.1). Lineage (NCBI taxonomy): Eukaryota > Metazoa > Chordata > Amphibia > Gymnophiona > Rhinatrematidae > Rhinatrema > Rhinatrema bivittatum. The sequence continues at coordinate 6,951,454 of NC_042616.1, read as the reverse complement.
CGGGGGGGGGGGGGGGGCAGGGGAAACAGGGGGAAAGAAAGGAGGAGGGGAGAGCAGGGAGGTGGGAGAAGGAAGGAGGGAAAAGGGAGGGATTGTGGGGAGAGAGCAGGGTGAAGAGGCGCAGGAGGGAGGGAGACTGGGAAGGATCAGGGAGAGGGTAAGTGAGAGAGAGGATGTGAGAGAGCCCCCTCTGACTGCTGCCCTCTGCCGTCCCCGCCCAGCACTGACAGCAGGAGCTGAGGCTGCTCACAAGGCTGCAGGATTCAGGATCAGCTGGGACTGCGCTCTCAGGAATATTGGGACCGGCAGCTCAGATTCATACATTATACCTGGAAGGAGAGCATCAGCTGATGAGGAAGGAAGCAATCCTGGAGCTAGGACCTGCCCTCAAGATGATGTAGTATCCTCTAGCACTGAGAATAGTTCTCCAGGAGCAGGGGCCCAGGAGGGAAGACTGGGAGCTCAGATTCATACATTATACCTGGAAGGAGAGCATCAGCTGATGAGGAAGGAAGCAATCCTGTAGCTAGGACCTGCCCTCAAGATGATGTAGTATCCTCTGCCACTGAGAATAGTTCTCCAGGAGCAGGGGCCCAGGAGGGAAGACTGGGAGCTCAGATTCATACATTATACCTGGAAGGAGAGCATCAGCTGATGAGGAAGGAAGCAATCCTGTAGCTAGGACCTGCCCTCAAGATGATGTAGTATCCTCTAGCACTGAGAATAGTTCTCCAGGAGCAGGGGCCCAGGAGGGAAGACTGGGAGCTCAGATTCATACATTATACCTGGAAGGAGAGCATCAGCCTGATGAGGAAGGAAGCAATCCTGTAGCTAGGACCTGCCCTCAAGATGATGTAGTATCCTCTGACACTGAGAATAGTTCTCCAGGAGCACGGGCCCAGGAGGGAAGACTGAGAGCTCAGATTCATACATTATATCTGGAAGGAGAGCATCAGCATGATGAGGAAGGAAGCAATCCTGTAGCTAGGACCTACCCTCAAGATGATGTAGTATCCTCTGGCACTGAGAATAGTTCTCCAGGAGCACGGGCCCAGGAGGGAAGACTGGGAGCTCAGATTCATACATTATACCTGGAAGCAAAGCATCAGCTTGATGAGGAAGGAAGCAATCCTGTAGCTAGGACCTACCCTCAAGATGATGTAGTATCCTCTAGAACTGCGAATAGTTCTCCAGGAGCAGGGAACCAGGAGGGAAGACTGGGAGCTCAGATTCATAAATTATACTTGGAAGGAGAGCATTAGCTTGATGAGGAAGGAAGCAATACTGTAGATAGGACCTGCCCTCAAGATGATTTAATTTCCTCTAGCACTGAGAATAGTTCTCCAGGAGCACGGGCCCAGGAGGGAAGACTGGGCAATGAAATACACTACATCCATCAGCTCACCATGCTGACTGTGTCCCATTAACCCGTGTTTTCTATATGTTCTGTGATTTTGTTCTTTAGAAAACATTCCATGATTTTTACCAGCACTGAATTCAGACTCAGTGGTCTAGAATTTCCCCAAACACCCATGGATCCCTTTGTATAGATTGGGGTTCCACTGGCCACCCTCTAATCTTTGTGCACAATTATAGGTTACACATTATTAATAGTAATAGATTACAATTTCATTTTTTAGTTCTTTTGTAACTCTGGTGTGTATTCCAACTGTTCTGGGTGTTTTTTGGGTCCTTACGTACTGGCCTCCTGCATCTGAAAAGAGGTAGCCTGCATTTGATCTCCCGGGCCATTCACCCCATTATCTTGGGATACCGTGACTCCAACAGCATCATCCACACTTTGACTGAGCTACCCTACAACTCACCCAGTGGGACTGTGAGTGTATGGATTCATGGCTGGAGCAGGTGGAACCTCCTCAGCCTATAACCGTGGCTACAACTCTTCTGGAGTTTCCTCCTCAGTATGTGGAATATACAGACGGCCCTGTTATGGACATATTTACCCTTTCCCGCTTCATGAGACTCAGGTTATGTCTGATTATATCCAGGAAAACTTGAAAAATGTATTTATCCATCCTTTATCTTCTCTAGATGAGGAAAGGTTCTTCTTCATTGTGAAGAACGATGGCTCCCTCAGTGCATAGACTACCGCAAACTGAACGCCATCACAAAGAAGGACTGGTTATCCACTACCACTAACCACAGAGCTCTTCGACTGCATTTAAGCACTAAGATTTTCAAAAGGCTGGACCTCAGAGGTGCATACAACCTTATTTGTTTCAAGGCTGATGACGAGTGGAAAACTGCGTGAATTATCAGACTTTCTCCCAGGCATCCACCACCCTCTCCGTGAAGTCACGGAGAGGGTGGTGGATGCCTGGAATGCCCTTCCGGAGGAAGTGGTGAAGACCAAAACTGTGAAGGACTTCAAAGGGGTGTGGGATAAACACTGTGGGCCAGATTTTATAAATTAGTGCGATTGCGTACTTTTGTTCGTAGCCGCGCGTATCCATTAAAATCCGGGGTCGGTGCGCGCAAGGCTGCCCAAAATCGGCAGCCTGCGCGCGCCGAGCCGCGCAGCCTGCCTCCTTTCCCTCCACCCCCCCCCCCCCCCCGCACCTTCCCTTCCCTTCCCCTACCTAACCCCCCCACCCGGCCCTATCTAACCCCCCCACCGTTGTCGGCAAAGTTACGCCTGCTGGAAGCAGGCGTAACTTTGCGCGCGCTGGCCGGCTGCCCCGCTCCGTGTTCCAGTCCCGGGTGCTGGTCTGGAGGCCGCGGCCACGACCCCGGGCTGATACCACGCCCACGGCACCGCCCCCTAAAAGCCGCATCACTCGCGGCCCGCCCCCTAAACGCCGCGTCACTCGCGGCACCCCCCCCCCGACACGCCCCTCCATTCAAGCCCCGGGACTTACGCGCGTACCGGGGCTTGCGCGCGCGCCGCCGAGCCTATACAAAATAGGCTCGGCGCGCACAGGGGGGGTTTGGGGTAGGTTTTCGGGGGGTACGCGCGTACCCCTTTGAAAATCTACCCATGTGGATCCATCAAGTCTAGAGGACGGGAATGAAGAGTGGGTGGCTCGCGGGAATGAAGGCTACTGCCTGGAGATTATACCCTAATTCAATAAACATACACACGGTTAATGCAACTCCAACATTGCTCTAAGCTTCAACGGCAAGAGGAAACGTGGAAAAAGATTTGCATTCACAAAAAAAGCGGGGAGTAGCTTGCTTGTTACGGCGGTTACTACCCCAAACCAAATAAGCCAGATACTTTACTTTCAATGCATATCCAGCATAGCTCTCTGCTTCAACGGCAGGGGGGAAAGTCTGATAATTCATGGATATCCAACATAGCTCTCTGCTTCAACGGCAGGGGAGAAAGTCTGATACTCCACTTTCAACACATATCCAGCATAGCTCTCTGCTTCAACGGCAGGGGGAATGTAGAAAAGTCTGTATATAAATATATATCCACAACAATCAACAAGGACTGAATTACATTGGGTAAACAAGCATGGGTGTAGCTTGCTTATTGCGGCAGTTACTACCCCTAACTAAGCTAGATATTCACTTAGATGCAGTTCCAACACTGCTGTCTACATTAATGGTGGGGGTGGAAGGGAAATAGAACAAAAAGGTTACTAAGAGCCAAGTGTAACAGAAGTATGGGGAAAAAAAAGTGCATAGCTTGCTGGGCAGACTGGATGGGCCGTTTGGCTTTCTTCTGCTGTCATTTCTAATTTTCTATGTTTTTATGTAACTCTTGTGACGGACACCACAGGTATCTAGTTATGCCCTTTGGGTTTTGCAACTCACCAGCAGTATTCCAGAAAAATGGTCAATGAGATTTTTCATGACCTACTCTACACCTGTTTAGTCATGTATTTAGATGACATTCTGATCTTTTCATAAAACTAAATGCTCACTGCTGAGATATCCGCAGCATCCTGCAGTGCCTGCAAGAGAACAGTCTATACGCCAAGATGGAACAATGTCTCTTTGAACAAGGGGAACTCCCTTTCCTGGGATACATTGTGTTTTGTGACAGATTCTGTATGGATCCTGACAAGATAAAGTCCATCAGGGACTGGCCCCATCCAGGGGGCTTCAGGCTCTACAGAGATTCCTAGGGATGTGCAGACAAAAAGTTTATGTTCATAAGTCCATAAGTCGAAAAGGGTCAATTTCGTTCAATATGGACATATGGAGAATTCCATAAGTTGAGTCTATGTCCATACGTGCACCGGTTCCCTAAATAAAAATTTAAACCCCTCACCCTCCTTAATCCCCCCCAAGACTTACCAAAACTCCCTGGTGGTCCAGCGGGGAGTCAGGAAGCCATTATTCTATTCCTTTGCGAGGAGCACGTGACGTCCGCGTCACGTCAGAGTGAAGCGGCCGTCACGTGGTCCACCGCGGTTCCGCTCCTGGACCCCTCGTTGGACACAAACGGAACTTTTGGCCAGCTTGGGGAGGTCAGGAGGTTTCCCCAAGCTGGCAAGTTCGTTTGTGTCCAACGAGGGGTCCAGGAGCGGAACCGCGGTGGACCACGTGACGGCCGCGTCACTCTGACGTGACGCGGACGTCACGTGCTCCTCGCAAAGGAATAGAGGAATGGCTTCCTGACTCCCCGCTGGACCACCAGGGAATTTTGGTAAGTCTTGGGGGGGGGGATTAAGGAGGGTGAGGGGTTTAAATTTTTATTTAGGATCAACGATCGCGATTTCCAACGTATTCAACATAGCTATGTTGAATACGTTGGAAATCCGATCGTTTTCGCCTCATCACTTTTTTAAGTTAAAAAAAAAAAAGTAGCGTTTTACATATAAGTTCAAAATGAATGCACACCCCTAGAGATTCCTTGGATTTGCTAATTATTATCATCAGTGTATTCCAAACTAATCTTCAGTGGTGGCCCCCCCTTACCCGCAAGGGCGCCAACACCAAAGGCTGGCCATCTGAATCTTTAGATGCATTTCAGGATTTGAAGAATGTTTTTATAGTTGGGCCCTGCCTATATAATCCAGATCCTGAGTGACCTTTCATCTTCGAAGTTCATGCCTCTACTCTAGTATTGGGGTCGGTCCTGATCAACACACTCCAGAAGGGGTACTCCATCCATGTTCCTTCTTCTCGAAGAAGTTCTCTGTGGAGCGGAATTACAGCAGCAAAGATTGAGAGCTTTTGTCTGTTAAAATAGCTACTTACTCGAAAGAGCCCAACACTGTGTTACAATATAAATGGATCACAAAAGCCTTGAACATCTACATCAAGCTCAGCAGCTAAATTCAAGGCAGGACCGCTGGTCTTTGTTCTTCGCTTGCTTCATCTTCAAACTGCAGTATCGTCCAGCACTCAAGAATCAACAGGCAGATACCCTCTCTTGCTTCTTTCACATCAAGGATGTCCCAGAACCTCCCAGATACATCATAAATCCCATTGAGATATTCCTGGCTATCATGGCCACTGTCTCTCCAAGGAAGATGGTTGTATTTTCCAGACTATGTGAGAAAGTGTTGAAATGGGCCCATGACTCCCATGTTGTAGGTCATGCTCATCAAGCACAAATCCTTGAATTGCTCCAGCAACTCTACTGGTGGCCCCATATGAAGCAAGAGATCAAGGCCTGACTCATGCCCTACTTGTGCATAGGAAGAAAAATGCTGCATGACCAACCCTGAGGACTGTTATGGCTGTTATCAGCCCTTTCCACTTGGCAATAGTGACAATAACATGATCAAATTTGAACTAATGAGTGGAAAGGGGACAATATGTGAATCTACAGGTCTAACACTAAATTTTTAAAAGGGAAATTTTGATAAAATGAGGAAAATAGAAAAAAAATTAAAGGTGAAGCGGAAAAGGTTAAAAGTGTACAATAGATGTGGACATTGCTTAAAAAGACCATCTTAGAAGTGCAGTCCAGATGTATTCCATGCAATAAGAAAGGTGGAAGGGAGGGAAAATGATTACCAGCATGGATAAAAGGTGAGGTGAAAGAAGCTATTTTAGCCAAAAAAACATCCTTCAACAATTGGAAGAAGGATCCATCTGAAGAAATAGGAAAAAGCATAAGCATTGTCAAGTTAAGTGTAAAACATTGATAACAGACTAAGAAAGAATTTGAAATGAAGTTGGTAGTAGAGGCAAAAACGCATAATAAAAACTTTAAAAAATATATCTGAAGCAGGAAACCTGCAAAGGAGTCGGTTGGACCATTAGATGAGCAAGGGGTTAAAGTGGCTGTTAGGGAAGATAAAACCATTCCGGAAAGACTAAATTAATTCTTTGCTTCTATGTTTACTAATGAGGATGTTGGGGAGATACCGGTTTCAGAGATGGTTTTCAAAGGTGATAAGTCAGATCAACTAAACCAAATCACTGTGAACCTGTAAGATGTAGTAGGTCAGATTGACAAACTAAAGGGTAGGAAATCACCTGGACCAGAAGGTATGCACCTCAGGGTTCTGAAGAAACTAAAAAATTCAGATCTATTACTTAAAATTGAAACCTATCATTAAATTATCCATTTTTCCTTGAAGACTGTCCTGTGGCCAATGTAACCTCAATATTTAAAAAGGGCACCAGGGGTGATCCGGGAAACTATAGACTGGTGAGCCTGACTTCAGTGCTGGAAAAAATAGTGGAAACTATTCTAAAGATGAGCATATAGAAAGACATGTTTTAATGGAACACAGTCAACAAGGGAAATCTTGCCTCACAAATCTGCTTCATTTTTTTGAAGGGGTTAATAAAGATGTGGATAAAGGTGAACTGGTAGATGTAGTGTTTTTGGATTTTCAGAAGGCATTTGACAAAGTTCCTTATGAGAGGCCTCTAAGAAAACTAAAAGTCATGGGATAGGGGGCGATGTCCTTTTGTGGATTACAAACTGGTTATAAACAGGAATGGAGAAATTACTTACCTGATAATTTCGTTTTCCTTAGTGTAGACAGATGGACTCAGGACCAATGGGTATAGTGTACTTCTGTTAGCAGTTGGAGACGGATCAGATTTCAATCTGACTTCAGCCCCTAGTACATATACCCCTGCAGGACGTTCAGCTCTTCAGTATTCTCCTCGAAAAGCATTGTGGATATTTATTTATTTATTTATTTAAAACTTTTTTATACCGGCATTCGTAGGACACATCATGTCGGTTTACAAATAACTGAGAAAGGAAAGGAAATTACAATAAACAGGGGAGGGGTTATATGTGTGACTAACTAATTGATTAACTTAAATAACTTGATTAACTTGCATAACATCATAACTTGGTTAAACGTTATAACTTGATTAATTTGGACTGGTTGATTGACTATAGCTGGAGACCGCCAGGTACACAACCGGAAAGTGTCGACACCCGGTAGGGTGGATGCCCTAGGTAAATGAAACGTGGTTTACCCGTGCATCATTTGAAAGTCCATGCGTAAAGGCAGCCAAGGGTGGGATGCTGAGTCCATCTGTCTACACTAAGGAAAACGAAATTATCAGGTAAGTAATTTCTCCATTTCCTAGCGTGTAGCAGATGGACTCAGGATCAATGGGATGTATAAAAGCTACTCCCGAACCAGGTGGGAGGCTGCCCGTGACCCACTTATTACTGCCCTTGCAAATGCTGTGTCCTCCCAAGCCTGCACATCCAGACGGTAGAATCTGGAGAAGGTGTGTATGGAAGACCATGTCGCCGCCCTGCAGATCTCGGCAGGTGACATCATTCTGGTTTCTGCCCAGGATGCTGCCTGGGCTCTGGTAGAATGGGCCTTGATCTGTAAAGGTGGAGGCTGTCCTGCTTCTACGTAGGCCGCTTTGATAACTTCCTTGATCCAGCGGGCTATGGTTGCCCGCGAGGACGCGTCCCCTATGTCTTTCCACTGTGAAGGACGAAAAGGTGGTCCATCTTTCGTATGGGTTCCGACATTTCCAAGTATCTGGATAGGAGTCTGCCGATGTTGAGGTGGCGTAGACTACGGACTTCTTCCGAATTCTTCAAGTCATCCACCGATGGTAGCGAGATGGTCTGGTTAAGATGGAAATGTGAGACCACTTTGGGAAGGAACGAGGGAACCGTGCGTAGCTGGATGGATCCCGGGGTGAGCCTGAGGAATGGCTCACGGCAGGACAGTGCTTGTAGTTCCAAAATGCGGCGGGCTGAACAATCTGCCAGCAAAAACACAGTCTTTAAGGTTAACAGGCGGAGGGACAGGCCTCGGAGGGGTCTGAAGGCGGTTCCCTCTAGGAAATCCAGAACAAGATTGAGATTCCACAGAGGTGCCAGCCACTTTAGTGGTGGGCGAATGTGTTTGACTCCTCTTAGGAAGCGTGACACGTCTGGGTGAGAAGCTATGCTGTCGCCCTTGCTCTTGGAGCCGTAGCATGACAATGCGGCCACCTGTACCTTGATGGAGTTGAGGGACAGTCCCTTTTGTAGTCCATTCTGTAAGAATTCCAGGATCACAGGAGCTTTAAATGATCGTGGTTTGATGTCATGGTCTTCGCACCAGGCTTCAAATACTCTCCAAATCCTTATATACGTTAATGATGTGGAGAACTTGCTTGCCTGGAGTAGGGTGTCGATTACTGCCCCCGAGTATCCGCTCTTTCTCAGGCGAGCCCTCTCAATGGCCATACCGTAAGAGAGAATTGAGCTGGGTCCTCGTGGAGGATCGGGCCTTGTTGTAGCAGGCCCTGTGTGGGGGCAGAGGTAGGGGATTCCCTGCCAGCAGTCTTCTCATGTCTGCGTACCACGGTTTTCTTGGCCAATCCGGAGCCACTAGAAGAACTAGTCCCCTGTGCAGTTGTATCTTGTGAATGATTGCGCCTAATAGGGGCCACAGCGGGAAGGCGTATAATAGGGTCCCCAGTGGCCTGGTCTGTACCAGGGCGTCGATCCCTTGGGACTGCAGTTCCCGCCTGCGGCTGAAGTATATGGGTACTTGAGCGTTGGATCTGTTTGCCAGAAGGTCCATGTCCGGTGTCCCCCACCGGTTCACTATCATTTGGAAGGCTGCGGATGACAGCCTCCATTCTCCTGGGCCTAGACTTTCCCTGCTGAGGAAGTCCGCCATGATGTTGTCTTTCCCGGCGATGTGGACAGCAGACATCTCCTGGAGATTTGCTTCCGCTCATGCCATCAGTGGGTCTATTTCTAGGGACACCTGTTGGCTTCTGGCTCCTCCTTGTCGGTTGATGTAGGCCACTATTATGGCGTTGTCTGACATCACTCTGACCGCTTTGTCTCGAAGTCTGTGAGCGAACTGCAGGCAGGCTAGTCAGACTGCCCGTGCTTCTAGGCGATTGATGTTCCATCCTGCATCTTCTGCATTCCACTGCCCTTGGGCGGTTAACTCCCCGCAGTGTGCTCCCCATCCTCGTAGACTGACATCTGTGGTGAGCAGGGTCCAGGTTGGGGAGGATAGTCTTGATCCTTGATTCATGTGGCTGGCCTGCAGCCACCACTGTAGCTGGGTCCGGACTCTGCCCGGGAGTGTTGGACGTACGGTGTAGTTCTGGGACCGTGAGCTCCATCGTGATAGGAGTGAGTGCTGCAGGGGCCTCATGTGGGCTCACGCCCATGGCACAACTTCCAGAGTGGATGCCATCAGTCCGAGGACTTGCAGGTAATCCCATGCTATGGGACGAGGATCGCTGAGTAAGGTTTGTAACCGGTTCCACAGTTTTGATCTCCTTGTGGGAGTCAGGCTGACTTTGTCTTCTTTGGTGTCAAATTGGACGCCTAGGTATTCCAACGACTGTGAGGGCTATAGGGAACTTTTGTTTGTGTTGACCACCCATCCTAGGCTCTCTAGTAGAGTTTTGACTCTGTTGGTTGCTTGGTGGCTTTCCTCTGGTGACTTTGCCCTGTTTAGCCAATCGTCCAGGTAAGGCTGTTCGAGAACTCCTTCCTTCCTCAGTGTTGCCGCCACCCCCACTATTACCTTGGTGAACGTTCGGGATGCAGTGGCTAACCCGAAGGGTAGCGCCCGGAACTGGTAGTGACGGTAGTGCGCCATTTTGCAATACGGCAATATGGCCATACGGCCGGCGCCATTTTGCAATACGGCAACACGATTCGAGTGCAGGAGGTCATTCCCAGACCCCCGCTGGACTTTTGGCAAGTCTTGTGGGGGTCAGGAGGCCCCCCCAAGCTGGCCTAAAGTCCCTGGGGGTCCAGCGGGGGTCCGGGAGCGATCTCCTACGCTCATGACGTCGGGGGACAGGAACCAAAATGGCGCCGGCGCTACCTTTACCCTGTCATATGACAGGGCAAAGGTAGCGCCGGCGTCATTTCTATCAACGCACCCGTGGCCCGAGAGTGGAAGATCACACCGGGACCCCCTCACTGGACCCCAGGTAATTTAAGACATTTTGGGGGGGTTCGGGAGGGTGGGGGATTTATTTTAAAGGGTCGGGGTGGGTTTTAGGGTTGTTTTAGTGTGCCGTTTTTCCCGCCCTCCCCCGATTTACGATTTACACAATATTTAAAAAAACAAACCACGACGATCCGATTCCCTCTCCCCCCCAGCCAAAATCGATCTTTAAGATGATCGATCACACGATTCACATCTCTACTAGTTCGCTGCTGAACAGGAGGGATCTTTTGAAGGGCATCCTTGTGAGGCGCATTTTGGAAGATGTGTCAGCCGACCAGCTTCGGAGCCAGAGTTGCCTCCTGGCCGTCACCACTGATGACACTCCTCTGGCCGCTGTGCGCACTAGGTCTGAGGCAGCATCCACAAGGAATGATACTGCTGGTTCCATGACTTCTCCCGGAGCGTTGTTCCTGTCTGAGATAAGCAGGCACATGTTACCACTGTGCAGCAGGTCGCAATTTGTAGAGACATAGCGGCTACGTCAAATGACTGTTTAAGGATGGATTCCAGACGTCGGTTGTGTGCATCCTTCAGCGCTGCTCCTCCCTCCACTGGGATAGTGGTGCGCTTTGCCACCATGCAGACCATGGCATCAACTCTTGGGCATGCAAGGAGATCTTTGGTTGCCAGATCCAGGGAGTACATGGCTGCCAAAGCTCATCCCCTTTTAAATGTGGACTCTAGAGCATTCCAGGTCAATTAGCTGTTGTGCGGCTTGTAACAGAGGGAAATGGCGGGAGGTCTGGCGAAGGCCCTCCAGCAGGGGATTCGGCTTAGGTTCCCCGAAGTCCCTGGGCCTGGGATGGCGAGCTCCATCAGATATTGGGTGACCAGGTCAGGGAGCTCATCCTTTGTGAAGAAGCATCTCATGGTTGATGGGGCTATGTCCCCGGGGGGAGTTCCCCCTCTTCTAGGGGCTCAACTTCCTCTTCAGAGATGACCCATAGGTGGGGCTTCTGGGTAGTGGAAGCCTTTGCCTAGGTCTTGAAGGGCCTGGGGCATAAAGGTCCTCTGGCGGAGAATGTGGCTGATCAAGCCATAGGTTCAATTTGCATTTGAACAAAGGCGTGAATCCCTTTGAAAAACTCCACCCATGAGATAGAAGCTGGATCCAAGCTGAGGGGCGTTGGTTCCCTGGGGGTCCCAGTCTGTGGGGGTGTCCCACTGTGCTTTGCTAGATCCGGGGTACCCCCTGAGGAGCTATTACTCGGCCCTGGGTAGGACTGGCCCTGGACTGGATCTCCCAGGGCCTCCTCGCACTGAGTGCACAGGGCGTTGGCCTCCTCACTTTGTGCGGCTCTGATGTGGCATGCTGGGCAGAAGCCTTGAGCCTTTATCCCTGTTTCTGGTGGTGCCATGGCTTGTCGGCGCGTAAACTCTTGTGCGCTCCAGTGCGCCTAAGATGTGTGTGGAGTTGTGCGCGCCGCTGTGCGCCTAAATCGCAGATATGCGCTCAGTTCGGTATGCATGTATGGCGCGCGTATTCTTGTGCACCCAGCCCTTGTGCGTGCAACTTATGTGCACAAGGAATTATGTGCATGTAAGACTATGCGCACATGTGCTTTGTGCGACTAGGTCGGACTTGTGCGCTTGGGCCGAACGGTAAACGGAGCAGCAAATAGGGCCAAGATGGCGATGGCGAGCACACGGGCAGTATGGCGACCACCTCGGAGGGTCTCCATAATAACTGGGGCCTGGCCTTGCTAGGGCGGATCAACCCGGTGGCACTGGTCCCGGCCGGTGACCTGTGCTCCTCCTCGATCCTCGGAGACCAGATTCAAGCAGAAGATTTCTACCTTACCTTGTCTTCGGTGCTTCCCGGTTTCGTCCCGGGCGGTCTCCGGCTGCGGGGGGAGAAGGTAAATACCTTCACCGCTGCGCTCGAGTGTGCACCCGCTGCCTCTCAGCCGTGCCCAAAGATCGGGGGCTAGGTCCTCGCCGTGATTCGGCCACCGGACCAAGGCTCACCTCTGAGGGACCATGGAAATCACCTCGGGAATCTCAACTGGGGGAGGTACCCGAGGGTATCACCGCAGGAAAGCGGGGCTCGTCTTCAGGTAATTTCTCCTTTAAATTTGGTTTTCTTCTTTGAATTTGGTTCTAATGCTGTGAAAGTGTGCAGATAGTCCCTAACTGCTATGGAGACGGAAAATACTGAAGAGCTGCACGTCCTGCAGGGGTAAATGTACTAGGGGCTGATGTCAGATTGAAATCTGATCTGTCTCCAGCTGCTAACAGGAGTACACTATACCCATTGGTCCTGAGTCCATCTGCTACACGCTAGGAAAACAGAGAGCAGGATTAAATGGTCAATTTTCGCAGTGGAAATGTGTAAACAGTGGAATGCCTCAGGGATCTGTACTTGGACTGGTGCTTTTCAATATATTTATAAATGGTCTGGAAAGGAATATGGTGAGTGAGGTTATCAAATTTGCAGATGATACAAAATTATTTAGGGTAGTTAAATCACAATGGATTGTGATAAATTGCAGGAGGACCTTGCGAGACTGGATGATTGGGCATCCAAATGGCAGATGAAATATTATATGAACAAGTGCAAGTTGGTGCATATAAGGAAAAATAACCCATGCTGTAGTTACACGATGTTAGGTTTCATATTAGGAGCTACCAACCAGGAAAAAGATCTGGACGTCATAATGGATAATACATTGAAATCGTTGGCTCAGTGTGCTGCAGCAGTCAAAAAGGCAAACAGAATGGTGAATAAAATGGAAAATGTCATAATTTATTTATTTTATTTATTTATTTATTTAACAATTTTTATATACCGACATTCGTTTGGAAGACATCACATCGGTTTCCATAGAACAAAAATAGCCAACAGGGCTTTACAAAGAAACTGAGTAAAGTAACTAGAGAGGGGGGGGGGGGGGGGGGGGGGGGAGAGGGGGGGGGGGGGGTAAGGGGTGTAAAAGGAATCTATTGGGAGAGCTGGGAAGTAGGGGTAGAGGGATAAGGGAGACCAAGGATATGCTGTACAAGTAAATTCGAGGTAAAAACATAATATTAATTATAACTTATGTACAATAGTAATACAGTGGGAGGAGATACGAGAGGGGGTTTAGGAAGGGACCTTAGGGCGGGGAAAGGGATTGGGGGGGGGGGGGGGGAGAGGGAGAAGGGGGCGGAAAGGGGCAGGGGAGAAAAGGAAGGGTGGCTCAAGGAGAGGTGGCTCAGGTATAAGTTCGTGTGAACAACCAAGTCTTGAGGTTCTGTCGGAATTTCTTAGGGCACGTTTCAAGGCGTAGGTGGGTGGGCATAGCGTTCCATAAGGAGGGACCAGCTAGGGATATGGCACGTTGTTTAGTGGCTGTAAGGTGATAGAGTTTGGGAGAGGGTGTGTGAATATTAGCTGTGTATGGGGTTCTGGTAGGTCTGGAAGAGGACCGAAGGTGTAGACTGTCTGGAAACCAGAGCATTTCAGGATTGTGTATGGCTTTATGGATGAGTGTAAGAGTTTTGAATTGAATTCTGTCTGTGATGGGAAGCCAGTGGAGTTGTTTGAGAATGGGTGTGATATGTTCTTTTCTACGGGTGCCTGTAAGTACTCGTGCAGCTGCATTTTGAAGCAGCTGTAGGGGGGCAATGCTGTTCTTGGGAAGTCCTAGGAGTAGGGAGTTTGAATAATCAATTTTGGATAATATTAAGGCTTGCAGGGCAGTTCTAAAGTCATGGAAGTGCAGCAAAGGTTTAAGTTTTTTGAGGATGTGTAATTTGTAGTAACAATCCTTCATGGTAGAGGAGATGAATTTCTGTAAGGAGAATTGAGGGTCAAGTGTGACTCCTAGGTCTCTTACTGATTGCGAGAGGACAGGGGGAACAGGGGGAGAGTTGGGTGAGGGGGTAGGTAAGGTGTTAAGGGGTTGCGGTGAAATAATCATAAGTTCGGTTTTGTTGGGGTTTAGGGCAAGGTTAAGTTGAGTAAGTAGACAGTTGATGGATGAGAGGGCACTGTCCCATCTTTTAAGGGCATTGGAGAAGGAGTCCGTGATGGGTATGAGAACCTGTACATCATCAGCATAGACAAAGTGTGGGAGGTTAAGATTTGAGAGAAGTTGGCAGAGGGGGAGGAGGTATATATTAAACAGTGTAGATGATAAGGATGAGCCTTGGGGTACGCCCCTTGTGATATCGATTGGTTCAGATTCGTGGTTTTCTATTTTTACTTTGAATTGTCTATCACTTATGTATGATTTGAACCAGCGATATGGGATACCAGAGATGCCAATATCAGCTATCCTGTCAAGTAGGATGGAGTGGTTAATAGTGTCGAAGGCTGCGGAGATGTCTAATAGGGCAAGTATGAATGAGTGACCTTTGTTGAAGCCTCTGATGACAAGATCAGTGAGAGAGAGAAGGAGTGTTTCAGTACTAAAGCGCTTTCTGAAGCCGTGTTGTGATGGGTAGAGTATCTGGTGCTGGTCTAGGTAGGTTGACAGTTGAGTGTTTACAGTTTTTTCAAGGACTTTAGCAATGAAGGGGAGGTTGGAAATAGGTCGGTAGTTGGATAAGTCAGCAGGGTCAAGTTTTGGTTTCTTAAGGATAGGTTTTACTATGGCTGATTTGAGCTGAGTGGGCACAACTCCAGTGGATAATGAGGTGTTGATGATATCAGCCAGCGGTTGGGAAATGCTTTCTGGGATAGTTAGCAGCATTTTGGATGGAATCATGTCAGAAGGGTGAGTAGCGGGTCGCATTTTCTTAAGTATGGATGAGATTTCAGAGGAGGACGTGCTTTCGAAGGTGTCCATTTTGTGGTCTATGATTTTGGGGGTGAATTTGGTAGGAGAGTGGGTAGGGGGAAAGCGAGAGGCAATGGTGGCAACTTTGTTATGGAAATATTGGGCGAGCTGGTTGCATTTTGTGTTAGGGTCTTCGCATGGAGGTGTTTTGGGAGATGTCATGGTAAGATTAGAGATAATAGAGAAAAGAGCTCTCGGATTGAATTGAAAGTTGTGAATTTTAATGGCATAGTGGTCGCGTTTTGCTTTAAGAGTGTTAGATCTGTAGTCATGCATTAAGGTTTTGTATTTGGCAAGATGCTTGTTGGACGGATCTTTACGCCAAATTTTTTCTTGAGTTCTGAGATTGTGTTTTTGGAGTTTTAGTTCAGGGGTGTACCAAGGTTGCTTAGTTTTGGTGGGGGGTAGGATCTTTTGTTATTAGAGGGCAAAGTTCATTGGCTGTGTCTTTAGTGATGTGGTTCCATGAGGTGATGGCCGTTTGGGAGTCAGAGAGGTCAAGCTTTTTAAGGTTATCAATAAGGGTGTCAATAAGGTCGTCTCTGGGACAAGCTCGCCTAAATTGTATAGTGGTTTTTGAGTTAGACTGTTTAGAGGTATTCTTGATGTATTTGTATTAGTCCATGGTGAGACCGCACCGTGAGTACTGTGTACAATTCTGGTTGCTGCATCTCAGAAAAAATATAGTTGCACTGGAGAAGGTACAGAGAAGGGTTACGAAAATGATAAAGGAGATTTTTATTCAGGTATTGTGATTTTGAAAGAAGGGATTTCTGGAGAATGGGTTTTGATACTGTTCACTTATTTATTTAGTGATTTTTGTATACCGGCATTCATGTTGATACACATCACGTCGGTTTACAGCATAAATCAAATGCTGGTTACTACATTTGCATATAAAAGAAGGGTAACTTTTTAAACACTTCATCTAACATATAAAATATAAAATGTCTCAACATAAGCTAAAATACAATAACAATGGATCCAAGTACATCTTAAAATACAAATAAAACTAAAGATCAAAGCACATCTTAAAATAGAAAATGTAACAGTTAAAGTATATCACTAAAAATTATCAATAAAAGAAATCAATCCTTGTTGTTAAAGATTTGGTTAAAAAGCCAGGTTTTGACTCCATTTTTAAAAAGTCAGATATCTGTTTCCATCCTCAGCTGTGGTGGTAAAGAGTTCCAAAGGTTGGGCCCGGCAATAGATAAAGCTCTTTCTCGTACAGTGTTCACATGAGCAGATTTTATTGTCGGAATTGGTAAGAGCCCAGCGTTCGCAGATCTGGTTATTCATAGAAACATAGAAACATAGAAATGACGGCAGAAGGAGACCAAATGGCCCATCTAGTCTGCCCCGCAAATTTTCTCTCTCATACTTATCTGTTTCTCTTAGCTCTTGGTTCTATTTCCCTTCCACCCCCACCTTTAATGTAGAGAGCAGTGATGGAGCTGCATCCAAGTGAAATATCTAGCTTGATTAGTTAGGGGTAGAAGCCGCCGCAATAAGCAAGCTGCACCCATGTTTATTTGTTTTACCCAGACTATGTTATACAGCCCTTATTGGTTGATTTTCTTCTCCCATGCCGTTGAAGCAGAGAGCCATGCTGGATGTGCATCGAAAGTGAAGTATCAGGCACATTTGGTTTGGGGTAGTAACCGCCGTAACAAGCCAGCTACTCCACGCTTTGCGAGTGCGAACCCTCTTTTCTGGATGTGTGAAGTATCAGTTTTTCTTCTCCCCTGCCGTTGAATCAGAGAACTATGCTGTATATGCATTGAAAGTGAAGTATCAGGCTTATTTGATTTGGGGTAGTAACCGCCGTAACAAGCCAGCTAATCCCCTCTGGTACATGAAAATGTAGCGCTGCATTTAACCAGACGACCTTCTCGTTGAACAGTGATTTGTGTATTAATGTAAGTGTTTTGTATTGTGACCTGTATCCCATAGGGAGCCAGTGAAGCTCTTTCAGAACAGGGGTGATGTGTTCAAATTTCTTGCGGCTTTTTGCTATACTGAAGCCTCTTTGGTTGGCCGGCTTCCAGCAGGTTGTGTCAGAGGTCACCTTATCTTTCTGCCAGCAGAAAGCAATCGTGAGGGGGTATTAGGTGTCAAGCACAGTTCTCTGCATATTTGTAAGTCAGGATAAGCGGTTCTGAATTGGCCCGGTCCAGGACTGGTTCTCTACAAGCCTCTGTTCATTCTCTCTGCAGCTCTGAGTTCATCAAGAATCAGATTCAAGCAAAACAATCCCATAACGGGAGAAACAGAGCAGTGACAAGGAATGGAGGAGAGCAGGAGAGCGTGGGCACATGGGATGTAGGAGGGAGAGAAACACAGAGGAGGGAACAGGGCATGGAGGAGGATAAGAGACAGAGGGGACAGATAAGGGAGATAGATAAAACAGAGGAGAGGGAAGAGACACAGTGGTGGTACAAGGAACAGATAGAACAGTGAGAGCAGGCAGATTCAGGGGCCAAGGGGTAAATATATGTAAATACATGCAAATAAGGGGAGGCACCCAGTACACAAGTGTGTAATCCTGGTTGGTGGAAAAGTTGGCAACCTTTGTCTAACCCGTCCAAAAAAACCCCAAACTCTCAGCTGAGCCCTTCATCAGATGCTGACATGATTTCTGATACATATTTGTATTATATTTATAAAGCAGTTTCATATTTAAAAGTACCCATTTTTCAGGACTGTACTGAGTTGGTAGTGGTAGGTTTCATAATGAATGATGAATTTATCTCAGGGGAGGGTCTATGAACCTGAAGTTATTTTGGGAGAAAGAGTAAGGTTCACTTAGTGTATTTAATACCCTTGAACCAGCTCTGCCCATAGCACAAAGCCCTTAATACCACACTGGCACCAGCCTGCAAGGGTCAGAAGGTGGAAGTAGCCTCATGCTGCTCTTGCATGGTCCTGCGAGGGCTGGAAGAAGGTAGAGATGTGCGTGCATTGGCCTGCATGGGCCAGAACGAGAAGGCAGCATGCGACTGCCCTCCCATCAGCCAACAAGGAGTAAAGCTGCAGCAGCATCAGATTAATGGGGGAGGAGAGATGGAGGAGACTGCTGGGTGACAGTGGCCCTGGCTGAGTCTGATCTTAGTCTCTCCAATTCACTGCCAGTGCCCTCTTAGCACTCACATTGTGTGAAAGGGAATTTCCTGCTGGAGTCCATGGGGAGTTCTATGTAGAGGGAGCGTCTCGATGCATCAGACGCGTGGCACTCAGTATAATTCAAACAATTTCTGTATCGCTCTGGCACATTTTCTTGGTCTTTGATTGCATCATTTGCCAAATGTCATCACGTGTCACCTGTGTACATTTTCTTTTTTTTTATTTCTCAATTTTACATGAAATTAACAAAGAACTTTCTTTGCCATGAAACAAGAAAAGAAATATCTTTTACTAGAGATGTGCAGGCAAAACGTTTTCGTTGCGTACGCGATACGTATTCGTGGGGGGTCGATTCTGTTCAATGCGAACGTATGGTGAATTCAATAAGTTGTCGATCTGTAAATACATTACTACTAAATTAACTACAACCCCCCACCCTCCTGCCCCCCCCTCCCAAGACTTACCAAAACTCCCTGGTGGTCCAGCGGGGAGTCAGGAAGCCATCCCTGCACTCGTTTGCGGTTTCCTCACAGCGCCGATAGCCTGTGTCACAGGGGCTGCCGGTGCCATTGGTCAGCCCCTGTCACATGGTCACCGGCGCCATCTTGTGCTCCTACCACGTGACAGGTAGGTCACGTGGCAGGAGGTCGCTCCGAGACTCTCGTTGGAACACCAATACTCATTGATCTTGGCGGGACGGCGATTTAGAGTCTCAAAATGGCGGCGATCGGCGCCATTTTGAGTATTGGGATCGGACGGACGGCGTGAAAGGAGGTCGCTCCCGGACTCCCACTGGACTTTTGGCAAGTCTTTGTGGGGGTCAGGAGGCCCCCCCCAAGCTGCCAAAGTTCCGGTTGGGTCCAACGAGGGTCCCGGAGCGACCTCCTGCCACATGACCTACCTGTCACGTGGTAGGAGCACAAGATGGTGCCGGTGACCATGTGACAGGGGGCTGACAATGGCACCGGCAGCCCCTGTGACACAGGCTATCGGCGCTGTGAGGAAACCGTAAACGAGTGCAGGGATGGCTTCCTGACTCCCCGCTGGACCACCAGGGAGTTTTGGTAAGTCTTGGGGGGGTCAGGAGGGTGGGGGGGGTTAAATGTTTATTTAGGAGGCCGAATACAACAGATATCCGTTGAATACGTGGGGAGTCGCGATGCGTTTCGCCTCCCCACGTATTTTTCAGATTGCAAAAAATAAGTTGTGGATTACAAATACGTGGAAAACGGATGCACACCCCTATCTTTTACTAGTGTACCGAATTACATATAGTATCCATAGAGATCCACATATAATTCTTTCACATTTTTTCCCCATTTTATCTTTTATACGTAGGCAGTATTGGGGGGGAGGGGGGAACAATCAGAGATAAGGGAGTATTGTAAGAAATAAAAATACAATATATTTCATAACCTCCAGTTTTATTTTTTAATCCCATTACAAGCCATTTATGCTCTTCCATTTAGAAATGACCACAGCTGTTCGGGGAGAAAAAAGATATATACATTTCCAACATGATATACAATGCACTTACACAGATAGCGTAAACAGAAACTGGCACTGAGTGCCATAAATTCTGGTCCTAATACAAGAAACTGTTTGCATCTAAGTTGCATAGATCTTGATAGAGCAGGATACTTACAAATTTGAGCACCCAAAAAAAGAGGCATTTAGGGGGCAAGATGGGCACCAGGTAGGATGTGGAGGAGAGAGGCTCTCGTTGTCCTTTACCTATAATCACTACAATTTAATTAAAAAATGCCCCATACTAAGAGAAAGGGGCGTGTTAGGGGAGCCCTATCAGGCTTATCCGATACCGATCCAGGTTATTATCACTTTGAAAATCTACCCCTTAATGTATGTTTAGCATGGAAGATTTACCCACACTGAGGTCATATAAAGGTTTTGTAGTGGGGCAAATGGATTTTTCAGGTGTTTGAGAGATTTTGCTTCCTAATAAAGGAACTTCCATATTAATGCATGAGAATTGGCCCTCCTGTGTGAGTTTTCATGTGTGTTTGTGAGATTACCCTTCTGCACGAAGCTTTTATTACATTCAGTACATGAGAATGGTTGTTCCCCTGTGTGGCTTCTCATGTGACTTGTATGAGGGTGCCCTTCTCAGGGAAGCTTTTATTACATTCAGGACATGAGAATAGTCTCTCACCTATGTGGATTCTCATGTGTGTTGTGAGGGAATTCTTGACTGGAAGCTTTATTACATTCAGTACATGTTCTCATGTGACTTGTGAGGGCAACCCTTCTGTTAAGCTTTTATTACATTCAGTACATGAGAATGGTCGTTCCCGTGTGGATTCTCATGTGACTTGTGAGGGCATCCTTCAAAGGGGAGCTTTTATTACTTTCAGGACATGAGAATAGTCTCTCACCTATGTGGATTCTTATGTGACTTCTGAGGGTACCCTTGTCAGTGAATCTTTTATTACATTCACTACATGAGAATGGTCTCTCACCTGTGGTGGATTCTCAAGTGTTTGTGAGATTACTTCTTCGTGAAGCTTTTATTACATTCACTACTGAGAATAGTCTCTCACCTATGTGGTGTTGCGTCCGTCGGTGCTAGACGGCTTCCCCCCATTTGCCTCACCTTGTTCACGGCTCCTCCCGCTGCCTTAGGGAAGATGGCTGCCGCAGCGTCTTCAGACGACCTCTCCAGCGTCCCCGGTACGGCTATGGTGCTGCCCTCCATCATGCTCCTCCCAAGGGCCTACTAGATTGCGCACACGCACGGCCACCCACGTCTTTATTCCAGCAATGGCGCGAACCTCAGGGGTGTTCCATCACTACTGCCTTCACACCATCCAGGTATAGAGCCTGTACTCATTTGCTAGCTCATCGATTAGCAACAGATTGGTCTCGGCCAGTCAAGCTACTCTGCCACTTCCGTGCTGCCGCTGGAAGCTTTCCCTTTGCCCTTCATGGTATTTGCTAACCTGGATACCCGCTCCTCGGGGGCCCTCTGCTCTATTTACAGGTGCCTTACAGGGATCAGGTACTCGCTCCTCGAAGGCCTGCTCTCCCTGCCTCAGTGCCAATACCAACTTCTTCAACCTGGTGGAATCGCATACCTACAGCAACCATCTAGTGAGTAATCTAACTCTCAGTCTATCTCAATCCACAGTAATACCTTGCTGGGAAACCTTCACCGGAATCTCTCTTTACCAACGAGGTGAGAAGGACGCCCTCTGCCGAGGGTCCTGAGACTGCTACATCCAGACTACCTCACTATTGCCATCTCTGGTGGTATACTTCAAGCTGTATAATACAAGAACTAACACTCAGGCCGATACAGTACAGTGTGCTCCGGCGGAGCGCACTGTTAACCCGCATTTGGACGTGCGTTTTCGACGTGCTACCTTTACCACTTATTCAGTAAGGGGTCGAAAACGCAATGGCCAACCCTCCCGAAACTAATAGCGCCCACAACATGCAAATTTATTTTTCTTTATTTATGAGCATTTCTTTACCGACATTCGTAAGGCACATCATGTCGGTTTACAATGACCTTGAAAGGAGGGAAAATTACAAAAAACGAGGGGATGGGAGATTGGGCAGGCGAGATCTATAAACAACTTATCCGTCAAGGCTGCTATCAATTGCATAAATATGTAGGAAGTGAAAGGCGGAGATGGGGAAGGTAGCTGAGGATGAGCTAAGATGAGAGTGCTGGGGTGAGGGATGGGGCAAGAGGATGGTAGAGGAAGCCATCATGGAAGTACTGTTCAAGGGAGACGGTCTATGTTTGGTTTGCATCAGGGTAGGCCTGCTTGAAGAGCCATGTCTTGACTCTTTCTTAAATTTGTGCAGGGATGCCTCTAGATGGAGGAAAGTGGGGAGGGAATTCCAGAAGGAGGTACCCAGCGATGGAGAAGGCCCGATCCCTGGTGAGGGTCAGATGCGCAGATTTTAGGGATGGGGTGTGAAGGGTGCCTGCAAGGGCACTTCTTGTGGGGCGGTCAGTGGAGCGGAAACGTGGCATCTCATCTAGCCAGGTGTGATTGAATTTGTATAGTGAATTGTGAAGGACGGTAAGGGTTTTGTATTGTGAGCAGAAGGAAATAGGCAGCCAATGCAGGTCCTTTAAAATGGGGGTGATGTGGTCCTTTTTACGGGTATTAGTTATGACCCTGGCCATGGAGTTTTGCAGAATCTGGAGGGGTTTGATGGTGGAGGCAGGAAGGCCGAGTAGGAGGAAGTTACAGTAGTCCAGTTTCGTGAGCATTGTAGTCTGTACTACAGTACGGAAATCTTGAGTGTGGAGTAGAGGTTTGAGTTTTTTGAGGACATTTAATTTGTAGAAACCCCCCTTTAGGAGAGATTTGGTGTAGCGTTTTAAGTTTAGGTGTTGGTCTATGAGGACACCTAAGCCTCTTACGGAGTGCAACTGGGAGTGGGCTGTGGCTGTGTTCTGGAGAGTGAGGTGGGAGGTACGGTCAGGATGATTGGAGATAAAGAGAAGTTCAGTTTTTGATGCATTTAGAGCTAAGGGAAGGTTAGATAGCAAGGAGTTTATGGAGGTAAGGCATGATTCCCAGAATTGCATGGATTCATTTATTGATTTTTGAATCAGGATGAGAATCTGCACATCGTCTGCATACAAGAAGAATTTCAGGCCTAAGTCGGACAGTAGATGGCATAGTGGCAGTAGGTAAATATTGAAAAGGGTGGAGGATAAGGAGGATCCTTGGGGGACACCTTGTGTGATGGGGATGTGTGAGGATTCGTACCTGTCAATTTTTACTAGGTATTTTCTGTGGTTGAGATAGGAGGAGAACCAGGAAAGGGCTGTGTCTGCAATACCTATTTCTGCCAGGCGGGTCATTAAAATTTGGTGGTTGACAGTGTCAAAGGCTGCCGAGATGTCTAGGAGAGCAAGCAGGTACGAATTTCCATGGTCCATGCCTTTGAGTATGCTGTCTGTCATTGATAGTAATAGGGTTTCAGTATTATGCGCTTTCCGGAAACCAAATTGTAAAGGGTGGAGGATGTTGTGGTCTTCTAAGAAGTCAGAAAGTTGTTTGTTAACCACCCTTTCAAGGATTTTAGAGAAGAAAGGCAGGTTGGAGATTGGTCGGAAGTTAGCAGGGTCAGTGGGGTCAAGATTTGGTTTTTTGAGGAGTGGCCTTACTACAGCAAGTTTAAGTGGGTCTGGGATGCTGCCAGAAGGGAAGGAGCAGTTGATTAGGTCAGCAATGGGTTTTACAATGGTGGAGGGGATAAAAAGGAGGGTTTTCAAAGGGACAGCGTCTAGGATGTGGGAAGCTGGTTTCATCTTTTTTAGGATGGCCTCAATTTCCATGTTGGTGGTGAGGTCAAATGTTCTAAGGTTGCTCTTGTCATTGGGTAGCAGGGCAGGGGGGGGGGCTTAGAGGGGAAGTGAAGGAGAATATTATCACTTTTATTCTTGAAGTACATTGCTAGTTCTTCACATCTATCACTGGTGTTTGTCTCGTTGAGTGTGGGGGTGGTGGGGTTTGTGAGTTCTGTGACATATGCAAATAAAGCATTCGCATTGAATTGATAGTCATGGATTTTTGCGGCGTAAAAGTCTCGTTTGGCTTGGAGGATAGCCTGATGGTACGTATGTAAGGTATTGTTGTAGGTTGTTTTATGTGGGGCGGATGGTTGTTTATGGCATGAACGTTCTTTGGCTCTTAGGTCCTGTTTAATCTTTTTTAATTCAACAGAGTACCAGGGTTTTTTTTTTCAATTTGCCTGAGGGGAATTTCTTTGTGGATGATGGGGCAAATCTCATTGGCTATAGTAGTGGTGAGATTGTTCCAAGAAAGTAGCGCAGTGTCTGGGTTGGTAAGGTCAAGATTTTTGGTTACTATGTCGAAGGCTAGGGTGAGATCCTCAGTGGTACAATGTTTACGGAAGGAGATGATCTTACTACGTTTTTGTGAGGCAGGTTGTGGGGTGTTGGTCGTGAGAAGGGCATTGATTAGGAAGTGGTCGGACCATGGTACTGGGGTAACTACAGGTGGGTTAGATGTAGTTATTTGAGAATTAACAAAGATAAGGTCAAGGGTATGACCTGCTTTGTGTGTGGGTTCGGTGATAATTTGACTAAAACCTAGGGCTTTGAGGGTGTCCAGTAAAATCCCGCAGGCTGGGGAGGCAGGGTGGGCATCCACATAGAGATTGAAATCTCCTAGTATAATAGTAGGGAGGTCAACTTTGATATTGTCAGTAAAGTATTCTATGATGGGGAAGGATCATATTCAATTAGGCCTGGGGGGGCATAGACGAGGCAGATCTGTAAGGAATTGGATTTAAACAGCACAATTTCCAGTTTGGGAGGGTGATGGGAGGTTTGGAGTTTGAGGCTGAGGCTTTTTTTGGCTGCCAGGAGTAGTCCTCCACCTCTCTTTTTTGGCCTTGGTACCGAAAGGATGCCGTAGGTCTTTGTCAGGAGCTGATTAAGGAATACATGGTCTGTGTTCCTTAACCAGGATTCCGTGATGGTACATGTCGGGATTAGAGTCCATAAGCAGGTCATATAGTATCGGGCCTTTTTTTTTGGATGGATTGCGCATTAAAAAGGGAAATGGCTAATGTGGTTAGGCCCAGAAATTGTGTGAGAGGTGAGATCATGATGGGCACTAGGGATTTACGATGGTTGGAGGGGTGAGGGCGTACTGTGAGGGGTTTACGCAGTGAGGGGCAGTATCGACTGGGTATAGTTAGGAGACTCATATCTGCAGTGGAAAGTAGGGAGGGGTTCAGCAAAGGCGGGGAGAGACAAGGAACCACAAAGGCGCAGTTGATAGCATGATGTTAAATACTTTGATAAGTGGTTGAGAAGGCAGCTATAGAGGCTAAATAGGCAGGTACACAGATAGTCAGAACACAGAGTTAAAGTTAAAATGGCAGAGACATCAGACTTGTATTTAAGGCGTTATTGTTGTCTCCGTTGCAGTGGAACAATTTGAGATGGTGTCGCGGGGGCCCAGACAGGGATGCACGAAGGGGTGCACTAAGGGGCAGGCCCCTTAGGTCACGCTCCTTCGTGTGCTCGACGCCCGGCGCGCAGCGCTGCAGAAGTGAGCCCAGGTTTAAAGGGCAGCAATGGCCCACCTCCCAGGTGTCAGCTGGACGCGGCTCCCGAGCCGGGTAGGTGGATCGGGGGTGCAGGGAGGGTTGGTGGGCGGCGCAGAGCGTTGGCGCGGTCCTTACTTTTTTTTTCTTCTCTCAGTCTCCTCTCAATGGATTGGGTCAGCGGCTTTCTTTTGTATTCTCAACAGGGGTTTTGCTGCTTTATTTCTTTTCTCTTTTTCTCGCTCTTGCAGAGTTTCTCTCTCTCCACGGGGTTTCTCACTCTCCTTCCGGTCCGGTGACTCCCTCTCTTCCGGCACTGGGTCGGGTCCACAGCGCGTGTTTAGGTGGGAGGGTCGAAGGGTGGTAGGCCTCTGGTCTGTGGAGACGGCGGCGCGGGAAAGGACACACCGCAGAAGTGAGCCCAGGTTTAAAGGGCAGCAATGACCCGCCTCCCAGGCGTCAGCTGGACGCGGCTCCCGAGTCTGGTAGGTGGATCGGGAGCGCAGGGAGGGTTGGTGGGCGGTGCAGAGCGTCGGCGCGGTCCTTACTCTCTTTCTTGTTCTCTCAGTCTCCTCTCAATGGATCGGGTCAGCGGCTTTCTTTTGTATTCTCAGCGGGGGGTTTTGCTGCTTTATTTCTTTTCTCTTTTTCTCACTCTTGCAGCGTTTCTCTCTCTCTCCATGGCATTTCTCACTCTCCTTCCGGTCCGGTGACTCCCTCTCTTCCGGCACTGGGTTGGGTCCGCAACGCATGTTTAGGCGAGATGGTCGATGGGCGGTAGGCCTCTGGTCGGTGGAGACCAGAGGCCTACTGCCCGTCGATGTTGATGGCCCTATTAGTTATTCCCGCGCAATTCAGCAAGTAAAATGTGCAGGTAAGCCGCACATTTTACTTTCAGAAATTAGCACCTACCCAAAGATAGGCGTTAATTTCTGCCGGCACTGGGAAAGTATACAGAAAAGCAGTAAAAATTGCTTCTCTGTCCACCCTCTGACTTAATACTATGGCGATATTAAGTCGGAGGTCCCAAAATTAGGAACATAAGAACATAAGAAATTGCCATGCTGGGTCAGACCAAGGGTCCATCAAGCCCAGCATCCTGTTTTAAACAGAGGCCAAACAGGCCACAAGAACCGTGCAATTACCCAAACACCTAGAAGATCCCATGCTACTGATGCAATCAACAGCAGTGGCCATTCCCCAAGTAAACTTGATTAATAGCAGTTAATCGACTTCTCTTCCAAGAACTTATCAAAACCTTTTTTGAACCCAGCTATACTAACTGCACTAACCACATCCTCTGGTAACAAATTCCAGAGCTTTATTGTGCGTTGAGTGAAAAAGAATTTTCTCCGATTAGTCTTAAATGTGCTACTTGCTAACTTCATGGAATGCCCCCTAGTCCTTCTATTATTCGAAAGTGTAAATAACCGAGTCACATCTACTCGTTCAAACCTCTCATGATCTTAAAGACCTCTATTATATCCCCCCTCAGCCGTCTCTTCTCCAAGCTGAAAAGGCCTAACCTCTTCAGCCTTTCCTCATAGGGGAGCTGTTCCATCCCCTTTATCATTTTGGTTGCCCTTCTCTGTACCTTCTCCATTGCAACTATATCTTTTTTGAGATACGGCGACTAGAATTGTATACAGTATTCAAGGTGTGGTCTCACCATGGAGCGATATAGAGGCATTATGACATTTTCCGTTTTATTAACCATTCCCTTCCTAATAATTCCTAACATTCTATTTGCTTTTTTGACTGCTGCAGCACACTGAGCCGACGATTTCAATGTATTATCTACTATGACGCCTAGATCTCTTTCTTGGGTGGTAGCTCCTAATATGGAACCTAACATCGTGTAACTACAGTGTGGGATTGTAAGCTTAGCCCCTGAAGGAGTATCTCAGGGGTTAACTCTAACTTCCCTCTTTCTCCAGCATACAGTGGAGACAGCAGAATTGTGCAAGTTTCCTCCTGCCCTAACTGAAACAGGAAATCTGTCTGACAAACAACCTGCTCCAGACATGCCTGCCCCAGAAATAGATCTCAAACTGTAGCAACCCGAAACTGCTCCCTGCTTACTTCCTCTTGCACTTAGTCAGCTAGTTCAACACAGCTTAAACTGCTTCAATGTCCAGTCTTACAACTTTTCCCTTCCTGGCCTGCTAGCTTACGCGTAGTCAGCATAAAGGCCAGGAAAGGACATTTATGGTAGGACGCTATCACTTCCAATGAATGATGTATGTATTTGCAAGGACCCAATGATGTTATGACAAATCTGCATGCCATGCTATTCAATGGAATTACGTACAATAAAAGGAGCCCCGGGGAAGGAGGAGAGAGGTGACCTTCCCGGGGACACACTTCACCACGAATCCTGTCTGTGTCTTCATTACAACATCTGGTGAGCCCGACGTGATCCAAGGTGTGATCCGAGACGTGACAACTCCCTGCTCATTCGGCTGGACAAAAAGCCTAGGTGCGCACCGTAAATCAGCAGACCTGCTCTTGCAAGTGTAAGTATTTTTTTTAAAGTTTTCTTTTCTCAGTGAGTCTGCTCCCAAACATTCATGAGTATGGGAGGTAAACTTTCAGTTCAGCAAAAATCTCATGCGGAAGAACTGAAAAAAATAGTAAAGAATCATTATTTCGTCACCAACGGAGAAATAGCACAAATCAAATTGGGGGACATGGAAAAATTGATAGGAGAAATAGCATGCCGTTGTTCTTGGTACCCCGAATCGGGAACTCTGAATGTGGATGATTGGGTTCAGATAGGTAATACCCTTCATACGTCTCCACGAGCTCCCATAAGCCAATTGTTGCTCTGGCAAAAAATGCACAGAGGCTCTAGAACAGTTAAGGACTAAAAATCTCAAGGCACCATCTCCAGTTCAAGCGTCCTTAGAAACAGACAGTAAAGAAGCAGACAGACTGCCCATCAGCACAGCTACTGCACACATTCATCCCCCACCATATCTGCAAAATCCCTCAGGAACAGCAATTTCGCTGTATCCTCAGCTACCCATGCCAGAACCCATGACACAGCCCATTCAGACCTCCCAGCCTTATTCAGAAAAACAGCCCCTAAGCACAATCGAGCCAAAACCTGGCCTGTACGGTGCAGTTCGAATGGTTTTTCACCAGGAACAACAAAAGGGAATCCTTACAGAGAAAAAACCTCAGGAAACTAAAGACACTGAAATCAGAGAAGCTAGCCTCTCTCCGCCTTACCCTAAAGCTCTTTCACCACCCATAAATTCCCTGTATCCTGAGCAGTCACTGACTCCTGAATATCCTGACCTGTCACCTAACCCTTGCCTCCAATCCATGCCTATTTTGCTTGAGAGTAGCGAGAAAGACACGGAGAGTAGTGAGGAAGTTGAAAAAGTCACTGTACCTTCGGCTGTTGCTGGTCTCCCAGCAGCACAAGTCGCCAAATTAGAACGTTCATATTTTTATGTGACCATTTGGATTGACTCATTTCATGGCTGGACACTTGCCTTTAGCCCTCAAATGAGAGTCTGTCCTCTAGAGGGATCCCTGACTACAATTGAATGGAACACCGCCAGGAGTGCCGTAAGCAGTAACTATGCCCCCAGGTCTTCCAAGAAATTAGCATATATGACCTCGGGCCAAATAGCCACACTCCTTATATCACAGTGGTGTTATAAACAAAAACAGTGCCAGCGTGAGACAAATGATCTAATAAGACAATACAATGCTCTATTACAGACCAGAATACACCAAGTGATTAAACAAACAAAACAGACTTGGAAAGAGTGTTTATCATGGGCTTTGATATTCCGTTATAGGAAACCTGATTATTTTGAGCGCATTTCCCCACAGGAAATGACAGCGGCCCCTCACACATCAGAAAAAGATTCAATGCATATAGGGCCTTACGTTGCAACTGTGCTGAAATTGGGACAAAGTTAAAAATTGGACCACATTTAAAATGACCTTGTTACTTTGAACCTTATATTTCATAGCAATTGATTACATTACCAGTGCACAGAATTTGTATTTTTTTTAGGACAAAGTAGGTTAAGATAGAATCTGGCAATTGATTCATTGAATGGAGTTCTCTTTCCTCTGTTTATTTTCTCTTGGGAAACACTGTTCCTCCCCCTCACTCTGTCTTTCTGTTGTTAACTCGTGGGTGGGGGGGAGAACTTTTGAAAAGAAAAAAACTGAACTTAGTACTGCACTTTCTCTCCCTAATTTCTGTATCTGTTATATCTCTGATACATTTCTTTATCACAACACATACTTTATACATTAATACTTTCAAACTTCGTTAATACTGAACTGCGGTTACTGACAAGGATATTTACTAGTGTTAAAAATTTAGAAGCTACTGAAATCTGAAAGGACACTTTCACCAAATAATTAATTGAACTGAATCTTAGAAGAGAAAAAAAAAGGGGAAGTAACAGTTGCTTTAACGTTTAGCAGACAGAGCACTGCTTTTTAGGGAAGTGCTCTTGTCAGTTCAGTGCTGAGCGAACAGAAGAAAAAAAAAAGGAAAACAGATTTATATTTGTTTAAACGGAGCATATTTAAGTTCTACTTATTTGATAATTAATTGTTTGACATTTAAGTTCCAATTATTCTAACTATTTAGTATTACACATTACACTTCAGCTCAGAATCTTATTGATTGAATTTACTCCAGGTTGACATCTATACAGTGATGATAGTGCATCCACTAGGAGGCACTGTGCTATTCTATCAGATGTTACTACCAGATATACCATATTGTTTTTGTTATCTTAATAATTCTTTGAATACTAGTTTTCATTTCTCAGGTCTATGACCCTCCTGTCTTAAGGAAACTTCAGTTTCATTTTCTTTTTCTAAAATTTTATTCAGAATTCTGAACCTTTATTTTTTACTGATAGAGGTTGCTACATCTAAAGCAATCCCTCCCAAGCCTTTTCTTGCACATCCAAATTGATTTTATTGAATTGTATAATAGAATTGATTCTCCAAGGTTAAAAAGTGAAAATTTCACTTTAATCATTACCTTAATAATTTTTTGCTGAGTGCCAGATTTTAATATTTTCCAGATTGACAGCCTTCCTGCCATGAGAGATGTGAAGATGAACACTTTACTTTGCAGCTTATTTTAAACACTTTTCAAAACATTTTTCAACCACTTTTTGATTTTTGATCTAATTTTATTTCTGATACATCTTGATATGACACTTAAGTTGTTTCTTCATTGTTTTTAATAATAAAGTGGGAAAACATTATATAAGATTAGTAATAGTAAAGTTATAACCATGATGAAATCTTCTCATTAATTAATTTGAATTTCAGTTCTTTTTCTATCGGGTCGATACAGTAAGGCCGCGGTAGAAACATGTGCGGCAGTGTCAGGCGCACCCTTCCTCCCCGCACGCACAGTTCTCTTCACTAAATCCCCGATACTCTCTTCTAATCGCATGCAAATGCATGCCGCGGCTGTGAAGCGATAGGGAAGGGTTATGCCAGCGCAACCCATTTTACTGTATAGGCGCTGAGTACAGCGCCTATACAGTAACCTGGGTGCGCTGGTACCTGTCATTTCAAATGTCATTTCAAATGGCATTTGGAATGACAGGCACCAGGAAGTGTAAAAAACACGAAAAGTCTTTGTTGCTTCGTCGCTGTGTCTCTCCTCCCGGAGCAGGGCGCGAAAGCAGCCTTGCTCCGGGAGGAGGTGAGGCACAGCGGCGAAGACAGACGGGAGAGGAGAAAAAGCAGAGCCGAGCAAAGCAAAAGCGTGCGAGCAAAGCGAAAGCGTGCAGCAAGCCGGCGAAATAGACCTGCGAGCAGAGGCAATAGCAGCGGTTTGGTAAGCCTGGCACCCTCCTTGATGTAGTACGTCCCGGATGCCCCCCCCTCCCCAGCGCGCCCGCCACTACCCCTTTCATCAGCTGCATCCACTGCGACCCGGCAGTCCCGTGAGGCCTACAAAAAAAAATAAAAATCCCCGGCTCCCGCACCGGCCCGCCGACTCTACCCCCCCCCTCCCGATCGGGCAGGTAGGCGGCGGCGAAAACCAAAGCAATTTTTTTTTTCAAAAAGCAACATCACACAATGCATAAAATAATTTCTCCAGCCTTAAAGCGACTTACTTTTGGGATCTGTCAAGTAAGTCGCAAAAGTAACTTACTTTTCTGAAGCCATCACGATCGTAGCTCAAGACGAAGATGGCCGCCTGCACGGGGGAATGCGTGCAATTGGCCGCAGAAGACGTGACCTCACGTCTTCAGCGGCCAATTGCACGCTTTCCCCGTGCAGGCGGCCATCTTCGTCTTCGTCCGGAGGAGCTAAGATCGTGTTCCTGATGGCTTCAGAAAGTAAGTTACTTTTGCGACTTACTTTTGGGATCTTGACAGATCCCAAAAGTAAGTCGCTTTTGGAAAAAACCAAAATTGTCGCTTTAAGGCTGGAGAAATTATTTTATGCATTGTGTGATGTCGCTTTTTGAAAAAAAAAAATTGCTTTGGTTTTCGCCGCCGCCTACCTGCCCGATCGGGAGGAGGGGGGGGGGGGGGGGGGTAGAGTTGGCGGGCCAGTGCGGGGGCGCGGAAGCCGGGATTTTTTTTTTTTTTGTAGGCCTCACGGGACTGCCGGGTCGCAGTGGATGCAGCTGATGAAAGGGGTAGTGGCGGGCGCGCTGGGGAGGGGGAGGGGGGCATCCGGGACGTACTACATCAAGGAGGGTGCCAGGCTTACCGAACCGCTGCTATTGCCTCTGCTCGCAGGTCTATTTCGCCGGCTTGCTGCACGCTTTCGCTTTGCTCGGCTCTGCTTTTTCTCCTCTCCCGTCTGTCTTCGCCGCTGTGCCTCACCTCCTCCGGGTCGCAGTGGTAGCATGGCGCTGTGAGGGGGGCGAAAGGGTATATATACCCATGAACGGATTTGAGTGGGAGCGCTCTGTGAAGCGGGACATGCCCGTGAGGGGCATAATGGGTGGATGCAGCTGATGAAAGGGGTAGTGGCGGGCACGCTGGGGAGGGGGGGGGGGGCATCCGGGACGTACTACATCAAGGAAGGTGCCAGGCTTATTGTTTTATTGTGTTTGAGTATCTTAAGCGGTGTCGATGGATTTGTTACACAGTCCTAACTCCTACTAGGGGGAGGCGGTAAACTAACAGGTTAAGGCCGCGGCAAAACAGTGCGTTCCTAAGGAGATAATATCAGCGCCCGTTACAGTATCGGAGGGGAATAGCTAATTCCTTCATTATACAGCTTTTTCGTTCATTTACATGCTGGGTGCGGAAAGGGTTTACGAAAGGGTTTAGGAAGCGCTAAGGACGCGTGAAACTGGAGACTGTATCGCTGGATGGCCTTACTCGTCTGTATTGTGCGCTCCCAGCACGTTACAGACGGGCAATCTTTAACTGCACTTTACTGTATCGACCTGTATATTAGGTACCCGACGCCATAAGAAACACATATCACAATTAAGCCTTGATGAATGAAAAATTGATACACCTTGCTGAAAGATTGACTACGACATTTATGGAACTTACTCCAGCTCTCAAATCCCACAGCTAAACGTGAATGATACCTTTACATAAGTATAGCTGCAGTCATTCTTGCTTTGCAAAGTTTTATGAATGCTGATTTAAAGATTATTTCTGATAACCAGTATGTTTGTAATGTTGCTTCTTCTCTTCCTGGAACATAGGTAACCCCCTCATTAAAAAACTTCTTCCTGAGCCTCCACAACCCTCAGAAGGACAGAGACTGGACTCCCCGCAAAAAGCAGCACCGGATGTCCTGGGGACAGATCAAAGCGCTATCTGACCAATCTGCACAACTCCTGGAACAGCAAAGCCTTGAGAAAACTCCAGAGAACTTCTTATTAGCTGCCTTTTCTTGCCTGAATGTCAACTCATTAACAATTGTGTTCTGTATTCTCATATTTAGCTTCATCTCTCCTGCTATGGCGATGTCTGAACAAGAACTATTGGCAATCCAATATGTACATTACTGATGCACAGACTTTATCACAACTATTGAACCAAACAGATTGCTGGGTTTGCATGCACATGCCAACCCATTCCAGAGAAGGACTATTGATGCATGCAGTTCTTTTAACCTATCAGGATGGACTACTTACCCATGGACTTACAGAAGGGTCTTTATAAATTCACCAGTCAATTACACAGTAATGCATTTGGATAGTAAGGTACAAATGAACGCTGTTTTTGTTGGAATATAATAATGACAGTATCACAGGGCTCAGGGTGAGGAAATATCCATATTGTAGCCGAACCATTGTATTAGAAGAAGTCATGATTAGATCGTACTCTAATGTGACAGCACACCCAGAATTCCCACAGAATATCACAGAATATTTGCATAGCTTTACCCACTATATGTGCAATTGGCTGATCTCAGCTAATTGCAAAAATTCTCAGACGGGCAATTTAGCTTGTGTGAATATGTATCCGCAATGGTTTCAACAAGTCAAACAGCCCCATAGCTGGTCCACTAACCAGATAGGGAACATTTGGATGTTATGTGGGCGTAGAGCATATATGCACATTCCCCCAAAATGGAGAGGCAGATGCACTCTAGGCTACCTCCTCCCCTCATACTATGCAGTCAAAAATTTACCTAAAGCAAGGCTCTGCAACAAAAGGGAGGCGATCAAGAGTCCCATAGATAAGTATACAGAAACTCAGGTAGCTAGAAGCCTGTTTCCCCCAATGGGAACAGCTATGAATTTCAGAGATTTACACATCCTTGCTAACTGGACAACTGCCCTATTTAATCAGACAGTCCATGCCTTTAAAACTACTCACAACAGAAGTTTCTCAGATTAGAGATGTAGCATTACAAACTGTTATTCTTTAGATACAGTCTTAGCTTCGAAAGGCGGAGTCTGTGCCTTAATTGGATCTCACTGCTGTGTATACATATCAAATTATAAAGCAAATCTCACACATACCATAGAGCAGATGGAAACCATGATTGCAGAAGCGCCACTCTCAGATAGAACACCGGTATCTCCCTGGGAATGGCTATGGTCCTGGCTTCCTGATATCGGTGGTCTCAAACAAATCATTCCTATTATAATCATGATAATTGTCTTACTCATTTGCTTATGCTGCTGTATTCAATGCATACCCAATCTTGTGTCTATGCTGACACCTTCCTTTACACCTGGATATAAAGATGTCCTGTATGCTGCTTAATAGGGAATCATGAGCCCTACAGTGGTTGGCACACCACGCTGCATAAGCTCTAGGTGATATGGGGAATCAAGAGCTCTGCGGCAGTTGGCACACCACGCAGGCTCAGCTCTTCTCTCCATATCTCCCCTTCCCTATCCTCCAGCCCTATATACGCAAAGCACAGCTAGCTCCAGATTGGGTCTCAAGCATGGATACAGAGATTTTCTTTATGCTGCTTAATAAAAAACAAAAGGGTGAGATGTGGAATTGTAAGCTTAGCCCCTGAAGGAGTATCTCAGGGGTTAATTCTAACTTCCCTCTTTCTCCAGCATACACTGGAGACAGCAGAATTGTGCAAGTTTCCTCCTGCCCTAACTGAAACAGGAAATCTATCTCACAAACAACCTGCTCCAGACATGCCTGCCCCAGAAATAGATCTCAAACTGTAGAAACCGAAACTGCTCCCTGCTTACTTCCTCTCGCACTTCGTCAGCTAGTTCAAACACAGCTAAACTGCTTCAATGTCCAGTCTTATAACTTTTCCCTTCCTGGCCTGCTAGCTTACGCGTAGTCAGCATAAAGGCCAGGAAAGGACATTTATGGTATGACGCTATAACTTCCAATGAATGATGTATGTATTTGCAAGGACCCAATGATGTTATGACAAATCTGCATGCCATGCTATTCAATGGAATTATGTACAATAAAAAGGAGCCCCGGGGAAGGAGGAGAGAGGTGACCTTTCCCGGGGACACGCTTCACCACAAATCTGTCTGTGTCTTCATTACAACACTACAGCAAGGGTTATTTTTCCCTATATGCAACACCTTGCACTTGTCCACATTAAATTTCATCTTCCATTTGGATGCCCAATCTTCCAGTCTTGCAAGGTCCTCCTGAAATGTATCAGTCTGCTTGTGATTTAACTACTCTGAATAATTTTGTATCATCTGCAAATTGTCTGTTTCTAAGGATGCTTGAACTGGACATTGTGCCTTGAGATTTTTAGTCCTTAAGTGTTCTAGAGCCTCTGTGCATTTTTGCCAGAGCAACAATTGCCTTATGGGAGCTCGTGGAGACATATGAAGGGTATTACCTATCTGAACCCAATCATCCACATTCAGAGTTCCCAATTCGGGGTACCAAGAACAACGGCACGCTATTTCTCCTATCAATTTTTCCATGTCCCCAAATTTGATTTGTGCTATTTCTCCCTTGGTGACGAAATAATGATTCTTTACTATTTTTGCTGGCGTCCGGTTTCCAAAACCATGGCTGTCAGCAGGTTTGAGAACCGACGCCAGCAAAATTCAGCATTGCTGTCAAACCCGCTGACAGCTGCTGCGCCTGTCAAAAAAGAGACGCTAGAGACGCGCTCGTGTCCCTAGCACCTCTTTTTACCGTGAGCCCTCATACTAAATCGCGCACACAGGAGAGTGGCCTGTGTGCATGCTGGGAGAGCATTCACTACATGAGAATGGTCGCTCCCCTGTGTGGATTCTCATGTGTTTTGTGAGGGCACACTTCACAGGGAAGCTTTTATTACATTCAGTACATTTATTTATTTATTTAAAAACATTTCTATAACGTCTTTCACAAACAATAGTTGACCAAAACGGTTTACAAATTTTAAAATAGGAGATAATATCAACTAATTAAATAAATAAAAATATGAAATAAAAACACAAAAAATATAAACAAAAGATAGTAAAGTTAAGAAAAAAAAATGCAATGGATACTTTAAGACCTGATTCTAATTACATCTCCTTAGATTATTAATTTCACTATACTGAATTTTATACAAAACAGAGTAAAGTCAGAAATCGCTAAGAGAGAGTGTTGAGCCGAGCTTCACAGTTTTCATATAGTTTACAATAATATGAATAACTGGAAGTCAAAACAGTATATGAGGTGTCAGAAAATTATGCATTCCTTCCTTCTTGTTCTGCAAAAGCTTCTTTGAATAAATATGTTTTTATTGATTTTTTTAATTCTTTGTGATTGGTGATTTGTCTTAGAGTGCTTGGGAGCGAATTCCAGAGTAAGGGACCCGCGACAGAAAAGGCTCTTTCTCTGGTTATGTTTAATCTTGCAAGCCTAATTGTGGGAACATCAAGTAGGTTCTTACTAGCAGATCTGAGGCTTCTGGTTGGTTTATAGAGCCGCAATGTAAATGGTCGCTCCCCTGTGTGGATTCTCATGTTTTCTGAGGGCATCCTTCACAGGGAAGCTTTTATTACATTCACTACATGAGAATAGTCGCTTACCTGTGTGGATGCTCATGTGTCTTGTGAGGGCAGCCTTCACAGGGAAACTTTTACTACATCCACTACATGAAAGACATGGCTTAATGGAACAAAGTCAGTATGGCTTTACCGAAGGCAAGTCTTGCCTCACAAATGTGCTTCACTTTTTTGAAGACGTTAATAAACATGTGGATAAAGGTGAACCGGTAGATGTAGTGTACTTGGATTTTCAGAAGGCGTTTGACAAAGTTCCTCATGAGAGGCTTCTAGGAAAAGTAAAAAGTCATGGGATAGGTGGCAATGTCCTTTCGTGGATTGCAAAATGGCTAAAAGACAGGAAACAGAGTAGGATTAAATGGACAATTTTCTCAGTGGAAGGGAGTGGGCAGTGGAGTGCCTTAGGGATCTGTATTGGGAACCTTACTTTTCAATATATTTATAAATGATCTGGAAAGAAATACGAGAGATAATCAAATTTGCAGATGATACAAAATTGTTCAGAGTAGTTAAATCACAAGCAGATTGTGATAAATTGCAATTGGGAATCAAAATGGCAGATGAAATTTAATGTGGATAAGTGCAAGGTGATGCATATAGGGAAAAATAACCCATGCTATAGTTACATAATGTTAGGTTCCATTAGACAAAACCCAAGAAAGAGATATAGGCGTCATAGTGGATAACACATTGAAATCATCGGTTCAGTGTGCTGCGGAAGTCAAAAAAGCATCTTAATGTGAGTCACTCCTCAGCGCCTTAAATGCAACAGGCTTCCAGCAACTCATCAACACTCCCACTCACAAAGCAGGCCACACCCTCGATCTTATTTTCATCAACTCCCTTATCACCAGCAACCACCCACATGCACACCTGTCCCATGGTCAGACCACTCACTTATAAAAGCACAATTTTCCCTAAATACCTCTCCCTCCACATCCTCTAACTGCAGCAACAAATTCCAATTCAGAAAACCCTGCAATAAAGATGACTTAATTGAAGCTATCACTAACTCTTTATGCAACTTAGACCTCTCCAACCCCGACCTAGCCTTTTCCTCCTGGAACATCATTACCACAAATATAGCTAATGACCTCTGCCCAATCACATCCAAAGAAATAAACTATACGCAGCGCACAAATAAACCATGGTACACCCCAGCCCTAAAAGAACTCAAACGCAACCTGAGATCTATTGAAAGAAAATGGTGCAAGGATCGCTCAGCCACACACCTTGCCCTTTACAGATCCACCTTACACTCATATAGAGTCACCATCCTCAAGACCAAACGTGACCACTATTTTATTTATTTATTTAACACTTTTCTATACTGACCTTCATGGTAATAACCATATCAGATCGGTTTACATCGAACAGGGTAAAACTGAGACAAATAAACATATGAACAGAAGCAGCAAAGTTACATTCAACAAGGAGGGTGAACTTGGAGGCTTAATCAGCTGGAAAGAGGCCCTAGGATGGCTGAAAACTATTAATAATATAATAGGGTAAGCGGGCTGGCGCTTAATGAACTTAGAGGTATAAAGTTCCATCGCTTATGAAGGGAATAAGATCATCTAGTGTGTGTCCGGGGGATCTGAGAAGGCTTGGCGGAAAAGCCATGTTTTAAGTTTTTTCCTAAATGTAGGGAGGCATGGTTCTAGCCTTAGGTCTGAAGGGATGTTATTCCAAATAGTTGGTCCTGCTGTCGAGAAAGCACGGTCTTTGGTCAAGGTGCGGCGTGTGGCTTTAGTTGGGGGAGATTGCAGAGTTCCTTTGTGGATTTTTCTAATCGGTCTGTTGGAGGTATAGAGTTTGAAGGGGATTTCGAGGTCGAGTTGAAGTTGATTGTGGATGGATTTGTGGATTAAGGTGAGTGATTTGTGTAGGATTCTGAAGTTAACTGGTAACCAGTGTAGGTTTCTGAGAATAAGTGAGATGTGTTCTCCACGGTTGGTGTTAGTCAAAATTCTGGCTGCGGCATTCTGAATCATCTGTAGTGGCTTGGTGGTAGAGATGGGTAGACCTAAGAGGAGAGCGTTGCAGTAGTCTATTTTGGCAAATATCAAGGATTGGAGAACTGTCCTGAAATCGTGGAAAAATAGGAGGGGTTTGAGTCTTTTAAGAACCTGGAGTCTGTAGAAGCAATCTTTAGTTGTGATGTTGATCATTTTCTTTAGGTTTAGGCGATTGTCGAGAATTACCCCCAGATCTCTATGCAAAAAAAAATTCTTATCCCTAACACGAATTCAAATTTTTCGTGAGAATTACCCCCATATCACTATGCAAAAAAAAATACACGAATACCAATACAACCCGAAAGCCCTCTTCACCTACATTACACATCTCACCAAGACAGCCCCATCCCCCAACCCCGACAAGGAATCCCTAGTCAAATGCGAAGAACTCGCCCAATTATTCCACAAGATAGCTAAAATTCTATTGCGATTCTCCCTCCCATTTTCCCAAACTACATTATGCAGTAATCACAATTCAACTATGAATACGTTAGACACAACACTCCACACTAGAAATTGAAATGGTACTCAAGAAGCTCAATCCCTTCTCACATCCCAGCGACACTCTAACCATTAAAGTTCTGCTAAGCATACCGAACACAATTGCCATGCCACTAGCGCAAATAATTAACTGCTCACTCTCCACAGGCATAGTTCCCGACACCTTAAAACAGGCCGTGGTCAAACCCATCCTAAAGAAAATCAACCTAGACCCATCAGACCTCTCTAACTACAGACCCATTTCCAATCTGCCTTTCCTAGCCAAAATCATGGAGAAAGTCGTCAATACCTAACTCACAAACTATCTAGAGACAAACAACATACTAGAACCCAGCCAATTCGGTTTCCGAAAACTCTACAACACCAAAACCTTGCAGCTCACACTTACAGACACCATCCTAAAAGGATTAGATCAGGGCCAATCCTACATCCTAGCACTATTAGATATCTCTGCTATCTTTGATACTGTTAACCATGACATTCTATTAAATCGCCTCTCAGATATCGGTATCATGGGCGCAGCCCTCCTCTGGTTCAAATCATACCTCACCAACAGGAAATACACAGTGAAGATTGGAAACTCTTAGTCCTCTCCCACACCCCTCACACAAGGAGTTCCTCAAGGTTCCCCCTATCCTCTACTCTATTTAACATCTATCTCCTACCCCTCTGCCAACTCCTCACAGATCTCGGCATCCCGCACTTTATCTACGCGGACGATGTTCAAATTCTCATTCCCATCCAAAAATCCCTTACCACATTCCTCAAAATATGGGAAAACTGCCTCAATGCTATTAATCTCATCACCAACCTACACCTGGCCCTCAACACAACAAAAACAGAACTCATCATCATCTCCCAACCCAACCCTGCTAAGTTCAGCGCAGTAAATAACTCCATAGTTGCCACCACCTCCTTTCAACAGCATGCACGATGCCTTGGAATTATTGATAGCCACCTGAACTACAAAAACTTCATTAACACCACCATAAAAGCTTCATTCTACAAACTCCAGGTCCTCAAAAAACTGAAACCACTCCTTCACCATGACGAATTCCTCACTGTTCTGCGGGCCACTAT
Organism: Rhinatrema bivittatum; assembly: GCF_901001135.1. Lineage (NCBI taxonomy): Eukaryota > Metazoa > Chordata > Amphibia > Gymnophiona > Rhinatrematidae > Rhinatrema > Rhinatrema bivittatum. The sequence goes on along the minus strand of NC_042616.1, from coordinate 6,911,136 downwards.
ACTTATCAAAATCGATTACTGTAACTCGCTCCTCCTGGGCCTCCCTGCTTCCTCTATCAAACCCCTACAAATCCTCCAGAAGGCAGCAGCCAGGATACTAACCAGCACACACAGAACAGATCATATTACTGCCATACTCAAGGATCTTCACTGATTCCCCATCCCCGCACGCATTCTATACAAGAGCCTCTCTTTCATTCATAAAACAATTCACAACAATGACATGAATTGGCTCAACGCCATTTTTCTTCACTCCCCCAAACATCCCTCCAGAACAGCTTATAAAGGCACCCTTCACATCCCACCTCACAAGACATATCGCCTGCTATCCACAAAAGCCCGTGCCTTCTCCCTAGCAGGACCCACCCACTGGAACTCAATGCCACCCCTGATCGACTAGAACATGTACATAAAATTAAAAAAAAACAACTAAAAACTTGACCTCTTTAACCAAACATTCTCAGAAAATTCTCTGCTCCTCTGCCTCCCTTCCCACCTCCCCCTTAGTACCTCCCCCCTGCCCCCCCCCACTAATTGTAAATATAACTGAATTGCCTAACCCCAGTCCAATCTAAAGGCAAAATAGAATATACCTTGCTAACTTTCTATCTACCGCCAGTTATTTACTCAGCTCCTCCAATGACTTGTTGAATTGTGTTTTGTTCCGTCCTTTTTCGGCCTTCTCCCCCTCCCACCTGTATGACCCTTGTTTAATGTACATTCTCTCTTGTTATGAGTTATCTGTAAACCAAAATGATGTCCCACATGAATATCGGTACATAAAAAAATGTTAAAATAAATAAATAAATAAGCAAACAAAATGTTGGGAATTATTAGAAAGGGAATGGTGAATAAAACAGAAAATGTCATAATGCCTCTGTATCGCTCCATGGTGAGACCGCACCTTGAATACTGTGTACAATTCTGGTCGCCGCATTTCAAAAAAGATATAATTACAATGGAGAAGGATCAGAGAAGGGCTACCAAAATGATAAGGGGAATGGAACAGCACCTCTATGAGGAAAGACTAAAGAGGTTAGGACTTTTCCGCTTGGAGAAGAGATGGCTGAGGGGGGATATGATAGAGGTGTTTAAAATCATGAGAGGTCTAGAACAGCTAGATGTGAATAGAAAGTTAATAGAAAGACTAGGGGGGAACTCCATGAAGTTAGCATGTGGCACATTTAAAACTAATCGGAGAAAATTCTTTTTTACTCAACGCACAATTAAACTCTGGAATTTGTTGCCAGAGGATGTGGTTAATGCAGTTAGTATAGCTGTGTTTAAAAAAGGGATTGGATAAGTTCTTGGAGGAGAAGTCCATTACCTGCGATTAAGTTGACTTAGAAAATAGCCACTGCTATTACTAGCAACGGTAACATGGAATTGACTTAGTTTTTGGGTATTTGCCAGGTTATTATGGCCTGGATTGGCCACTGTTGGAAACAGGATGCTGGGCTTGATGGACCCTTGGTCTGACCCAGTACGGCATGTTCTTGTGTGAGTTTTCATGTGTGTAGTGAAAGTACCCTTCTGCATGAAGCTTTTATTACATTCAGTACATGAGAATGGTCGCTCCCCTGTGTGGATTCTCATGTGTTTTGTGAGGGTACCCTTCTCAGTGAATCTTTTATTACATTCACTTCATAAGAACAGGCTCTCAACTGTGTGGATTCTCATGTGTATTGTGAGGGATTCCTTCACAGGGAAGCTTTTATTACATTCAGTATATGAGAATGGTCACTCCCTTGTATAGATTCTCATGTCTTGTGAGGGTAGCCTTCACAGCAAAGCTTTTACTACATTCACTACATGAGAATAGTCTCTCACCTGTGTGGATTCTTGTCTTAGAAGGGCACCCTACTGCTTGAAGCTTTTTTGTTTAAGTATATTTATTGACAGCAAAATATTTAACTGATACACAACCCGCACATTATTGAACATTTTTGCGGTAAAGGCATTCCTCATGCCCTCAGATGCATTTTTACCAACAGCATTGCAAAACATAACAGGTTAACATAGTAACGGTAATCTTGATAAGAACAACTTGAGCACAGTGTATACTAGCAGGCAGCCCAATTTAACAAAGGATTACATCTGGCGATTTCTCTGAAGTCATGGAAACCTATAAGACTCAGAATGGTATCTTGCACAACCTCAACTTTATCTAAAACAGTAGAGGAAGATCTCGCCTCTCTCGTTCAATGCTTTTCACAACTGCTGTCTGCTTTTCAAATTTCTCCTTACCCCTAATGACCCTCCTGTTCCCCAAACCTGTAAATTCCTAAAAAATCCTTCACACCTGGGCCCGTGATTGTCTGTCCATAAGGGTCCCCTCCCTATTTCCCCGAACACCCCCTCCTCCCCCCCCTGTTGTTTTCCGATTACTTTGTTCAAATCTGGACTCCTGAGAATTCTTTCTTCTAGTCCCAGTGGTTATGGATACGTCCATCAATTATGGATACCCTAAAGACCAGTCTCCACATCTCTGCTGGAAAATGTAGGACATCAATAAATATTCATGAATACATCAATAAAGATCCATGTAATCCATCAATAAATTTACATGTACATATAAAGGTATTCCTTGGAAAAATGAGTCTGTGAGTATTCATTCCAAGAACATGCAGTGGACCAATTGCTGACAAACAGAGCATCATACCAGTATTGCAGAATATATTATAATATCTAAGAATATATATAATAATATCCAATAAGTGTGGCTAGTAGCGTGCCTGGCATGCTTATACACCCATAGCCTGGAGTAGCCTGTTTGTACGAAAGCTGGTCCCTCTCCGTGTAAATCGTCTCTCCCCACCTAGACATATCGAGCATCATTGGCATTACTATACAGTCCCAAAACGTCCCCAACTCAGACCTCAGTAATGCACAAGTTCGTGGGTTATTTCCGCCTAAGCATGCAGACTCCTGGGCAACTACAGATCATTGAAGATATGGTTCAGCTTCCCTCGGCAGTAATTTCAAATAGTCAGACCAGATTCTATTCGATGCATGTTGAGCTGAATCAGACTTCTGATGTGCCGTTAACTGTTCCCATTGGATTAATTGGTGAAATTTAGTTTTCCACACTGTCTGATAATGAGGATGTGGTTCTAACCATTGTGCTAGAATAGCATCAATAGCTATGAGAGTGAGTTTGCTGAAAAATTTGAAATTGATATTGATCCTTAAAAACCTTCTCAGCTGCAGCTGCTCCGAATAGCCATAACAAAGGATCCAATGGTATAGAAATATTCCACAACTGGAACGGTATCGTATATAGGTATTGCCAGAAGCTTTTCACTGCCTTGCAAGTCCAGAAGCTGTGGTAGAAATCAGGCTTTTCTGCTGCACAACGAGTGCACACTTTCTCTGGTATGAGGCCCATTTGAAATGCTGTGTATTGTGAATAATAGGCCTGGTAATAGAACTTATATAATTTGTCTCTTAGGGCTGCATTCTCACAAACTTTAGGAATGCCGTGAAAGCAAGCACTAATATCCTTCTCGGAAATGGCCTTGGGTAGCCGCGTGGTTCCATTTCCCTTGAATTGCTACAAAAGTGTTGGATGAGATAATTGCATAATCGCACCGGGACCGTTTTCCATCCGGGCCTTGTAAAAGGGAAATCAGTTTAAAGGAGTTCTGAAATGTTGGTATTATTGGAGTTGCTCATTAATAAATTTCTTAGTTGTAAGTAGGCATAGAAGTCCGCTTTAGGTATGTTGTATTTTCCCTGTAAACACTGGAAACTATGTATATAGGCAGGATTAGCTGTCTGATCAAACAGTTGTAAAACCGTGGTCAACCCAGCATGCGACCAGCGATGGAACAGTGCTTGAGAAGTGCCCGGCAGAAACATTGGGTTTCCTGTAATAGAGTAACATATGGTTTTCTCTGGCTGAACTCGTAGCAAATAACAAATATGCCTCCAAGCCAAACGTAGCGGATAGACGATCACACTAGACTTAAGGTGATGGGGAAGCATCTTGTTAGGGCATGTAATAGTGCTCCCGGTGCAAGGGGGGCAACCCATTGAGTGACATATGAATAGGGGAGTATCCCTCCATTGCGAAAACCCAATCCTTTATGTGTCTCATGAGGCTAGCACAGTTATAATCCCTTAAGTTAGGGCAATTCAATCCTCCCTCTCTATTTGATCTCATGAGGGTGGGTAAAGGTATCCGTGCTCGCTTTCCACTCCATAAATATTTACTAAGCGCTGAGTTGATATCATCCACGTCCTTCTTTCTCAGCCATATTGGCAACATACTGAATAAATAGAGCCATTTAGAAATCTCTATCATTTTGAGAAGTAAAATTTTTCCCGAAAGGGATAAAGGAAGTGATTGCCATGCGGTAAGTTTTTGAATTAACTTTTGTTTCCGAGGGATTACATTCAATGAGTAGATGTCTTTGGTCTGTGCTGGAATATAAATTCCCAAGTATTTTAAGGATGTAACTACCCATTTTAAGGGGAAAGTACCTGGCCAAGTACTTTGTAGGCAACCCAAGATATCCAAAGCTTCACATTTTCCACATTGATTTTTAAGCCCGCGAACCTTCCGAATTCGGATTGTAACTTAGGACATGCGACAAGGCACACTGTGGGTTTAGTTAGATATACCAGCATATCATCGGCAAAAGCTGCTACCTGTAAAACTGTCCCCTCCTATTTGTTGACCTTCGATAACTGGAGAATGAGCCAATTTTCGAAGCAGAGGATCCAGAGAAAGAATATAGAGAATCGGGGACAGGGGACATCCTTGTCGAACTCCCCTTCGTATTGGAATTTCTGCAGAGAGAGAATCATTTGCCACAATAAATGACTTTGGATTATCGTAACGTATAGAAATTGCCTTTACTAAGTGTGCAGGGAATCCAAAGCGGGCCATGACGGAGAACATATATGCCCACGACACCCGGTCGAAAGCTTTCTCAGAGTCAAAGCTCACTGCCATAGCAGGGACCTTAAAATGGTGTGATGTCTCCAGAGCAGCCACCAACTTTAGAACATGAGCTCCGGCGTTCCTGCCGATTACGAATCCCGCTTGGTAAGAGGAGATAATGGAGGGTAATATTGCCCCTATACGAATGGCCATGATCCTTGCATAGATTTTCAGATCGTAATTTAGTAGGGATATTGGTCGGTATGAAGCTGCTTGCTCTGGGTCTTTTCCCTGGCTTGGTGTAGAAACGGTAATGTAAGCCTTGTTAAAAGTAGGTGGGAAGCCGTTCCCCTTCCACGCTTGGTTGTAGAAGGCAGCCAGGACCTCCGGGAGTTCAGAGCACAAGATTTTATAATACTCGGCCGGGAATCCGTCCGGGCCCGGTGATTTATTGCTCTTGCCAGTTTTTATCACTCTCGACACTTCTCCCGCTGTCATAGGACGGGTAAGAAAATCTCTCTGTTGATCAGTGATGGATGGCATTGCAATGTCCTGGAAAAAGTCCTCTTCTTCCCACTGTGTTCCCTCCCTGTCCTCTTGATAGAGCGTTTCATAGAATTGCCTCAGCAAGTCCAGAATTCCCTCTGTGGATGTCACATAGTTGCCATTTGATGATTTCAATCCAGTAATGTACGATTTTTTCCTTTTTATTGCGACCAGCCTGGACAGTAATTTGCTGGATTTATTACCGTGCGTGAAAAAATAGTGTTCTGAAGATTTAATAGAATCGCTGATCTCAGGTGTAAATAGGCATTCAAAGACTGCAAGCAGGCCCAATATGCTGTCTTGTTAACTTTAGAGGGGTCTCCCGCCAGTTGGGCCTTTGCCTGCTGTAATTGTTGTTCCAAGGTCAAAATTGTTTGGTTCAGCTGTTTCTGCCTTTTCACAGTGTATGCAATTATTTTGCCGCGTAGCACAACTTTACTTGTTTCCCAAAATAAAGATATATCATTTAGATGTTGACTATTATGATCTTTAAAGGTATCCCACTGTGTCTGTAGGTGCTTATGAACCTCCCTATCCTTGAGGAGATGTCCAGGTAGTCGCCAGGTTTTTTGTGTCCGTTTTGTCCGATGAAAGCCACACATCAACCCAGATCGGAGCATGGTCTGCAATCACTATTGTGCCAATTTCTGCTGCTGCCACTTTTGAAAATAAATTGCTTGCCACTAATTATATAATCTATCTTGACATCGTGCCATGGGCTCCGACACATGGGTGTATTCCCTTGTCGTCGGGTTCAATATTTGCCACGGGTCTACCAGTCCCAGTTGTTTACATAGTTGTAGTACTCCTGCCTGTTTGTTTTGGCAGAATCCTTTTGGAATCTGAGATTTGTCTACCTGAGCGTCCATGACACAGTTCATATCACCAGTGACTATGATATCGCCCTGTGCATGGGCCATCAACAGATTAATAATTTTGGTGAAAATAGACTGATCAGGTGCATTAGGGCCATATATATTGCATAGCGTAATGGGTTTCCCCGCCAAAATACCTGAAAGTAGCAGATACTGGCCATCGGGGTCTGCTATTTCTTGGCTCACAGTGAAAGGAGTGTTTTTGTTGACCAAATTAGCTACACCCCCTTTCTTGTCCTTTGCAGGTGAGAAATAGCAGTCAGAGACCCATTCCCTGCACAACTTTCCGTGGGCCCATTCAATATGCAGTCGGCCTTTGAGCTCGGGTTCCCCCACCGCCTCCGGCAGCCAGTCCTCCAGAAAGGCGTCTAGCTGCTTCTCATCCACCGACTCCGGGAGCCCCAAGAATCTTAAATTTGCCCTCCTGGACCTGTTTTCTAGGTCATCGAGTTTTATTTGTAAGTCTCTAATCGTTTCCTCCTGTTTGCAGAGTTTCCCCGTTTGCGCCGTCATGTTGTCCTCGAGCAGGGAGACTCGTCCCTCAACCTGCTCGATACGTGGTCCTATTTCAGAGAGGGCTTCCCTTACCTCCGAAAGCTTCTCGGATATCCCGGCCAATTTTTCGTCGAGAGTCGCCGCGGTTATATCTTTTAAGGTCTCCGCTGTAAGAGGGCCCTGCAGCGCTGATGCAGCCTCACATGTGGCCGTGGCCATCTTGCCTTCCGCGATCGGTTTTACCCTCTCCTTCTCTTTTCGGGTGCTTTTTGATGTCATTGTCCCCGGAGATCAATTCATATAGTTGACTATCGACATGTGCCACCTTCGCCTTTATCAAGGAAAACAAATGAGCTATTTTTAAGGGTTTTCGCCGGTGTTTTCGTGCTGTGGAGCCAGGAGCTGAAGCTAGTCAAGTCTGCTTCAGCTCATCCCCCCCACGTGACCTTCCTGCTTGAAGCTTTTATTACATTCAGTACATGAGAATGGTCACGCCCCAGTGTGGATTCTCATGTTTTGTGAGCACACCCTTCTCAGGGAAGCTTTTATTACATTCAGTACATGACAATGGTCACTCCCCTGTGTAAATGCTCATCTGTCTTGGGAGGGTAACCTTCACAGGGAAGCTTTTACTACATTCACTACATGAGAAGGGTCTCTCCTATGTGTGAGTTTTCATGTGTTGTGAAAGTACCCTTCTGCATGAAGCTTTTATTACATTCAGTACATGAAAATGGTCGCTCCCCTGTGTGGATTCTCATGTGTTTTCTGAGGGTACCCTTCTCAGTGAATCTTTTATTACATTCACTTCATAAGAACAGGCTCTCAACTGTGTGGATTCTCATGTGTATTGTGAGGGATTCCTTCACAGGGAAGCTCTTATTACATTCAGTACATGAGAATGGTCGCTCCCCTATGTGGATTCTCATGTGTTTTGTGAGGGTACCCTTCTCAGTGAATCTTTTATTATATTCACTACATGAGAATGGACGCGCCCCTGTGTGCATTTTCATGTGTGTTGTGAGGGTAAACTTCACAGAGAAGCTTTTTTTACATTCACTACATGAGAATGGACGCTCCCCTGTGTGGATTCTTGTGTGTTTTGTGAGGTGAACCTTCTGCATGAAGCTTTTATTACATTCAGTACATGAGAATGGTCGCTCCCCTGTGTGGATTCTCATGTGTCTTGTGAGCATACCCTTCTCAAGGAAGCTTTTATTACATTCACTACATGAGAATGGACGCGCCCCTGTGTGGCTTCTCATGTGTGTTGTGAGGGTACCCTTCTGCTTGAAGCTTTTTTTACATTCACTACATGAGAATGGACGCTCCCCTGTGTGGATTCTTGTGTGTTTTGTGAGGTGAACCTTCTGCATGAAGCTTTTATTACATTCAGTACATGAGAATGGTCGCTCCCCTGTGTGGATTCTCATGTGTCTTGTGAGCATACCCTTCTCAAGGAAGCTTTTATTACATTCACTACATGAGAATGGACGCGCCCCTGTGTGGCTTCTCATGTGTGTTGTGAGGGTACCCTTCTGCTTGAAGCTTTTATTACATTCAGTACATGAGAATGGTTGCTCCCCTGTGTGGATTCTCATGTGTCTTGTGAGCCCTCCCTTCTTAAGGAAGCTTTTATTACATTCAGTACATGAGAATGGACGCACCCCTGTGTGGACTCTTGTGTGATTTGTGAGGGCACCCTTCTTAAGGAATCTTTTATTACATTCACTACATGAGAATGGTCGCTCTCCTCTGTGGATTCTCATGTGTTTTGTGAGCATACCCTTCTCAGTGAAGCTTTTATTACATTCACTACATGAGAATGATCTTTCACCTGTGTGCATTTTCTGGTGTTCGGAGAGATGTGATTTACTAATGAAACGTGTTCCACATTCAGTACAGGAGAATGGTCTCTCTCTTGTGTGGATGCGGTGGTGCAACATTAACACATCCTTACGACGGAAGCTTTTCCCACACTGAGTGCAGGTAAATGGTTTTTTTCCAGTGTAGATTTGCTGGTGTTGTGTGAGGTTTTTCTTCCTAACAAAACATTTTCCACCTTTCGTACAAGAAAAGCATCTCGCACCAATTTGAATTTTGTGATGTAAGGATAGGTTATACTTACTAAGTAAACTTTTCTTCCAGTCACTGCAGGGGAAGGGTTTCTCTGTTTTATGTATGTTTAGATGCAATTCTAGATTTTTCTGCTGACTGAAACTTTTCCCACATTTATTACATAGAAATAGTGTTTGGAGTGAGTGGGATTTCTGGTGCGATATTAAATGAGATTCCTTACCAAAGCTTTTACCACAGGAGTCACACGGTAAGGATTTCTTCCCCCTCAGATGAAGGTCAGAAGCCTTATGATCACTGTTATTGCTCTGGAAGGGGCTCTCTGTGCTCCCATGTCTCTGCTGCTTAGGGATGATTTTGAACTCCATCTCACATGAGGTGACTCCATCCCGTAAGTCTCCTGCAGGCTCTCTCTGCTTCTTCTCAGACTCCTGCTGACTATTCCTTGTGTTTCTCCTCTCAGTCCCCTGTGAAACATTCACAAAGCCATTTCCTGAGTCTCTTGGGATCAGTCCTTCCATAGGATGTTCTTCTCGATTCTCCTCCTTTATGTGCTGTGTGACCTCATCACTTGCTGGTGATAGAAGAAGACATTAATCGTGCATTAGTGACCATTCAAATGGATCTTGGTTTCTGATCCTATAATCACTGCCCTGGCAGTGTCACACAGTGATAGAGTGGCGCATTTCTGACCAACTACTGGTGACCATGAAAAACTTCTAACAATGGGGGTTGCACCAAAAGCCTTATGAGATGAGCTCCTAAATATGTATAACCTAGAGGAGAGGAGAAAGGGGGAGATATGATAGACACTTCCATACCCGATAGGTAATAAATGCTCAAGAAGTAAACTTCTTCTGAATGGAAAATCATTTGTAGAGCAAAGGTTCCAAGTGGGGAGACTAGGAATAATATCAAGAGATATTTTTTGTTCACAGAAAGTGTGGTGGATGCCTGGAATTAGCTCACGGAAGTGTTGGAGATGAAAACTGTAACAATTTAAAAAATAACAGCGGGATAAACACAGGAGAGAGAGAAGATGGAGAGAATGAGGGATAAGAGGTCAGGAACGTAGGCGAGCTTGCTGGAAACAGAGCGGATACTCCATAGATAAAACCTGAGAGGGAGAGAAAAGGGAGGAGATTGGGGGTAGGATAAGCTTGGAGGGCAAGGATGAGAGTACCACGGAGGGGATTTTCAGAAGGCGTTTGACAAAGTCCCTCATGAGAGGCTTCTACGAAAACTAAAAAGTCATGGTATAGGAGGCGATGTCCTTTCGTGGATTACAAACTGGATAATAAAGACAGGAAACAGAGAGTAGGATTAAATGGTCAATATTCTCAGTGGAAAAGGGTAAACAGTGGAGTACCTCAGGGATCTGTATTGGGACCGGTGCTTTTCAATATATATATAAATGATCTGGAAAGGAATACGACGAGTGAGGTTATCAAATTTGCGGATGATACAAAATTATTCAGAGTAGTTAAATCACAGGCAGACTGTGATACATTACAGGAGGACCTTGCAAGACTGGAAGATTGGGCATCCAAATGGCAGATGAAATTTAATGTGGGACAAGTGCAAGGTGATGCACATAGGGAAAAATAACCCTTGCTGTAGTTACACGATGTTAGGTTCCATGTTAGGAGCTACCACCCAGGAAAAAGATCTAGGCATCATAGTGGATAATACTTTAAATCGTCGGCTCAGTGTGCTGCAGCAGTCAAAAAAGCAAATAGAATGTTAGGAATTATTAGGAAGGGAATGTTAATAGAACGGAAAATGTCATAATGCCTCTGTATCGCTCCATGGTGAGACCGCACCTTGAATACTGTGTACAATTCTGGTCGCTGCATCTCAAAAAAGATATAGTTGCGATGGAGAAGAAGGTACAGAGAAGGGCAACCAAAATGATAAGGGGATGGAACAGCTCCCCTATGAGGAAAGGCTGAAGAGGTAGGGCTGTTCAGCTTGGAGAAGAGACGGCTGAGGGGGGATATGATAGAGGTCCTTTAAGATCATGAGAGGTCTTGAACGAGTAGATGTGACTCGGTTATTTACACTTTCCGAATAATAGAAGGACTAGGGGGCATTCCATGAATTTAGCAAGTAACACATTTAAGACTAATCAGAGAGAAAATTCTTTTTCACTCAACGCACCAATAAAGCTCTGGAATTTGTTGCCAGAGAAGGTAGTTAGTGGCAGTTATTTTATTTATTTATTTAAGTTTTTTTTATATACCAACATTCAAGACAATAGTCCCATCATGCTGGTTCACATGGAACAGGAGTGCAAAATAAACTTAAACATGAACAATGGTGCAGAAAAAGCAGTTACATGTAACAAGGAAAAATTAAACTTGGAGTAAGAAGGAAAAGGAAAAACCAGATGAGTACATATAATTATATTGTAAGAGGTAGTTAATAGCAATATTGATGGTGATGTGTATTGATTGTTAGGAGATTAAATAATATTGGAGTTAGGAAAAGCCTGCATGAACAGCCAGGTCTTGAGTCTTTTCTTGAAGGTTGAGAGGCTGGGTTCCATTCTAAGATCTGGGGGGATGGAGTTCCATAAGGTGGGACCGGCTGTGGAGAAGGCTCGATTTCTTAGCGTAAAGTGTCTGGTAGTTTTGGCTGGGTGGTACTTGAAGTGATCCATTGTAAGGCATCTCTTGTCGGTCTTGTTGAAGCGTGTAATCGGAGGGGGAAATGAAGGTCAATTGGGGCTAGTTGATGGGATGTTTTTGTATATGATGAGAATGACCTTGTAGATTATTCTGAAGTGGATGGGTAGCCAGTGGAGGCCCATTAGGATAGGGGTTATGTTGTCTCTTCTCCTGGTGTTAGTGAGTATACGGGCGGATGCATTTTGAACCATTTGCAGAGGTTTGGTGTGTGATGAGGGGAGACCAAGCAAGATGGGTGTTACAATAGTCCAGCTTTGCAAAGATGATGATTGTAGAATCGTTCTAAAGTCATGAGTGTGGAACAGGGGGTCTTATTCTTTTCAGTACTTGGAGTTTATAAAAGCAGTCTTGGTGGTTTTGTTGATGGTAGCTTTCAGGTTCAGGTGATTTCGATTAGAAACTCCTAGGTCTCTCACTTGTGTAATTTTTGGTATGGCTGGATGAGTGGGGGTGAAGGAGCTGTTAAAAAAGGTTTGGATAAGTTCTTGGAGGAGAAGTCCATTAATGGCTATTAATCAATTATACTTAGGGAATAGCCACTGCTATTAATTGCATCAGTAGCATGGGTTCTTCTTAGTGTTTGGGGTAATTGCCAGGTTCTTGTGTCCTGGTTTTTGGCCTCTGTTGGGAAACAGGATGCTGGGCTTGATGGACCCTTGGTCTGACCCCAGCATGGCAATTTCTTATGTTCTTATGTAGGGACAGGACTGAGATTAATATCCAGAGAAGGGCAGGTGTGATGACAGTAAAGACAGTGAGATTCTCTTAGGGTGATGAGGAAGAAAACTTTGTAAAGCAATGGACAAGGCAGAAGACAGAATGGCTGAGGAGGTGGAGAATATGGGAGGCTGACAGGGCACCTGATGTTCCTAATGGACAGAAGTGGGGAATGAGATTGGGTAGGGTTAGCATCAGGAAGAAGGAGAATGGATCTGTAGGTAGGGGAGAAGGGAAAAAATGGCCATGAGACAGCTAGAAATATGCAGACAAGCTTAAACCTCCCTATTATATCAGTGCAAGGCTAAGTATGTCACAGGGGGTAATGACAGGTCATGAAGCAAAGCTCAGGACCTCTTGTATCCTTCTGTTCATATTCAGCTATTGTAAAACAAGAATGCATGCGGACCGTACGTGCACGTCGGAGCCGAGGGAGCCAAAGATACGCTGGAGTTTTTAAATTACGTGCACAAGTATGTGTGTATGATGTAAAATACGCCTAGCATGTGTACTCGAGCAGATGTAAAGCACATTCCTTCCTTAACAATTTGTCGGCTTTAACGCTTGAGGGAAGAGGATTTTAAAACATGCTCAGGTTAAAGCCATTCCCAGTTTGTCCAATTTCTCTCAGGGTCATCCAGACCCTTCCAGTTCTTCATCCTGCACCCCCCCCCCCCCCCCCTATCGTAGTCCTACAAAGTGATTTCTGCAGACTTACACCTCATCAGGAGCAGCAGGAAATATACGCAGCTAACAGTCTGCCACGAGCAGCAGCCGCCGGATTTACACATTTAAATGCTGCCCACCCCTTTTTTTAGCACGATCAAGTAATTAGCTGCCTTTGAAATTCATGTCTCTCACATGCGGCCACGTACTCATCTTTTAGTGCGAGTACCGCTTTTAAAATTTGGCCCATTCAGTTCTATATCCGGGCAGGTGGGCTCAGTAGTCCTGGTCCTGCTGCTGAGGGCTCAGTCAAGTCCCTTGAGAAACTTTGTGGATGCTCCCCAGCAAGTGCCTCATGTAAGACATCTGAGATAAATTCCTAGACTGCCTCGCAGGGGCCGTCTCCATGAGAAGATCCAAACAACCAATCTCAGGTGCCAGCTCAGACACAGAGCAATGCTGGAGGTGGAGTCAGGAGAAAAGTCACAAACGACCTTCAGTAAAACAGCCCTCGAGTCCACTAACATGCAGGTAATGCAATTTTTTACCTAGGGGAGATCAGGGTCTCATAGTTCTCCTTCATCACCTCCCTGTAAAGCTCCTTCTGCCCTTCATCTAAATACCCCCCCACTCCTCCTGGGAGAAAGAGACAGCGATGTCCTCAAACGTCACCGGCACCTGAAACACAAACCAGAAACACTCAGAGACACGTGGATGGGCTCAGTGTGCATTAGATGTCAGCTGGATTTATTCTCCTCTTTTCCATGATGAAATGTTAGGACACCAGGACCCCTCTTCCCCAGGAAATGCCAGATTTGTTCCCTCTGTGTTGCCCCTAGAGTTAGTTTCCTTCACAGACCCCAGGGGTTTTCAAATCAAACTGGAAAATATTCTCTAATTCCAGAGACAGAGAATATGAAATGTCATTGCGTGGATAAATCACAGTATAATAAAAAGGAAGCTATAAGAGCATTATCCAGAACATCAGGTTCTATTCAATCAGGAGGACTCCCTGTGCTAAATCCTAACAGAGCAAGAAGAGTGTGGTGTCCTGGGCAGTGACATTTCTCCCATTGTGATGTACTAATTCTGTATTCAGGGTGCTGAAACCATGGGCACACAGGGATCGTGCCCCAAATCTCAAACAGCTGTTTGGTTTCCTTCTCTGCAGGGAAAAAGAAAGGAGAAATTACACTTACCTGATAATTTCCTTTCTTCTGCAATCAGGAAGGTCAATCCACACAAATGGGTTATGCACCTCTACCAGCAGGTGGAGACAGAGTAAAAGCTGATGGCACGGACCTATAGCCCTGTCCCGAATTCAGCCCGCAAGTATTGTCTGGAAAAGCCAAACGGAGGACAAACTGATTATTCTTGAACATAACCACTTATGCTTCCAACCAAGTGAAAACACTGAGCTCAGTCAAAGAGCTAACATTTACTAAACTAAGGAGCTGGTCATGACACTTACCAATCCTCAAACGAGTAACAGATATAACATTCTGCGTCATTCGTACCTAGAGGACAAACAAAGCAAGATGGCAGCCAAGGATGGATTGTGGATCGGCCTGCCTTCCTCAGAGGAAAGAAATTAAAATTAAATAAAAAATTTCATCAGATAAGTAGGAATTTCTTCTTTTTGTTCACTCAGGCAGGCTAACCCACACCAGTGGGATGTACCAAAGGCTGCCCAGGGGACGCAGCAAGCACAATTGCACAAGCTAAGGCTGGTGGTCTTCCTGAGCCCAAACGATCAAGCGGAATGCCTGGTAGGGTGCGAAAGTTGACCACTGATGACTTCCAAAATTCAATAACGGACTATAGTTGCTTGCGCCGCTGGCTCACCCTGTATACCTCCACCATGGAGCACAGTTGACCAGACTTACTGTGAGGATTAATAACCTCCAAGGTTCTGCATCAGATGCCACTTGACAGCCAGAACAGGCAAGAGACGATGTTCACGCTCCTCTGTATTCCTTTCCAGTGTAGCCAGGGAAATAAACAGAGTCAAATGAAATTCCGATACCACTATGGGCCAAAAGAAGGTAGAGTCCAAAGCTGTACCATCAGAGTCGCAGGCAGGAATGGCTCATGCAAAGAAAAAGCCTTCAGCTTCGAAAACTCAACTTGCTGAGCAGATTACCCCTAGAACAAACAGTCTTCAAGGTAAGTACCTTCAAGAAGAAGCTATGTTGCAGTTGAAAAGGGTAGGACTTGAAAGGAATCCACAATCAGATTAAGTTACCATAAGGACACTGGTAACCACAAGGGATGACTAAGATGATTAACTTCCTTCTCGAACCGAGACACATACGGATGGGGAGACAAAAACCCACCAAGAACTCGGCTCCTATAACACGTGAGTGCTGCCACTTGAACTTTCAAGGAGTTAAGGGCCAAGCCTTTAAGCAATCTGTCCTAAAAAATTCCAAATTAATCAAATTACCACTCTGAGAGGCTGAGAACCTTGCTCCTCACACAAGGCCTCAAAAACTCGCCCAACTCTCACATAAGCCCGAGATATAGAAATATATATATATTTTTATTTAGCCCGATGCAAAGTGGAAAGCAATGCAGCAGACTAACCATGCTTCAATAACTTGAGCCCTCTCAAGGGCCAAAGTGTAAGAGAAAATTGCCCCGCATTGACATGTGAAATGGGTCCCTACAGCCAATCAATCTTTCCCCGGCGGTAGCCTAAGAGGCCTGCCCATCAGCAACCACAGCAGATCGGCATACCACAGACATTGGGCCCAAACCATTACCATCAAAAGCAGAGTTTCAATTGCAATCTTTCAAACAATCATGCCAATTAGTGGCCATGATGTAAAAACCTGCAGCCATGCCTGAATGAGAGCATCGATCCAAGAACTTTCGGATCCCTTCTTCGACTGAACCTGGGCAAAACGGCTTTTACATTGCCCTTTCCAGTAATGTGGCAGGCTAGTATATCTAAAAGATGTGCTCCTGCTATGGCAGAGCAACATCTAACGCCTCTGTCACTTGTTAGGTTTCGTTCTAGTCTGATGATGAATGAAATCCAGTTGCCACATTGTCTGACATTATCCTGCCCGCCAGACAGGCCTGACACTGATCAAAACGTCCCAGAATGGCAACTGCAAGATCCATTGATGTTCCCTGCGAATCGGAATACGAGAAATACCTGCAGCAGATCTGGAGACACGAAAATTCCCCCAATTGCACTGCCAGTAATACAGAGCGCAGAGTTTCCATAATGAAATAAGTCACCCGCAAATGTCGATTGATTCCTTTGGGCCGAAAGGATCCCTCCTTTCTGGGAACGCCCAAAATAAATGGGATAGCAGCCCCTGTTTTCTTTTAATATTTTTTTTTTTTTTTGAGCCTCTATAGAGGCTTGCTCACTCTCACTATATTTTTTTTTTATCCGCTTTTCACACTTTTTTTCAGCATTTCAAAGCAGATTACATTCAGGTACTGTAGGTATTTCCCTATCACCAGAGGGCTTACAATCTAAGTTTGGGAACAGGAATTACAGCCTTCATGCCCAACAGCCTCCTTAAGTTAGTCTCCACTGCCACTCTCTTCTGTAGGGATTTGCAGGAGAAACCATAAAGGCCTGCGGAAGAAAGCAAAGAAAGACCAAAGTATAGCCTTTTCTTATTACTTCCCAAAGGCCCGACATGATCTGGACCTACCTCTGAAATCAGCGAGATAGATGTCCACCTCTCTCTGCCCCAGGAGGTGACACTGCAGATCTTCAATGTGAAGATCAAGGTGCACCTTTCCCGGAGCTTGCATTCTTCCGAGGCTTTCTGGGTCAAAAGGTCGAGGCTTCTGAAAGGGACCTAGGACTCCTCTGATCTAAATACCATTTTCTCCAACTAACTCTCTTAAAGTTACCCTATGAGAGAACCCTTAAAGGGTAACTTCATGAAAGTAGACTTAGAAATTGTGTCTGCCGACTAATTTCGCAATCACAGCTGATGCCAAGCTGCTATTATGTAAGCCACTCTTCTGGTGGCGGTGCAAACAAGGTCCCAGCCCGCATCAACTAAGGCGGCAGCTCCTGGTTCCATCAAATCTTTGCTATTCGACTCCGCTTCATCAGTCTCCTAAGAGAGACATAGACTAGCCCGAACCACCAGGGAACAACAAGAGGCAAATTCATCATAATGGCCTCAAAGGTCTACTTAAGGATAGTTTTAAATCTACTATCCTGAGCATCCTTTAGAGTTGCCCTTCCTATCAGTGGTCCACTTGGAACCAAGGGGTACAAACCCACCAAAGTGTGCCCCCCTTCAAAATTCACTTCTGGAGCACTCCCTTCAAGGTCAATCAACTCTTAAATTTGCATCCAGGAGGGGAAGAAAAATGATGCTCTGCATAGGGTGACCAAAAAGAATCACCCCCAGCCGCACCAAATGTCTTTAGAGTCTGAGAAAACAGACACAGCGTCTCATCACTATGAAAGAAACGAAGCAGAGCATTTTATATGGCTCTAATCTGGGGGAAATTTCCCCTTCCTCTAGAGGGGAGAAAACCAATCCTCATCAGAGTTATCCTTATCCACATCCTCTTGAACACGATCAGGGACCACTGTGGCAGACAAATGGGGATTTCGAGGACGTGACCCTGATTTTGACGGTATCGCCATCTCTGCTGGACATCCCTGCAGAAAGGCCTGTAGTCCCTGGAAAAAATTCCTACTCAGGAAAGGAGGATGGGCCTCTGGGTCCATACCAGGCCCCAGAGGCCCTAATCTGACGACCTCTGTCTGAACATGCCCTGTCCTAGGGTTAATTGAAGAAGAGGACACCCCTGTTTCACCTTCAGCTCCAGTCCTCCCTGTCTGAGGGGATGGATCATTGTTGGCAAAATCAGTAGGAGGCAAATCACCTCAGGCATCCAGACAGTGCAGACACAGATTCGCAGAAATCCCAAGCTGTAATGCCCTTACATGGCAAGCAGCACAGATCACCAAGCGCTTAGACGTCTTTGTCAGCGGCACCTACCACCACATTCTTCTGTGCGCCCAAATAAGATACCCACCACAGTATGTGCGCACTGAAGTATGCGCTCAAGTAAACGCTCTGTATGCAGTCAAGTACATGCCCAAGCAGGCATTTGGTACTCCAAACAGGCTCAGTATACGGCTCAAGTATGAAAAGACACGCTGTGGTCTTGTGGGCACAAGTAGGCTCGCACATGTCTCAGTGTTACTATACCATCATCGCATGGCAAGAATGAACACTCAAGTACGCGAAAACACTACCATAGTCTACCACGCGGCTCATAGTGTCCAAGCCTGGGAGTGGGACCTAGGCAAAGGCTGCTCAACCCATCAAGCCTGCGCCACCTCCGCACCTAACTAAACTCCCCAGAGAAGTGAGAGAGAAAAATATGCCGACCACTCACGTCAATGAAGAGTTAGACGAATAAAACTTCCCTACCTTCTTTCCACTCTCTCTTTTCTTTTGTTTCTTTACCAAAACTCAGCCCTCCCCGGCTGAGAACACAACTGGGTCTGCAGAGTCTCCCACATCCTTCAACTGTTTCGCTTTAAAAAAAATTTTTTTTTGTAAGACCACACCTGACAAAACTGCCGGACTAAAGGCGTTCAACTGAGGGAGGAACTTATTATCACCTCAGTGTTCACTAAAGATGACCCTGGAGAAGGACCGTTGCTAGTTAAAAATAAACTGAAGGGGAGAGGAGTAGATGAAACTCTGTTTACAGAAGAAAATGTATGGGAAGAGCTAGGAAAACTGAAAGTGGACAAAGCCATGGAGTTCATCCCAGGATACTGAGGGAACTCCGAGATGTTCTGGCGGGTCCGCTGCGTGACCTGTTCAATAGATCCCTAGAAACGGGAGTGGTGCCGAGTGATTGGAGAAGAGCGGCGGTGGTCCCGCTTCACAAGAGAGGAGGCTGGAAACTACAGGCTGGTTAGCCTCACCTCGATGGTGGGAAATGTAATGGAGTCACTGTTGAAAGAGAGAATAGTGAACTATCTACAGTCGGGAGAATTCCTGGACCAGAGGCAGCATGGATTCACCAGGGGAAGGTCCTGTCAGACAAATCTGATTGAATTTTTTGATTGGGTGACTAGGGCATTGGATCGAGGAACAGCTCTCGATGTCATCTACTTGGATTTCAGCAAAGCTTTAGATACGGTCCCGCACAGGAGGCTTGTGAATAAAATGAGAAGCTTAGGAGTGAGTGCCGAGGTGGTGGCCTGGATTGCAAACTGGTTGACGGACAGAAGACAATGTGTCATGGTAAATGGAACTTACTCTGAAGACAAAGCGATGATGAGTGGAGTGCCGCAAGGCTCGGTGTTGGGACCGGTCCTGTACAATATCTTTGTGAGCGACATTGCGGATGGGATAGAAAGTAAGGTTTGTCTTTTTGCAGATGATACTAAGATCTGCAACATAGTGGACACGCCGGAAGGAGTGGAGAGAATGAGACAGGATTTAAGGAAGCTGGAAGAGTGGTCGAAGATGTGGCAGCTGAGATTCAATGCCAAGAAGTGCAGAGTCATGCATGTGGGTTGTGGAAATCCGAAAGAATTGTATTTGATGGGGGGGGGGTGTGAAGGGCTGATGTGCACGGAGCAGGAGAGAGATTGGAGTGAGTGTCTAACGATCTGAAAATGGCAAAATTATGTGACAAGGCGATAGTTAAAGCCAGAATGCTAGGCTGCATAGAGAGAGGAATATCTAGTAAGAGAAAGGAAATGATGATCCCCTTGTACAGGGCCTTGGTGAGGCCTCACCTAGAGTATTGTGTTCAGTACTGGAGACTGTATCTCCAAAGGGACAGAGACAGGATGGAGGCGGTACAGAGAAGGGCAACCAAAAAGGTGGAAGGTCTTCATCAAATGACTTATGAGGAGAGGCTGAAGGACCTGAATATGTACACCCTGGAGGAGAGGAGCAGGCATGATATGATACAGACTTTCAGACACTTGAAAGGTTTTAATGATCCATGGTCAACAACAAACCTTTTCCGTTGGAAAAAAATCAGTAGAACCAGGGGGTCACGATTTGAAACTCCAAGGAGGAAAACTCAGAACCAATGTCAGGAAGTATTTCTTTACGGAGAGGGTGGTGGGTGCCTGGAATGCCCTTCCGGAGGAAGACAAAAACTTACTCAATAAGCCTTCACACGGTTAATGTAATTCCAACATTGCTCTCTGCTTCAACGGCAAGGAAAAATGTGGAAAAAGAGGATTTGCATTCAGACAACAACCAACAAGGACTGAACTACACAATCTGGGTAAACAAATAAGCGTGGGGGTAGCTTGCCTATTGCAGCGGTTACTACCCTAAATCAGTGAAGCCCGATACATCACTTTGAATGCATATTCAGCGTTGCTTTCTTCTTCAACGCAAGGATAAATGTGGAAAAGAGGATTTACATTCAGACAACATCCAACAAGGCATTAATCTGTGCAGTCTGAGTAAACAAGTGTGGGGGTAACTTGCTTGATGTGGCGGTTACTACCCTTAACCATTAAGCCTTATGCTCACCTTTGATGCAACTCCAACATTACTCTCTGCATCAATGGCAGGGGGTGGCAGGAAATTTGAATCAAACAGTTACAAACAAGGGCCCTGAACAGATAATTATGGGAAAATAAGTGTGGGAACTTGCTGGGCAGACTGGATGGGCGATTGATCTTTTTCTGCCGTCATTTCTACGTTTCATGAGAACAAGCAGTGGTGTAAAATGTCTTTTCTTATTAAATTTTCCTTCTTTTTCTTTTTTACTACAAGCAATCCCAGCAGGGAAATGCATGTCCACCATCTGCTGGAGACAGAGAATACTGGAGAGCTGATGTCGGGGCAGAGCTATATGTCTGTGATGTCAGATTTACTCCATCTCCTGGTAGAGGTGCATAACCCACTTGTGTGGATTTGCCTGAATGGAGAAGGAGGAGGAGCTGAAAAGGGAGTAGAGCAGGTGTTTTCTTTTCTGCAGTCTCTGATCCAAACTTACCTTCTCCCCCTCCTATGCCCGAGACTGAGCAGGCACTGTAGGCAGCACAGGTGCAGAGCAATGTGGAATTCTGTTCTGCTGTGTCCTGTGCTTTAGTCTCACTCCCTCCCGCCCTGTCCCCTTATTCATCAGGAGTGAGAAGCTGGACCAGATATAGACAAAGCCATAGGCTAGGAACCCAGGTCTCAGGATTCAGCTGAGGGCAGAGTGGGGAAGAGGAAGGAGGCATCCTAGAGCATAATCAGGGATCTGTAAGAGATTGATGGGGAGGGAAAGGAGGAAAATACCAAAAGGGAGGAGGTGAAGAAAGGGGTGAATACTGATGATACAAGAAGAGGACATGGGAGAAGATAAATATTTTTGGAGATGAGGGGGTTGAATGCTGGGGGAGTATGAGAAGCTGTGGGGAATCCAGTATCCTCCCCCTTCTCCCTGAAATCAGCAATGCATATTTGAATTGTTGTGATGAGAGCCAGGGTATGGGGGTGCATGAGAACCTTGTGGGAGGAGTAGATGTGTGAGGGAAGAAGAGGGGCAGAGTGTGGCCCCAGGGGAGGATGTGCACAAATGTATTGGTGGTAACAGAGGTTTAGGCAGGGGAAGAGGTCTTGGTGGGCCATGGCCAACCCACTTTTCCATCAGATCCATCCAATTTTCTTTGTGCATTTGCAAGCTTCCCTTAAGCCAATTGGAAACAGCCAGCAGCTACTCATAATGTAGGAAGACTTCTTCCAGCAGTGGTGGAAGCTGTGGAAAGAATTTGCAAGGTAATTTGCAAGAAGGAGGCTGAGTGGTGGCAGGAAGATCACCAGCACAGTGCCAGCAGCCTAAGCTTGGGTTAGAGGCACTGGGGAGAAATGATCAGCATCAAGCCTGGTAGAGGGTGGAGTCTGACAGAGAGGCTGCTGGAGCTTGGTGATGGGGGTGGTGTGGGGGATGAATGTGAGGTAGCTGGGAAAGGGCTTGGGGACAGGCTGGGTTGTAAAGAACGTCAGCTTAAAACATGCACCTGTACGATGATGGTATTGTCTGTATGTGCTGCTGATAGGTACTGCAGGAGATCTCCATCCCAGAACAAGTCTGACTCACTCATCCTGGTGTACATGAGGGCTGCTAGTTTCCCTCAGCTTGAGCACATCAGCCAATGCCATTACAGTGACTGTTGCCATCCAGTCTGCCTTCGCCTAGGTTAGAGGTCTAGATTTCTGGAACACTGGATGGCTGGGTCTAGCCTTCACCCTAGACCTGGTCCTGCTGATCCTCCACTAAGACTCCTCCCTACTTCAGTTGCCCTGGATCAAAATTCCCTCCCTAACCTATAAAGCTTATGCTTACAGTGGAAAATAATCATGAAAGAGACTGCAAATACATTCCCTGCTCAGGCTCGTTCTAACCTCCCCAGAGAAAGCGGAAAAGTAGCCCTCCAGCACTGGACTATAGGATAGTACATTCAGGTCCAATGCTCACACTTTTCTGGACTGGTCTGGAATGTATGATGAAGACGCCAAGATTCAGTACTTAAACAAGATATAAAATGTTTATCACTACCACGGATGGTAACTTTAAAATGACATTGCACCCATATTAACGCATATTAACCACAGAAATCATATACTGGTCAGTAAGTCTGTGTGCATGTTATAAAATACACTGAGAATGCACATTCTGAGCATTTGCACGAGCTTCTCCTAATTAGGCATTTTCCTTAGGAATTGTCAGCTTTTACATGCACAAGTGAGGTCATTTTAAAACATTCGTGCGTGAAGAAAATGATCAATTGAACCAGTTTGCCCAGTTTCTCTCTCGGTCATCAAGACCCTCCTGGTTTTTTAGCCTGTACTTCCCCCAGTTTACCCAGACCCCTCGCGCCTTCTACATTTGGCTATAAATCGTTATAATCAGATTTACACCTGATAAGATATGGGAGCTGGGATTCAATGCCAAGAAATGCAAAGTCATGCATCTGGGGTGTGGTAATCCGAAAGAGCTGTATGCGTTGGAGGATGAAGGGCTGATGTGCACGGAGCAGGAGAGAGACCGTGGGGTGATAGTGTCTAACGACCTGAAGTCGACAAAGCAGTGTGACACTGTGATAGCCAAAGCCAGAAGAATGCTGGGCTGCATAGAGAGAGGAATATCGAGTAAGAAAAGGGAAGTGATTATCCCCTTGTACAGGTCCTTGGTGAGGCCTCACCTGGAGTACTGTGTTCAGCTCTGGAGACCGTATCTCAACAGGGACAGAGACAGGATGGAGGTGGTCCAGAGAAGGGGGACCAAAAAGGTGGAGGGTCTTCATCAAATGAGAGGCTGAAGGATCTGAATATGTACACCCTGGCGGAGAGGAGGTGCAGGGGAGATAGAATACAGACCTTCAGATACCTGAAAGGGTTTAATGATCCACGGGGTCAACAAACCTTTTCCGTTGGAAACAATTTAGTAGAACTAGGGGTCACGATTTGAAACTCCAAGGAGGAAGACTTTATTTATTTATTAACCAATGTCAGGAAGTATTTCTTCACGGAGAGGGTGGTGGATGCCTGGAACACCCTTTCGGAGGAAGTGGTGAAGACTAAAACTGTGAAGGATTTCAAAGGGGCATGGGACAAACACTTTGGATCCCTAAAAGGCTAGAGGATGGGAATAAATAAAAAAGCTTTACTGGCACGGAGCTGCAGATACTACTCTTAAGAGAAACATGGGGGTAACCTGCACGGAGCAGCAGTTACCTCCCTTAACAGAACCATGGGGGTAACCTGCACGGAGCAGCAGTGGGGCTTGATGGACCCTCCCATCTGACCCAATACGGCAAATTATGTTCTTAGCACCTGCATCTTTACAGAATCAGTCTCGGGGTGGAGGGAAGGTTGATTATGTTCCTTGAATTTAACAATCAAAATCTCAGGCAGAGACTGTATAGGCCCTGAGTCACATGAGCCTGTCCGCATCTCGCTGAAGTTCCTGGTAATGCCTCTGTCTATAAATTCTTATTTTCTAATGGTTAAATTTTGATTCTACATTTGATTTTTTGCTTTTCCAAAACCCAGCTCAAGGTTTAATTTATTTTATTATTTTTGATAAACCACAATTCAACATAAATCAAAACGGTTAACAATACAAATAAATCATACATAAGAGAATCTAAAATCTAATGGAAGTGTTGCGCGCCCCGCCCACACCGGGAACTGGTTACCGGACCAAGGCACACCTCTGAGGGATATCGGAGATCACCTCAGGAATTCTCGACTCGGGGAGGGACCCATAGGTATCACCACAGGAGAGTGGGGCTCAATCTTCCTTAAAGAAAATGTTGTTTCTTCTTTGCTATAATTCTTAACACTATTCTAGTGTGTGGGATAGTGTCTGCATCTGCTAGGAGACAGAGATACTGAAGAATGGAGAAATTACTTACCTGATAATTTTGTTTTCCTTAGTGTAGACAGATGGACTCAGGACCAATGGGTATAGTGTACTCCTATTAGCAGTTGGAGACGGATCAGATTTCAATCTGATGTCAGCCCCTAGTACATATACCCCTGCAGGAAGTGCAGCTCTTCAGTATTCTCCTCAAAAGCGTTGTGGATATATGTGTGACTGACTGATTACTTGATTAACTTCATAACTTGGTTAAACGTTATAACTTGATTAACTTGGCTTGGCTGATTGACTATAGCTGGAGACCGCCAGTGTACTCAACTGGAAAGCGTCGACACCCGGTAGGGTGGATGCCCTAGGTAAATGAAAATGTGTCTTACCCTTAAATCATTTGAAGTTCTCTGTGTGACGGCAGCCGTGGGTGGGATGCTGAGTCCATCTGTCTACACTAAGGAAAACGAAATTATCAGGTAAGTAATTTCTCCATTTCCTAGCGTGTAGCAGATGGACTCAGGATCAATGGGATGTATAAAAGCTACTCCTGATCCGGGTGGGAGGCTGCCCGTGACCCACTTAGTACTGCCCTCGCAAATGCCGTGTCCTCTCGAGCCTGAACATCCAGACGGTAGAATCTGGAGAAGGTATGGATGGAGGACCATGTCGCTGCCCTGCAGATCTCTGCGGGTGATAGCATCCTAGTTTCTGCCCAGGATACCGCCTGGGCTCTGGTAGAGGGGGCCTTGACTTATAAAGGCGGTGGCTTGCCTGCCTCTATGTAGGCCGCCTTGATAACTTCCTTGATCCAGCGGGCTATGGTCGCCCGCGAGGCTGCTTCCCCTTATCTCTTTCTGCTGTGAAGGACGAAAAGGTGGTCCGTTTTTCGTACGGGTTCCGACATCTCCAGGTACCTGGATAAGAGTTTGCCGATGTTCAGGTGGCGTAGACTACGGGCTTCTTCCGAATTCTTCAAGCCATCTGCCGATGGTAGCGAGATGGTCTGGTTAAGATGGAAGCGTGAGACCACCTTGGGAAGGAACGAGGGAACCGTGCGTAGTTGGATGGATCTTGGGGTGAGTCTGAGGAACGGCTCACGGCAGGACAGTGTTTGTAGCTCCGAGATGCGGCGGGCTGAACAAACTGCCAGTAAAAAACACCGTCTTTAGGGTTAGCATGTGGAGGGACAGGCCTCGGAGAGGTCTGAATGAGGTTCCCGCTAGGAAGTCCAAAACGAGATTGAGGTTCCATAGAGGTACCGGCCACTTTAGTGGTGGGCGAATGTGTTTAACTCCTTTCAGGAAGTGTGACACGTCCGGGTGAGAGGCTATGCTGTCGCCCTCACTCTTGGAGCCGTAGCATGACAATGCGGCTACCTGTACCCTTGATGGAGCTGAGGGGAAGCCCCTTCTGTAGTCCGTCTAGTAGGAATTCTAGGATCACGGGAACCTTAGATGTGCGTGGTTTGACGTCGTGGTCTTCGCACCAGGCTTCAAATACTCTCCAAATCCTTATGTAGGTTAACGATGTGGAGAACTTGCGTGCTCGGAGGAGGGTGTCAATTACCGCCCCTGAGTATCTGCTCTCTCTCAGGCGGGCTCTCTCAATGGCCAGACCATAAGAGAGAATTGAGCTGGGTCCTCATGAAGTATCGGACCTTGCTGTAGCAAGTCCCTGTGTGCAGGCAGTGGCAGGGGTTCCCTGCCAGCAGTCTTCTCATGTCTGCATACCACAATCTGGAGCCACTAAAAGAACTAGACCCCTGTGTAGCTGTATCTTGTGAATGACTGCGCCTACCAGGGGCCACGGCGGGAAGGCGTATAGCAGGGTCCCCGGTGGCTAGGTCTGTACCAAGGCATCGATCCCTTGGGCCTGCGGTTCCCGCCTACGACTGAAGTAAGTATCTAGGTACTTGGGCGTTGGATCTGTTTGCCAGAAGGTCCATGTCCGGTGTTCCCCATCTTCTCACTCTCATTTGGAAGGCTGTGGGCGACAGCTTCCATTCTCCTGGATCCAGACTTTCCCTGCTGAGGTAGTCTGCCGTGGTGTTGTCTTTCCCGGCGATGTGGATGGCGGAGATCTCCTGGAGGTTTGCTTCCGCCCATGCCATCAGAGGATCTATTTCTAGGGACACCTGTTGACTTCTGGTTCCCCCCTGTCGGTTGTTGTAGGCTACGGTTGTGGCGTTGTCCGACATTACTCTGATCGCTTTGTCCCGAAGTCTGTGAGCGAACCGCAGGGAGGCTAGCCTGACTGCCCTTGCTTCCAGGCGATTGATGTTCCATCCCGCCTCTTCTGCGTTCCACTGCCCCTAGGGGGTTAGTTCCTCGCAGTGTGCTCCCCATCCCCATAGACTGGCATCTGTGGTGAGCAGGGTCCAGGTTGGGGAGGATAGTCTTGATCCCTGAGTCATGTGGCTGGCTTGTAACCACCACCGTAACTGGGTCCGGACTCTGCCCAGGAGTGATAGACATATGGTGTAGTTCTGGGACCGTGCATTCCACCGTGATGAGTGAGCGCTGTAGTGGCCTCTTGTGGGCTCGCGCCCATGGTACAACTTCCAGAGTGGACGCCATCAGCCCGAGGACTTGCAGGTAATCTCATGCTGTGGGGGCGAGGATCTTTCAGAAATATTTGCAGTCGGTTCCCCTACTTTGATCTCCTTGTGGGGGTCAGGCTGACTTTGTCTTCCTTGGTGTCGAATCGGACTCCTAGGTATTCCAACGACTGAGAGGGCTGTAGTGAACTCTTGTTTGTGTTGACTACCCATCCTAGGCTCTCCAGCAGCGCTATGACTGCTGGTTGCCTGGAGGCTTTCCTCTGGTGATTTTGCCCTGATCAGCCAATCGTCTAGGTAAGGATGTACGAGGACTCCTTCCTTCCTTAGTGTTGCCGCCACCACCACGATGACCTTGATAAATGTCCGGGGTGCCGTGGCTAACCCGAAGAGTAGTGCCCGGAACTGGAAATGGCGGTCCAGGACTTTGAAG
Source organism: Rhinatrema bivittatum (assembly GCF_901001135.1). Lineage (NCBI taxonomy): Eukaryota > Metazoa > Chordata > Amphibia > Gymnophiona > Rhinatrematidae > Rhinatrema > Rhinatrema bivittatum. Next base: position 6,883,841 of record NC_042616.1, on the reverse strand, counting down.
TGCAGATAACGCTGGTGTTCCTGATGGATTAGGATGTGAAGATAGGCCTCCGAAAGTTCCAGGGATGTGAGGAACTCTCCTGGTTGTACCGCTCTTATCACTGATTGTAGGGTTTCAATGCGGAAGTGGGGAATCCGCAGGTGTCGGTTGATCGACTTCAGGTCCAGGATAGGCCTGAATGTTCCCTCTTTCTTGGGATGATAAAATAAATGGATAATAACCAGTATTTATTTCCTGTGGAGGCACTGGGGTTATGACCTCGAGGGTCAGTAGTCTGGACAGTGTAGCTTCCACTGCTGCCCTCTTGGCGGGGTCGTGGCAGGGAGACTCCACAGATTTGTCCGGTGTGGGGGGGGGGCGTTCGTAGGAAATCTAGGTAGTACCCCTCCCGAATGATGGCTAGGACCCACATGTCTGAAGTTATCTCGACCCATCTGTGGTAGAATAGGGTTAGTCTGCCCCTATGGCTTCTTCCCTCGGATGGGTCGGCTGAATCTCATTGTGGGGTGCGGCTGGGGCCTATACCCGAGCTGGTTCCCTCTTGTTGAGCTTGTTCCGAAAGGACTGGTTCCTGACCGTAGGGCGGGCATTTGGTAGCTGCTTCTGTAAGGAGTCAAGCGCTGTGAACTTCTGCCCCTGGAGGATCTGGGGGAAGGGTCGTTGAGTTCTCTTTGTCTTATCCTCCGGCAGGCGTGGCAATGCGGACTCACCCCATTTGTCGGCTAGTTTCTCCAGTTCGCTGCCGAACAGTAGAGAGCCTTTGACGGGCATTCTAGTGAGGCGTGTTTTGGAAGATGCGTCGGCCGACCAGCTTCGGAGCCAGAGTTGCCTCCTGGCCGCCACCGCAGATGATACACTTCTGGCCGCTGTGCGCACTAGGTCAGAAGCTGTGTCCGCAAGGAATGACACTGCTGGTTCCATGACTTCTCCCAGGGTGTTGTTTCTGGTCTGAGATAAGCAGGCAGGTGTCACCACAGTACAGAAGGCCGCAATTTGTAAAGACATGGCGGTTACATCAAATGATTGTTTAAGGATAGACTCCAAACGTCGGTCGTGTGCATCCTTGAGCGCTGCCCCTCCCTCCACTGGGATAGTGGTGCGCTTAGCTACCACGCAGACCATGGCATCAACTCTTGGGCATGCCAGGAGATCCTTGGTTGTCGGGTCCAGGGGGCATGTTTCCAAGGCTCGTCCCCCTTTGAATGGGGATTCCGAGGCATTCCATTCCAGGTCAATTAATAGTTGTGCTGCTTGTAGCAGAGGGAAATGGCGGGAAGTCTGCCGAATGCCCTCCAGCAGGGGATTCGGTTTAGGATCCCCCAAAGTACCTGGGCCCGGGATGGCGAGCTCCGTCAGGCATTGGGTGACCAGGTCCGGGAGCTCGTCCCTTGTGAAGAAGCGTCTCATGGCTCGGTAAGGCTCTGTCCCCGGGGGGGAGCTCCCCCTCTTCTAGGAGCTCGGCTTCCTCTTCAGATATGTCCAAGTCCCCATAGGTGGTGCTTCTGGCTAGTGGAAGTCTGTGCCTAGGTTTTGAGAGGCCTGGGGCATAAGAGTCCTCCGGTGGAGCATAGGCTGCTCAGTTGGAGGTTCTGAAGAACTCCACCCATGAGATAGACACTGGTCTAGGCTGAGGGGCGCTGGCTCCCTGGGGGTGCCCATCTGAGGGGGGGGTCCCCTTGGGATTTGCTAGGTCCGGGGTACCCCTGAGGAGCTAATACTCGGCCCTGGGTGGGACTGGCCCTGGACTGGATCTCCCAGGGCCTCCTCACACTGGGTGCACAGGGAGTCGGCCTCCTCGCTTTGTGCGGCTCTGATGTGGCATGCTGGGCGGAGGTCTTGAGCCTTTATCCCTGCTTCTGGTGGAGCCATGGTTGTCTGCACGTAAATCCTATGCGCTCCGGTGCACCTGTGCCGCGCGTGTAGGTTGTGCGTGTAGTTATGTGCGCAACTAGTAGGGCGCACGTATTCTGTGCACACGACTTTTGTGCGAGCAGCTTATGCGCACAAGAGTTATGTGCGTGTAGCTTCACGCGCACATGTACTTTATGCGCCTAGGAAGGACTATGCGCTCGGCGAAAGGAACGGCGAATGAGGCCATGATGGCGATGGCGAGCACGCGGGCAATATGGTGACCACCTCGGAGGGTCTCCACGTGGGCAGGCCCTTGGAATAGCCGGGGCCTGGCCCAGCTAGGGCGGATCAACCCGGTGGCGCTGGTCTCGGTGACCTGCGCTTCTCCTTGATCCTCGGAGACCGGAATCAAGTGAAGATTTCTACCTTACCTTGTCTTCGGCGCTTCCCGGCTTCGTTCCGGGCGGTCTCCAGCTGCGGGGGGGAGAGGGCAAATACCTTCACCGCCATGCTCGAGGGTGCACCCGCTGCCTCTCAGCCACGCCCGAGACTTCGGGGGCTAGGTCCTCGCCGCGAATCAGCCGCCGGACCGAGGCTCACCTCCGAGGGACCACAGAAATCACCTCAGGAATCTCAACTGGGGGAGGGACCTGAGGGTATCACCGCAGGAGAGCGGGGCTCGACTTCAGGTAGGTTTCTTCTTTAAAATTTTGGTTTTCTTCTTTAAATTTGGTCCAATGCTCTGAGAGCGTGCAGATAGTCCCTAACTGCTATGGAGACGGAAAATACTGAAGAGCTGCACTTCCTGCAGGGGTAAATGTACCAGGGGCTGATGTCAGATTGAAATCTGATCCATCTCCAACTACTAAGAGGAGTACACTATACCCATTGGTCCTGAGTCCATCTGCTACACGCTAGGAAACTGAGGTTACTGCAGGGGTCTATCTAGAGTGACCTCAGCTTTGAAATCTGACTCCTTCTCCCATCCCTCAACACAACCCTTTGTGAGAGACCTTGGAGTTATCCTTGACCACCAATTAAGTATGAAGAACTACGTAAACGCCATACTCAAAGCCTGCTTTTTCAAACTTAATGTGCTTAAAAAACTCAGACCTCTCTTACATACCCAAGATTTCCGTACTGTTATCCAGGCCACCATCACATCCAAAATAGACTACTGCAATGCTTTACTCATAGGGCTCCCCCAATCTACCATTAAACCTCTTCAAATGTTGCAACATGCGGCAGCGAGGCTCATTGCAAACTCCCGCAAATATGATCACATCACCCCTATCCTCAGAGACTTACACTGGCTCCCCATAGCATCACGCATTATCTACAAAACCCTCACCATAATCCACAAAGCAATTCACACTCACAACTCCAACTGGTTAGATTTCCCATTTACAACTCCTAAGGCCAATCGACCCACCAGAACGGCCAACTCAGGCACCCTACTTGTGCCCTCCCTGAAAACAGCCCATCTCTCCTCCACACGCGACCGTGCCCTCTCGATTGCAGGTCCTACTCATTGGAACACGCTACCGCCTGACATACGCCTTGAACCAGGTATGAACAACTTCAAAAAGAAATTAAAAACATGGTTATTCAACCAAGCCTACCCAGAATAAAAGCCATCCCTCCGTGCCAAAGTAGACCACAATACTTCTACTCCTTTCCTCATATTGAGGAACTATATTTTTTTATACTCCCTTTCCTCATCTTGAGGAACCATGTTTTGTTATCCTATCCTTTCTCAGCTATCTTTCACTATCCCCTCTCCCAGTTTGACTTCCCTGTTAAAATGTAATTGCCAAGCTTAACCTGTTTATTGTAAACCGACATGATGTCCACAACTAATGCCGGCATATAAAAATGTTTAAATAAATAAATCAATCTGCTAGCAGAACAGCACATAATCCACTGGTCCTGAGTCCATCTGGCTACACGTTCGGAAACTTATTTTAAGTTTGGTAAAGATTTCTATGCTATCATGGAAGGGTTGGGAGGCAGGCAGTATCTGCACTCTCCTTCCAGCCCTGCAGTGTCCGGGGTAAATAAAGCACAAGGAAGACAGGAAGGGTTTTGCAAGCTGAAGAGGGGAAGCACCACGTGCAGCTGTTGCCCTGCAGCCGGGCAGACGCTGACTGCTGAGTTGCCAGGGCTCCGGGCATGGAGGTTACAGAGTATCTTCTATGGGACCATCTTTAGCCTGGAATCTGTCAGTGCTGGGAGAAGAGCTGAAGGGGGTGGGGAGGCAGGAGCAGTACCAGAAAAGAGCAGGGAAGTGATCCAAGCCTGGGGAGGAGGGGGAATCACAAACCGAAAGGAGAGCTGAGCCTGCCAATGAAGGGAAGCCTAACCTGCTGAGGAGGCGGGAGGATGGGGGAGCAGTGAAGGGTGAACCGGGCATGTAGAGGGGAGAGATGGGTAAGGAGGAACACGCTCCCATATATAAAAGTCAGAGTGTGCCCATGCAGAGACGATGTGCAGAGGAGCAAGACAAGATTAGGGGTCTTGGAGAGAGAGTGGTGGGGGAGGTGAGGGTAGGGGAGACATTGTGGTGAGGAAGGGCAGTGCATCTCATCACCTCGCCAAGTCTCCCTTTTCCTTTATTGAGCTGTGATGATGAATGCAGGCGGCCTAAGATGGAGATGCCTCTGTGCTATTTAACACCAGGGTCACTGCGCTCTTTCTCCATTGAGCTGATGAAGCGAGGATAACTCTACAAGCTCCTCACAGATGTATTACGTCAGGACACCTACAACTTGTTTGATTAATTAGTGCCATGTATCAGCTTCCTAAAATGCAAAACATGAATATTCCTGACTCAGTTCAGATTTCTTAATCGTTTTAAATGAACGCTCATCCCGAATGAATCACTCCCTAAATTTATACCTGAGGCAATGGATCTGAACCCTGCCTTTCCTAGCTCACAGTCTGCTCATCCAACCACTAGGAATGTCCGGGGAACTAAGAAAACATAGCATACAAAAATATTTTTTTCTGCATGATATTGAGGGTGAAATAGAAAATAGCTACACATCCAGAGGTGCATCCCCTGCCCTCCTCCTGCCAGTCTCCTACCTGCTGAGCAGAAAGCCCTGCAGCCATTCTCCTGCCCCTTCTCCAGAGCAGGATTTCCAGCCCTGGCTCCCTCCCTGCACGGTCCCTGGGGTGGGGGATGGGATCAGTCCCAGGCTGCATCCCCTGCCCCCCTCCTGCCAGTCTCCTACCTGCTGAGCAGAAAGCCCTGCAGCCATTCTCCTGCCCCTTCTCCAGAGCAGGACTTCCAGCCCCGGCTCCCTCCCTGCACGGTCCCTGGGGTGGGGGATGGGATCAGTCCCAGGCTGCATCCCCTGCCCCCCTCCTACCTGCTGAGCAGAAAGCCCTGCAGCCATTCTCCTGCCCCTTCTCCAGAGCAGGATTTCCAGCCCCGGCTCCCTCCCTGCACCGTCCCTGGGGTGGGGGATGGGATCAGTCCCAGGCTGCATCCCCTGCCCCCCTCCTGCCAGTCTCCTCCCTGCTGAGCAGAAAGCCCTGCAGCCATTCTCCTGCCCCTTCTCCAGAGCAGGACTTCCAGCCCCGGCTCCCTCCCTGCACGGTCCCTGGGGTGGGGGATGGGATCAGTCCCAGGCTGCATCCCCTGCCCCCCTCCTACCTGCTGAGCAGAAAGCCCTGCAGCCATTCTCCTGCCCCTTCTCCAGAGCAGGATTTCCAGCCCCGGCTCCCTCCCTGCACCGTCCCTGGGGTGGGGGATGGGATCAGTCCCAGGCTGCATCCCCTGCCCCCCTCCTGCCAGTCTCCTACCTGCTGAGCAGAAAGCCCTGCAGCCATTCTCCTGCCCCTTCTCCAGAGCAGGACTTCCAGCCCCGGCTCCCTCCCTGCACGGTCCCTGGGGTGGGGGATGGGATCAGTCCCAGGCTGCATCCCCTGCCCCCCTCCTACCTGCTGAGCAGAAAGCCCTGCAGCCATTCTCCTGCCCCTTCTCCAGAGCAGGATTTCCAGCCCCGGCTCCCTCCCTGCACCGTCCCTGGGGTGGGAGGGGATGGGATCAGTCCCAGGCTGCATCCCCTGCCCCCCTCCTGCCAGTCTCCTACCTGCTGAGCAGAAAGCCCTGCAGCCATTCTCCTGCCCCTTCTCCAGAGCAGGATCTCCTGCCCCGGCTCCCTCCCTGCACGGTCCCTGGGGTGGGGGATGGGATCAGTCCCAGGCTGCATCCCCTGCCCCCCTCCTGCCAGTCTCCTACCTGCTGAGCAGAAAGCCCTGCAGCCATTCTCCTTCCCCTTCTCCAGAGCAGGATTTCCAGCCCCGGCTCCCTCCCTGCACGCTCCCTGGGGTGGGGGATGGGATCAGTCCCAGGCTGCATCCCCTGCCCCCCTCCTGCCAGTCTCCTACCTGCTGAGCAGAAAGCCCTGCAGCCATTCTCCTGCCCCTTCTCCAGAGCAGGATCTCCTGCCCCGGCTCCCTCCCTGCACGGTCCCTGGGGTGGGGGATGGGATCAGTCCCAGGCTGCATCCCCTGCCCCCCTCCTGCCAGTCTCCTACCTGCTGAGCAGAAAGCCCTGCAGCCATTCTCCTGCCCCTTCTCCAGAGCAGGATTTCCAGCCCCGGCTCCCTCCCTGCACGCTCCCTGGGGTGGGGGATGGGATCAGTCCCAGGCTGCATCCCCTGCCCCCCTCCTGCCAGTCTCCTACCTGCTGAGCAGAAAGCCCTGCAGCCATTCTCCTGCCCCTTCTCCAGAGCAGGATCTCCTGCCCCGGCTCCCTCCCTGCACGGTCCCTGGGGTGGGGGATGGGATCAGTCCCAGGCTGCATCCCCTTCCCCCCTCCTGCCAGTCTCCTACCTGCTGAGCAGAAAGCCCTGCAGCCATTCTCCTGCCCCTTCTCCAGAGCAGGATCTCCTGCCCCGGCTCCCTCCCTGCACGGTCCCTGGGGTGGGGGATGGGATCAGTCCCAGGCTGCATCCCCTGCCCCCCTCCTGCCAGTCTCCTACCTGCTGAGCAGAAAGCCCTGCAGCCATTCTCCTGCCCCTTCTCCAGAGCAGGATTTCCAGCCCCGGCTCCCTCCCTGCACCGTCCCTCGGGTGCGGGCAGATTCAGGCTCTGCTGCTGTCTCAGGGTTTTCAGCTTCCGGTCTCAGCACCACGTTCTGTACAGGGAGCACCGCCCCCTTCCAGCAGGAAATGACATCACCAAGGAAGAGGAAGTGGGAACTGCAGCCGCGGCACAAGGAGCTGTTAGAAACCGAAACTTGACGGTAGGAAAAGACCCCATGGCCCATCTAGTTGGGATGGACGCTGGGAAATGTAGTCCTGCACTGCCTTTCCTGAGTTTTTTGGGAATTGTGGGAAATGTAGTCCTAGGACGTGGGTTGTTGCAATTGGCTGATTAATAAAGCCAAGTCCTGTTCCCTTTATAAAAACCAAAATGGGTAACTCTGCAGCCTCTCAGAGAGACGGGGGGGGGGGGAAGAAAGGAGGAGGGGAGAGCAGGGAGCTGGGAGAAGGAAGGAGGGAAAAGGGAGGGATTGTGGGGAGGGAGCAGGGTGAGGAGGCGCAGGAGGGAGGGAGACTGGGAAGGATCAGGGAGAGGATGTTATGGTTTAAGGGTGTTTGGTGGATTCTCAGGGGCGGCAGTGATGGTTTCTCCCAGGGGGAGAAGCCCCGAGGGGAACTGCAGCACCGGGCTAGACTCAATAGCACAGATCCAGGAAGTGCATTTTATTGTGCAGCTTGCAGAGTTCGCCAGAGATGGCGATAGTGAGCAGAATCCTGTAGAGCATTAGTCTCACCAGAGGTGGCAGCAGAGAGCAGATAACTGCAGCATCAGTCTCACCAGAGGTGGCAGCAGAGAGCAGATAACTGCAGCATCAGTCTCACCAGAGGTGGCAGCAGAGAGTAGATAACTGCAGCATTAGTCTCACCAGAGGTGGCGGCAGAGAGTAGATAACTGCAGCATTAGTCTCACCAGAGGTGGCAGCAGAGAGTAGATAACTGCAGCATTAGTCTCACCAGAGGTGGCAGCAGAGAGCAGATAACTGCAGCATCAGTCTCACCAGAGGTGGCAGCAGAGAGCAGATAACTGCAGCATTAGTCTCACCAGAGGTGGCGGCAGAGAGTAGATAACTGCAGCATTAGTCTCACCAGAGGTGGCAGCAGAGAGTAGATAACTGCAGCATTAGTCTCACCAGAGGTGGCGGCAGAGAGTAGATAACTGCAGCATTAGTCTCACCAGAGGTGGCGGCAGAGAGTAGATAACTGCAGCATTAGTCTCACCAGAGGTGGCAGCAGAGAGTAGATAACTGCAGCATCAGTCTCACCAGAGGTGGCAGCAGAGAGTAGATAACTGCAGCATCAGTCTCACCAGAGGTGGCAGCAGAGAGCAGATAACTGCAGCATCAGTCTCACCAGAGGTGGCAGCAGAGAGCAGATAACTGCAGCATCAGTCTCACCAGAGGTGGCGGCAGAGAGTAGATAACTGCAGCATCAGTCTCACCAGAGGTGGCGGCAGAGAGGAGATAACTGCAGCATCAGTCTCACCAGAGGTGGCGGCAGAGAGTAGATAACTGCAGCATTAGTCTCACCAGAGGTGGCGGCAGAGAGTAGATAACTGCAGCATTAGTCTCACCAGAGGTGGCGGCAGAGAGTAGATAACTGCAGCATTAGTCTCACCAGAGGTGGCGGCAGAGAGTAGATAACTGCAGCATCAGTCTCACCAGAGGTGGCGGCAGAGAGCAGATAACTGCAGCATCAGTCTCACCAGAGGTGGCAGCAGAGAGCAGATAACTGCAGCATCAGTCTCACCAGAGGTGGCGGCAGAGAGTAGATAACTGCAGCATCAGTCTCACCAGAGGTGGCGGCAGAGAGTAGATAACTGCAGCATCAGTCTCACCAGAGGTGGCGGCAGAGAGTAGATAACTGCAGCATTAGTCTCACCAGAGGTGGCAGCAGAGAGTAGATAACTGCAGCATCAGTCTCACCAGAGGTGGCGGCAGAGAGCAGATAACTGCAGCATCAGTCTCACCAGAGGTGGCAGCAGAGAGCAGATAACTGCAGCATCAGTCTCACCAGAGGTGGCGGCAGAGAGCAGATAACTGCAGCATTAGTCTCACCAGAGGTGGCGGCAGAGAGTAGATAACTGCAGCATCAGTCTCACCAGAGGTGGCGGCAGAGAGTAGATAACTGCAGCATTAGTCTCACCAGAGGTGGCGGCAGAGAGTAGTGGCAGCAGAGAGTAGATAACTGCAGCAACAGTCTCACCAGAGGTGGCGGCAGAGAGTAGATAACTGCAGCATTAGTCTCACCAGAGGTGGCAGCAGAGAGTAGATAACTGTAGCAACAGTCTCACCAGAGGTGGCAGCAGAGAGTAGATAACTGCAGCATTACTCTCACCAGAGGTGGCGGCAGAGAGTAGATAACTGTAGCAACAGTCTCACCAGAGGTGGCGGCAGAGAGTAGATAACTGCAGCATTAGTCTCACCAGAGGTGGCAGCAGAGAGTAGATAACTGTAGCAACAGTCTCACCAGAGGTGGCAGCAGAGAGTAGATAACTGCAGCATTAGTCTCACCAGAGGTGGCAGCAGAGAGTAGATAACTGTAGCAACAGTCTCACCAGAGGTGGCGGCAGAGAGTAGATAACTGTAGCAACAGTCTCACCAGAGGTGGCAGCAGAGAGTAGATAACTGCAGCAACAGTCTCACCAGAGGTGGCGGCAGAGAGTAGATAACTGCAGCATTAGTCTCACCAGAGGTGGCGGCAGAGAGTAGATAACTGCAGCAACAGTCTCACCAGAGGTGGCGGCAGAGAGTAGATAACTGCAGCATTAGTCTCACCAGAGGTGGCGGCAGAGAGTAGATAACTAGCAACAGTCTCACCAGAGGTGGCAGCAGAGAATAGTAAACTGTAGCAGCAGTCTCACCATGCAGCAGCAGTCTCACCAGAGGTGGCGGCAGAGAGTAGATAACTGTAGCAGCAGTCTCACCAGAGGTGGCAGCAGAGAGTAGATAACGGTAGCAACAGTCTCACCAGAGGTAGCAGCAGAGAGTAGATTCCTGCAGGCAACAGTCTCACCAGAGATGGCAGTAGGGAGCAGATTCCTACAGCAGCACTGAGGAGTCCTATTCCACAATGGTGATATAGGGAGCTCCGATGCAGATATTCAGTGAGTAGCTGTAGGTGAGACAGACTGGAGATGTTAGTAATTACTCACTCTCTTGTAGCTGTATTGATGGAGTTCCCAGCAGGGTAGTAGAGATGGAAACAGGCACCAAGGTAGACACACACAGGCCCTCGAGGAGCGAGTACCTGGATACTGGATATGTACCTGGAATAAGCATAGGGCCCTCAAGGAGCAGGTACCCAAGTTGGAAGAAACCCCGGAGGGTAGAGAGAGCTTCTAGCGGCAGCGAGAAGCGTCAGAGTAGCTTACACCGAACGAATCACGTCCTTGCTAACTCAAAGTCAGTCAGCAAATAGGCAACCTAAATATCCGGGAAGTGTAATGTCACTCAAGGGGGACGCCCCCGAGGTTCGCGCCAACCTCAGCATAAGACGTGGGATGTGCACACGCGCGTGCGCCATAGAAGGCCCTCAGGTGAATCATGGCGGGACGTCCCGCCACAGCCACTCCGGGGATTCCCGAGGGCACGGCAAGAAGACGTCACGGCCGCCACTCTCCCGAGGCTGGTGGAGAAAGCAGCAACAGAGGTGAGGCATGTCGGGCGAAGCCATCTGAGACCGATGGACGCAACAGTACCCCCCTTCAAAGGGCCTCCTCCAGACTCCCTACCTGGTCTTGGTTTCCAAGGATGTGAACGATGATACTGGTTCAGCATCTCTTTGTCCATGATATTAGCCGTAGGTTCCCACGAGTTATTTTCTGGTCCATAGCCTTCCCATGACAGGAGTTATTCCCAAACTCTGCCAGCCGGACATCCCAGTCGGACATCCGAAGCCCTCTGCCCCGCGCTACCGGCGCTGACCCGCCGGGGTCCCGGGCAGACACGAGGGCTCCTCACCCCGGATAGCCAACCAGACGCCTGCATCCACCATCGAGTGAGGCGCACTGCTCCACATCACTCGTGCGACCGGAGCTCCCTGACCCTTAAAAGTCAAGTCCCAGGTGCCCTGTGCCTGCCTTTTAGTGTGCGCCTTTGTACTGCCCCAACTAACTTACTCCTAACCTCGACTCTCATCAACCCCGTGCTACCACAGCCAGACTCCCACACCGGCTTCCCCTTCCACTCCCCTCCACACGCTATATACCCCCCCCCTCCGCAACTACCTCCTCTATCTCCTCATCCCTTTCCCTTTTCAAAACCGGTCCCACTATCTATATGCCGGTGAGCCCTACTCAAAGCTCAGCAAACACTTGCAGCTGTTTTCACCATCTACCCATACACCTCCACCTCCAATATGCAATACCACAACATACATATACTGAAACACAACAAACACAAACCCGCTGCTCCCTACAATCTATGGCACCGCTCATACCTTAAACCCATCCTCCCTACCACGATCTCCCCTCCTCTCACCCAAATCTTCAGTATCGCTGCCCTCTCACTCATCCTACTCAATGCACAGTCTCTAAGTAAAAAAACTCCCATACTTAATGACCTCCTTCTTGATGAGAACCCGGACATCTGTGCAATAACAGAAACCTGGTTTAAGGAAACCGACACCGTACTTCTAAACCAGCTCCCCATCAGCTCATACAATATTTTCTCCATCCCAAGGCCCAAAAAAAGAGGAGGAGGAATCCTACTATCCGTGAAAAAAGAACTCAACATGACACACCAAGCTATCACCTCCCCGCCTAAACTTGAAATTGGCTTCTTTAAATCCCCATCTCTGCAAATCTGTTTAATATACGCCCCCCCCCCCAGGGACTCTTGACAATAACCCATCCCCTGTTATTGAATATATTGCCAAAAACATATCCATAGACACCCCAGCAATCATTCTAGGTGATCTAAATCTACATGTTGACAGCACACCTCGAACTCCCTCATGCAACATCATACTCATATCTTTGAAAGCATTAGGATTCAAGCAGACCATCAACTCCCCAACATACAAAGTGGGTCATACCCTTTACCTAATTTTCACCAACTCCCAGATACAGGCGGACCCCCCAACTTGCATGCCCATCTCCTGGTCCAATCACTACCTTATAAGAATATCCTGCTCCATAAAGAAGCTTCCTAGCTACCCTACCTCAGGCAACACCATACACTACAGAAAAACATGTAAAAGTGAAGACCTCATCTCGGCCCTCTCTAACACGCTAGACAACCTAGATCTGTCGAATGCCAATGCTGCCCTATCATCATGGCACAACATTACAAATACTGTGGCCAACAAGATCTGCCCTTTATAATCAAGACAAATAAACTCACAGCATAACAAAAGAAAAAACCCCTGGTACACACTAGAACTAAAAGACATGAAACACAATCTTAGAAAAGTAGGAAAAGGCCTGGCGCAAAGATCCGACCCCCACACTCCTTGCCCGATTCAAATCCTCTTTACATTGCTACAGGGAAAGGTTAAATAATGTCATCTTTTCTTCCATAATTCACCAATTTCAATATAATCCACGAGCCCTCTATGACTTCGTTGCTTCGCTAACCAAATCAGCACCCTCAGACATACCGGAGGAAGTAGCCAAAACCAAATGCGAGGAACTCGCAATACACTTCCAAGACAAAATCAATAAACTGCTTACACAATTCCACTCCTCCTCCTCACCAAACCAATCCTCACAAGAAGCCTACCCAGCCCTTTCAAAAAACCCCTCCAAAGGCCTGAACTCCTTAGAATTCACCACTGCTCTGGAAATTGAATCTCTTCTTAAGAAAGCCAGACCTTCCTCCCACCCCTCAGACACAATCCCCACAAAATACCTCCTCTCCATCCCTAACATAATAGCCCAACCCATAGCCAACATTATAAATACCTCCATCACTTCAGGCTTTGTACCCAACCCCCTCAAACAAGCAATAGTCAAGCCAATACTGAAAAAACCTAAGCTTGACCCCACCGACCTGTCTAATTACCGCCCCATCTCAAACCTCCTGTTCATCTAAAAAATTCTTGAAAAAACGATCAATAAGCAACTCACTGAATACCTTGATGACCATCACATCCTCTCTCCATCTCAGTACAGATTCCGTAAATTCCACAGCACGGAAACCCTCCTCCTTTCCTTGTCAGACCAACTCATTAAAGGCCTAGATAAAGGACAAGTGTATATCTTAGCCTTCTTAGACATATCCTCAGCTTTCAACACCATCAGTCACAATATCCTCCTGCAGCGACTTAATGAAATTGGAATAACAGGTGTTGCCCACAGCTGGTTCAAATCCTATCTCAGTAATCGAAACTTTAAAGTCAAAATCGGAAACCATGAGTCCAAAGCAATACCACTTGACCAAGGAGTCCCACAAGATTCCTCCCTGTTTTCCACCCTCTTCAGCATTTACATCCTACCGCTCTGTCACCTCCTATCCACCCTAAATCTTCCCCACTATATTTATGCAGACGATGTGCAGATACTTATTCCAATATCTGACACCCTTCCTAAAGCCATGAACATCTGGGAATCTACACTACTTTCAATCAACAAGCTCCTATCCAACATTCACTTTGCCCTTAACATGGCAAAAACTGAAATTATGCTTATCTCCTCACAAAGTTACCCCAATACCCTTCCCCTACTTCACTCCCTATCTCCACCAATCTCGTTCTCCCAGCAGGTATGAGATCTAGGGGTCATTCTAGACAATCATATCAACCTCAAGAAATTCATTAACAATACATTGAAAGAGTGTTTTTTTAAAATGCCCATCCTAAAGAAATTAAAACCTTTGCTCCACCCTCCCGATGTTCGTACAGTACTACAAACTACAACATTTTCTAAAATCGATTACTGTAACTTCTCCTAGGCTTACCCAAAAACTCCATCCACTCACTCTAATATCTACAAAACACAGCTGCTCGGATCCTTACTAACACACACAGAAATGAACACATCTCACCCGTACTAAGGAATTACACTGGCTCCCCATCGCATCCCGAATCCAATATAAGACCCTCTCTATCATACATAAGGTTCTTCACAATCCTGAGATGAATTGGTTCAATGATTCACTCATATTCCATGAGTCATCTAAACCAACCAGAAACCAATACCATTAGTACACCTTCCCCTAAAAGCACCAACCTGGCTTCCACAAGAGCACGTGCACTCTCCATAGCCGGTCCCGCCTTATGGAACATATTGCCTGTAGATTTACGCCAGGAGGACTGCCATAAAACGTCCAAGCATAAACTGAAGACGTGGCTTTTCACACAAGCTTACACCTAATCCTACCCATTCTTGTCACCCCAGCATCCGCCTCTGTTACATCCTCATGTTGATATTTATATACTTGAGACATTTTGTATATATTCTTGATACATGTGCAATAATCTCTATCTCCTAACTGCTCTTACCTAATCTCTAAGCTATACTCTGCACCATACCTCTCTCTATCCTATACCATACCACGCTCCATTCTGTACCTCACAACTTCAATCCACTTTCGCTACGCAACTAATTGATAACTTCCCCCTAGTGTATTATAAGCAACCTTGTAAGTAATTTTAGTGCTGTTTATATAGGTCCCTTTATATTTACTCTCCATGTTTGTCTCCCCATATAAATACATATATACATATTTATATAATCATATAGACATATATATTGTTCTTGGCATTGTATGTATTTGTTCTTGGCATCGTATGTATTTGTTATCCGGTTACCTGTCAAACACCACTTAAGCATAGTTTCTCGTTTATTATAAACCGATGTGATATCCATAATGAATGTCGGTATATAAAAACCATTAAATAATTAAATAAATACAGCGAGTATAGCATCGACTTTGTACTCAATGTCCTCTTCTCAACAGGAGGTTGATCTGGTGTCTTGGTGATGAATTTGTTGAGAATGAGCGGTTTCAATAAGGAGACATGAAATGCGTTATGGATCTTCATTGGTGGGGGAAGTTTGAGACTGTAGGAGAGATTGCCCAGATGTCGGAGGATGGGAAATGGTCCGACATACCTTGGAGCGAAGCGAGCAGACGGTAATTTAAGTCTAAGGTGCTTGGTAGATAGCCATACTTTATCACCAGGCCTTGTCGTGATGAGTGTCATAGTCTCTTTTAGCTCTTGTACCAGCTTTGATGAGCATCTCCTTGGTCTTCTTCTAAAGTTGTTGAATCTCATCGGCAGTGGCTTGAGCTGTTGGGGACGACACGAATAGTGGAAGCGGTAAAGGTGTGAAGGAAGTTGTCCATATACCACTTCGAATGGTGTTGATCCAGTAGATGTTGCTGGATGGGAGTTGATGGAAAACTCGGCCCATGGTAACAGTTCGGCCCAATCATTCTGACGAGATGACACATAGGTACAGAGGAACTGCTTAAGGGTACGGTTCATCCTTTCAGTTTGACCATTTGACTGAGGATGAAGTGTAGTCCAGAGTGATTTCAAACTTCTTACATAGGGCCTTCCAGAAGTCGCTGTGAATTGTAACCCCTCGATCTGAAAACAATGTATTTCGGTATTCTGTGCAGTCGGAATATGTGGCTGATGAAAAGTTTCGCCAGTTCACTAGCAGATGGTAGGCCAGGGAAGCGCCACAAAGTGAGCCATTTTAGAGAACCTGTCCACAGTTACCCAGATGGTATTGTTGCATAAGAACATAAGAATAAGCCATACCTGGGTCAGAACCAAGGGTCCATCAAGCCCAGCATCCTGTTACCAACAGTGGCCAATCCAGACCATAAGAGCCTGGCAAGTACCCAAAAAACTAAGTCTGTTCCACGTTACCGTTGCTAGTAATAGCGTGGCAATTTTCTAAGTCCAACTTAATTAATAGCAGGTAATGTTCTTCTCTTCCAAGAACTTATCCAATCCTTTTTTAAACACAGCTCTACTAACTGCACTAACCACATCCTCTGGCAACAAATTCCAGAGTTTAATTGTGCGTTGAGTAAAAAAGAACTTTCTCCGATTAGTTTTAAATGTGCCACATGTTGTGGAGCGCTAGGAGAGCGATCCCACTCCTGAGTGATGTGTGTCCTTGGGCCACGGCTCGACCCCAGAGGGCTCTGAAGAGGGTGCCGCGGGAGGCGTGGCATGCCCCGAGCATGGGCTGGACGGGAGCAGGGCTGGAGTGACTTGGGAAGACAGGCCCTCCTCCGGACCTGCACGCTTCGGAAGACCCAACAACACAATGTTGGTCTTGTGAACAGTCCTCCGACCGTTCCTAGCCCTTTCGGACCTGCCGCAGGGTACGGCACGAAGCGGCAGGTCAGATGGAGGCCAGGACAGCGATGACTGGAACATGGATTCAGACGAGACTCAGGAATGACGTAGACTCAGGCATAGACGTGACTCAGGACGAGGTGCAGGATCCATAGACGTGGACTCAGGCATAGATGCAGGATCCTTAGACGTGGGACTCAGGCAAAGATGTGGACTCAGGACGAGGTGCAAGATCCATAGACGTGGACTCAGGCATAGATGCAGGAAACGAGGGCTGAAGGTAGACATGGGCACTGACCCTCAGGGCGCCCTACTCAGGCCCACCCACGGGACTGAGTCGCGGACCACCCTGTCCCATGCACGCCCTACTCAGCCCTGGAAGGCTGGTCGCGGACCACGCAGAGAGCGGGAGAGCACAGGAAAGAGGAAGCAGGTTCGCTGCACTCCTGGCAGCACGAGGCAAGAATACGCTGCTCTCCTGGCAGCACGAGGCAAGAATACGCTGCTCTCCTGGCAGCACAAGGCAGGTTAGGCATCAGGAACGAGGATATCAGGAACATCAGGACTGGAACACATATACTGGAATAGGAGACACACCTCTGGGCTGGAACATGGACATCAGGAACATCAGGACTGGATCAAGAGACAGACCTTGGGACTGAAACGGCAGGCAGACATCAGGACTGGAACACTGAAGACATCAGGACTGGAACACTGAAGACATCAGGACTGGAACAACTTGACAAGAAGCTTCAACGGGAAACATGGAACACTGGACCTTGCAGAAGTCTGGGAATACAAGGCATCTCCTGGAACGAGGAACTCAGGAGTGACCAACTCCTTGCGAAGGCAAAGACACACTGAAAGCTGAGCCCTTTAGTAGGGCTGAGGTGGACAACGCCCAGGGAGGGGTCAGCAGGGGGCCACACCCGGCTGGCCCTTAGGATCAATGTTATTTTTACCTCTCTGTTCCCTATCCTCTTGTTAATTGTAAACCGACATGATGCGATTTATCGCGAATGCCGGTATAGAAAAACTTAAAATAAATAATAAAAATAGAGGCACGCGCTCGCCGCCCTAGGAGGCGGAGAGAGAGAGCTGGAAGCTGGTGGCGTCCTCAGCCACGTGGAGGGCCCAAGGAAGCCGTGGAGCAGCCCTGGACCGGAGCTGGTGAATGCAGGTCGCTGGAGCGGCTCCCAGCCACCAGGACTGAAGCAGAGAGAGAGAAGTGCTGGCTGCATGAAGCGGGGGAAGGGCTGACTGCAGGAACGGCTCCATGCCGTGAAGACGCCCCAGAAGCAGAGGTAAGAGTGCAGGCACTGGCAGGGACGGCTTCCCAGCCAGGCAAGGACCCGGGCTGAAGCAAGGCACTGAGAGAGACGGTCCTCGCTGCTGGCTGGAGGTCCCGTGATCGCAGCAGCACTTCGGGGGGGGGGGGGGGTAAGGCAGGAACATTAGCAGAGAAGCAGACCACATGGCAGCAGCTGTTGAAACGGCCCCAGCTGATTCAGGGAGAAGAACGCAGCCAGACTGGCTATGCTGTAAACACGGTAAGAGTCTGCCCATGCTTCTTGTGGGCAGGAGCGTAACACCACATTCTAACTTCATGGAGTGCCCCCTAGTCTTTCTATTATCCGAAAGAGTAAATAACCGATTCACATCTACCCGTTCTAAGACCTCTCATGATTTTAAACACCTCTATCATATCCCCCCTCAGCAGTCTCTTCACCAGCTGAAAAGTCCTAACCTCTTTAGTCTTTCCTCATAGGGGAGTTGTTCCATTCCCCTTATCATTTTGGTAGCCCTCTCTGTACCTTTCCATTGCAAATTATATCTTTTTTGAGATGCAGCGACCAAATTGTACACAGTATTCAAGGTGCGGTCTCATCATGGAGCGATAGCAGAGAGCATTTTGACATTAAGGACATAAGAACATAAGAATATGCCATACTGGGTCAGACCAAGGGTCCATTGAGCCCAGCATCCTGTTTCCAACAGTGGCCATGGCCAATCCAGGCCATAAGAATCTGGCAAGTACCCAAAAACTAAGTCTGATTCCATGTTACCGGTGCTAGTAATAGCAGTGGCTATTTTCCAAGTCAACTTAATCAGTGTTTATTCACCATTCCCTTTCTAATAATTCCCAACATTCTGTTTGTTTTTTCACTGCCGCAGCACACTGCACCGACGATTTCATTGTGTTATCCACTATGATGCCTAGATCTCTTTCTTGGGTGATAGCTCCTAATATGGAACCTGGCTCTTTAACAAGCTTTCTATAAAAACAAAGAAAAGGAGAAAAACAATTGATTGATAAGGACGCACCGAAGAAGCAGTTGTTGTTTTTTTTAAAACCTACAAGTGTACTTTAATGTTAAATTTCATCAACCGCTAAAAAATTTCCTACCAACAGATAAGCTCAACTTTAACAAATAGCTTAGTGTACT
Source organism: Rhinatrema bivittatum (assembly GCF_901001135.1). Classification (NCBI taxonomy): domain Eukaryota; kingdom Metazoa; phylum Chordata; class Amphibia; order Gymnophiona; family Rhinatrematidae; genus Rhinatrema; species Rhinatrema bivittatum. The sequence continues at coordinate 6,865,225 of NC_042616.1, read as the reverse complement.
ATATTGTTACTGTACAATGATGGCACATGTTTAATTCAAAAAATATACCACTCATATTTTTTATCATGCCTATATGTAAACCATTGTGTTGGTTATCTAACTTAACGACGGTATAGAAGAGTTTTTAAATAAATAAATAAATAACATTGTGTAACTATAGCATGGGTTATTTTTCCCTATATGCATCACCTTACACTTATCCAGAATAAATTTCATCTGCCATTTCGATGCCCAATTTTCCAATCTCACAAGGACTTCCTGCAATTTATCACAATCCACATATGATTTAACGACTGTGAATAATTTTGTTCCTTCAGAACCCTGGGGGGTATACCATCCGGTCCAGGTGATTTACTACTCTTCAGTTTGTCAATCAGGGCCTACCACATCTTCTAGGTTCTCCATGATTTGGTTCAGCCCATCTGAATCATTACCCATGAAAACCTTCTCCAGTACAGGTACCTCCCCAACATCTTCTTCAGTAAACATTGAAGCAAAGAAATCGTTTAATCTTTCCACAATGGCCTTATCTTCTCTAAGTGCCCCCTTTAACCACTCGCTCATCTAACAGGCCAACTGACTCCCTCACAGGCTTTCTGCTTCAGATATATTAAAAGTATTTTTACTGTGAGTTTTTGCCTCTATGGCCAACTTCTTTTCAAAATTCTCTCTTAGCCTGTCTTAATGATGTCTTACATTTAACTTGCCAACATCTTATGCAGTATCCTATTTCTTCTGTTGGATCCTTCTTCCAATTTTTGAATGAAGATCTCTTTGGCTAAAATAGCTTCTTCACCTCCCCTTTTAACCATGCCGGTAATCGTTTTGCCTTCTTTCCACCTTTCTTAATGTGTGAAATACATCTGGACTGTGCTTCTAGAATGGTATTTTTTAACAATGACCACGCCTCTTGCACACCTTTTACCTTTGTAGCTGCTCCTTTCAGTTTTTTTCTAACTATTTTTCTCATTTTATCAAAGTTTCCCTTTTGAAGGTTTAGCACAAGAGCCATGAATTTACTTACTGTCCCCCTTCCAGTCATTAATTCAAATTTGATCATATTATGATCACTATTGCCATGCGGCCCCACCAACCGTTACCTCTCTCACCAAATTCTGTGCTCCACTGAGAATTATATCTCTCGTCAGTTCCTGAACCAATTGCTTCATAAAACTGTCATTTATTCCATCCGGGAACTTATCTCTCTAGCGTGTACCAATGATACATTTACCAGTGTTACGATCCCCCCTGTTGCTGTGCTACAGGAGGTGTCTCACTTTTCCAACTGGAGGCCGCTCCGAAGCCAGGGCATTGCCTGCGCTCTATCCAGGATGTGCTCCAGGGCCTGGGAGGCCTAAGCTGTTCCTGAGGCCTGCCTGTGGTTTGCTTGTGCTCGCTTGGACTTCCTGGTTTGGCCACGCCCTTCTCTAGGGGCCCGGCCTGCAGCTCTCCACTTCGGTTATAGGGCCAGCGAGGGGCAGTCCTGGTAACTCCTCCCAGGGAGTTTGCCTGCATACAAACAGTATAAAAGGACTTTCATTTCAGTTCATGCTTGCCTTCAGATTGGGTTCCACAGCTCCCTGTTGGCTGTCCCGATCCAAGTCCTCCGTGACCTCGCTTGTCTTGATGGCTCCCTGTCCTGTTTCCTGCATGTTACCTTGTTGTTTGTTCCAGATGTTTCCTGATGCCTGTACCTATTCAGTTCCTGATCCAGTTCCGGATGTTCCTGCCGTAAGCTGCCAGGAGTGCTGTAAGCTGCCAGGAGTGCCGTAGGCTGCCAGGAGTGCAACAGGCCTTCTGCTCTGGTCCCTCTCCCGCGGCCATGGGACAGGGGTGGTCCGCGACCAGCCCATGGAGTCTGCCCGTGGTCGATGGGCTATGTAGGGCGCCCCTGAGGGACAGTGCCATTACCATCTTTACCAGCCATTGCCTCTGTTGCCTCTGCTGGTTTCCCTGATGTTGGCTCCCGAAGTTGCCTGGTTGTTTGCCTATCCGGTTCCTGATGTTCCCTGTCCTCTTCAGACTGCCAGGAGAGCAGTATCTCGCTTCAGACTGCCAGGAGAGCAGTATCTCGCTTCAAACTGCCAGGAGAGCAGTATCCCTCGCTCAGTCTGCCTGGAGAGCAACACCCCGCTTCTTCCCTGTGCTCTCCCATTCTCAGCGTGGTCCGCGACCAGCCCTTTCTGGGCTGTGTAGGGCGCGTATGGGACAGGGTGGTCCGCGACCAGCCCGTGAGTCTGCCTGTGTCGGTGGGCTGTGTAGGGCGCCCTGATGGACAGTGCCTATATCTCCGCTTCAGCCCTCGTCTATGATGTCTCTGCCTAAGCCCTCGTCTATGATGCCTCTGCCTAAGCCCTCGTCTATGATGTCTCTGCCTAAGCCCTCGTCTATGATGTCTCTGCCAAAGCCCTCGTCTTGATGTCCTCTGCCAAAGCCCTTGTCTTGATGTCTCTGCCAAAGCCCTCATCTATGATGTCTCTGCCAAAGCCCTCATCTATGATGTCTTTGCACCAGCCCTTGTCTATGATGTCTTCAGTGTTCCATGGACTCTGTCTGCCCTTGTCCTCTGTCCGGCCTGCCGCCCATGCCATTAGCCAGCGGCAGGTCCAAAAGGGCTTGGAACAGTCGGAGGACCGTTCATCAACCAACATTGCGTTGCTGGTTGCCATGGGTGTGCAGGTCCGGCTGAGGGTCAGACTCCGTTCCTTATCCCTGCTTCAGTACCTGCCCGGCTCACCTCCCACGGTGTGGCTTGGGGCTCCTTCCTGGGCTTGCCGTGGCCCAAGGGCTCACCATCTGCTCCAGAGACGGCCATTGCTCCTCACGCCTACAACAGTCCCCGAGGGCCTCCAAACCCTCGGCCCGTCGGCAGCATGGTGGACACGCCTGTAACACCCAGTGAATATTGGGGTAGTTGAAATCTTCCATTATTACCACACTACCACTTTGGTTAGCTTCCCTAATTTTCTCTTAGCATTTCACTGTCCGTCTCCACCATCTTGACCAGGTGGACGGTAGTATACTCCTATCACTATAGATTCCCCAACACACAAGGGATTTCTACCCTAAAGATTCAATTGTGCATTTAGTTTCATGCAGGAGGTGTAATCCTGTTGCACTCTATGCCATCCTGGACATAAAGTGCTACACCGCCTCCTGGGTGCTCCTCCCTATCATTGCGATATAATTTGTACCTCGGTGTATAGCAATGTCCCATTGGTTGTCCTCCTTCCACCATGTCTCTGAGATGCCTATTACGTCTATGTCATCATTCACTGCTATACATTTTAATTCTCCCATCTTACTTCTTAGACTTCTGGCATTAGCATACAAACATTTCAAAGTTTGTTTTTTTGTTTGTGTTTGCATTCTGCTTTTTAATTGATAGGGATGTTAGAATTTTTTTTACCTCAGGTGAGTTTTAGTTACAGGTATTGGACTACTTTTCTTATTATAGGAACCTCTCTGTTGGATGCCCTAATTCTAATGCATCAATTAGTATCCTTTGAAGATACCTCTCTCCCAACCATGCACTGCTGAGCGACTGTCAGAGGTAGTGAGGGGTGGGGTTTTGGCAGGAATAAAGAGTAAATAGTCACTGCAGGGGAAGCGGCAGGTATTGAACGGTACAGCCCAAGCATGGGCCTCTACCCTCTGGCAGCATAGGAATCCCATTTTGCCACACTTGCAACAATTCACCAACCATTTTTGAGGAGCCTGGGTCGATGCTGCCATGGCTTCCGAGTTACTTCACCTCGCCAAGGCTCTAGAACCCTGACGGCGTATACCATAGAATTCTGGACGTTGGCCACAGAACTCAACTGGAGAGAGTTCTTGATGCAAGCTTTCTCAAGGGCGTCTCCTCAAAAATTAAGGATGAGCTTGTTGCTCAGGATCTTCCCGCTTTCTTGGAAGAACCCATTGTGTTAACTGGGAAAATTGACCATCTTCAGCAGAGGGACACGAGAAATCCGCTACCTCAAAGGAATATCACATTGGCACCTCTTTTTCCAATGCCCACTGTTGCCCTCTGACCCCTGCTCCCTTCAACCTCTACTCTTCCCAAAAAGCCCATACAATTGTGCCGTAGCTGTTTGGCCCTGGAGGAGGGAGACTCTATTGCCAGCAGCAGAGCCTTTACTTATACTGCGCTGGCCGGGGCCATCTGTTGGCTCAATGCCCATTCAGGTTGGGAAATCTCAATGCCTAGGATCCTGTGGGGAGATTACTTTAGGCCTTACTGTTCCAGCTCCCCAACTACTACTTTCCATGACCCTGGAGTTCGGTTCCACATGCTTCTCCACACAAGCTTTTGTGGATTTGGGCTCAGGAAGGAAATTTATTCTGATGGAACTTATTGACCAACTCCTCATTTCCATAGGCCAGAAGACCTCCCCCTTGGTCATGTCTTCCATCTATGGAGTCCCTCTTCCAGGTCAAGTTGCCCTGACCATGGTACCGGTGACCTTACGTATTGGCCAGACCGATGCCTTGGAAAGGAAATGTATTAAATACAATAATGTCCGACTCCGGCCGAGTTTCGCCTTTTCGGCTGCATCAGGAGAAGTGCATAAGATAACATTTCTGATAGCAGAAGCGCCAGATTATTTCCATGATTTAAGTCAGTTTTGTGTTTCTCCCATCTTACCAAACTGTGTGGATCAGAGGCCAATCAGAAAGCTCCTTCTGAATTCTAAGCAGATGATGCTGAATTAGGCAGAATAAATAAAGAAATCCATAAGATCACTATCCCACTAACAGCAGGGATCCAAGAAGAGGACCAGTGACTGAAGCTGCAGAATAACCTTGATTAATCAACAGGAAGAGATTTTATGTGTTTGTCAAATTAACATTCTAATCATTCTAAGCAGCTGAGACTCACACCTTTATACAAATGTGAATGGTGATATATTTGTAGAGTATGCAATTATAAGCCCCTGATGCAGCCGAAAAGGCAAAACTCGGCCAGAGTCGGGCATTATTGTATTTAATAAATTGTCTCTCCAAGGCATCGGTCTTGCTTTTGTTTTTTCACATCTGTGGCTACCCTAGACCGACTTCCATTTTGTTTTTGGGTCCTTACGTACTGGCCTCCTGCATCTGAAAAGAGGTAGCCTGCATTTGATCTCCCGGGCCATTCACCCCATTATCTTGGGGTACCGTGACTCCAACAGCATCATCCACACTTTGACTGAGCTACCCTACAACTCACCCACTGGGACTGTGAGTGATGGATTCATGGCTGGAGCATGTGGAACCTCCTCCGCCTATAACCGTGGCTACAACTCTTCTGGGGTTTCCTCCTCAGTATCTGAAATATGCAGATGGCCCCCTTTATGGATGTTTTTACCCTTTGCCACTTCCTAAGACTCAGGCTATGTCTGACTTATATCCAGGAAAACTTGAAAAATGTATTTATCCATCCTTTATCTCTCTGGATGGGAAAGTTTCTTCTTCATTGTGAAGAACGATGGCTCCCTCAGTCCATGCATAGACTACCGCAGACTGAACGCCATCACAAAGAAGGACTGGTTATCCACTACCACTAACCATAGAACCTCTTCAACTGCATTTAAGCACTAAGATTTTCAAAAGGTTGGACCTCAGAGGTGCATACAACCTTATTTGTTTCAAGGCTGATGACGAGTGGAAAATTGCATTTAACACTTGTGACGGACACCACGGGTATCTAGTTATGCCCTTTGGAACACTCCAGCAGTATTCCAGAAAAATGGCCAATGAGATTTTCATGACCTACTCTACACCTGTGTAGTAATGTATTAGATGACATTCTGATCTTTTCATAAACTAAATGCTCACTGCTGAGATATCCGCAGCATCCTGCAGTGCCTTGCAAGAGAACAATCTATACGCGAAGATGGAACAATGTCTCTTTGAATAAGAGGAACTCCCTTTCCTGGGATACATTGTCTTTCGTGATTGATTCTATATGGATCCTGACAAGATAAAGTCCATCAGGGACTTGGCCCCATTGAGTGGGGCTTCGGGCTCTACAGAGATTCCTTGCATTTGCTAATTATTATCATCAGTTTATTCCAAACTACTCTTCAGTGGTGGCTCCCCTTACCTGCAAAGGCGCCAACACCAAAGACTGGGCATCTGAATCTTTAGATGCATTTCAGGATTTGAAGAACGCTTTGGTAATCGAGCCCTTCCTACATGTTCAGATCCTGAGTGACCTTTCATCTTCGAAGTTGATTGCCTCTACTCTAGTCGTGGGGGCGGTCCTGATCAATACACTCTAGAAGGGGTACTCCTTCATTGTTCCTTCTTCTCGAAGAAGTTCTCCTCTGTGGAACAGAATGACAGCAGCAGAGATCGAGAGCTTTTGGCTGTCAAAATAGCTACCAACACTGTGTTACAATATACATGGATCACAAAAACCTTGAACATCTACATCAAGCTCAGCAGCTAAATTCAAGGCAGGACCGCTGGTCTTTGTTCTTTGCTTGCTTCAACTTCAAACTGCAGTATCATCCAGCACTCAAGAATCAACAGGCAGGCACCCTCTCTTGCTTCTTTCACATCCAGGATGTCCCAGAACCTCCCTGACACATCATAAATCCCATTGAGATACTCCTGGCTATCATGGCCCCTGTCCCTCCAAGGAATATGGTTGTACTTTCCAGATAATGTGAGAAAGTGTTGAAATGAGCCTGTGACTCCCATGTTGTAGGTCATATTCGTCAGGCACAAACCCTTGAATTGCTTCAGCAACTCTACTGCTGGCCCCATATGAAGCAAAACATCAAGGCCTGGCTCATGCCCTACTTGTGCACAGCAAAACAAAATGCTGCATGGCCAACCCTGGGGACTCCTACGGCTGTCATCAGCCCTTTCCACTTGGCAATAGTGACAATAACATGATCATATTTGAACTAATGACTGGAAAGGGGACAATATGTGAATCTACAGGTCTAACACTAAATTTTCAAAGGGAAATTTTGATTAAATTGGAGGAAAATAGAAAAAAAAAAGTAAAGGTGCAGCTGCAAAGGATAAAAGTGTACAATAGATGTGGACGTTGCTTAAAAATACCATCTTAGAAGTGCAGTCCAGATGTATTCTATGCATTAAAAAAAGGTGGAAGGCAGGGAAAAATGATTACCAGCACGGATAAAAGGTGAGGTGAAAGAAGCTATTTTAGCCACAAAAAGCATCTTCAAAAATTGGAAGAAGGATTCATCTGAAGAAAATAGGAAAAAGCATAAGCATTGTCAAGTTAAGTGTAAAAGATTGATAACACAGTCTAAAGAGAATTTGAAATGAAGTTGGCAGTAGAGGCAAAAACGCATAATAAAAACTTAAAAAAATATATCTGAAGCAGGAAGCCTGCGAAGGAGTCAGTTGGACCATTAGATGACCAAGGGGTTAAAGTGGCTGTTAGGGAAGATAAGACCATTCTAGAAAGACTAATGAATTCTTTGTTTCTGTGTTCACTAATGAGGATGTTGGGGAGATACTGGTTCAGAGATGGCTTTCAAGGGTGATGAGTCAGATCAACTAAACCAAATCAACTAAAATCAACTAAACCAGTCAAATTTAGGATCCTCTACAAGCTTTTATCAATCACCCAAAAAGCCATTTTTAACATCTCTCTGCTGGACCCTCTCTACCCCCCTGCCAACTTCATACCTCAGCCCGACCTCAGAGATTAGCGCAGAGAGGCACTCTTCAAGCACCCACAATCAAAACTTTCTTTAAGTAAAAGAGCTCTTTCCTCCGCAGGTCACAAACAGTGGAATTTGCTCCCACCCGACCTTAGGCTTGAACAATGCCCGATTACTTTTCAAGAAGAGACTTAAGACTCTTCTGTTCAGACAAGCTTTCCCATAATCTACTCGTCCCCGCTACAACCTCCATGGACCATCTCTTCCCAGGCTTTTTTCCCTACGTATATTTTTACCTAGGCTTTCAATTTATGCATTGATTTCCAATAAAGATGTAGTAACCACCTTTCCCTCACCTCTCCCACCAGTCAACCTCCACCATCCCAGTTGGCCCACTACCCCCAATAATCCAGTTCTTACTAGTTTGATACTTAGTTTTTCCCCTGCTTTAAGTTTGTATCCAAGTTATTTCCTCCTTGTTTCATTGTAAGACAAATTTTTTCTGTCTGTTTTATGGTTTGAAATGTAAACCGTAGTGATAAGCAACTCTGTTATTTGAACTTCGGTATAGAAAAGTTATAAATAAATAAATAAATCACTGTGAACCTGTAAGATGTAGTGTGCCAGATTGACAAACTAAAGAGTAGGAAATCACCTGGACCGGAAGGTATGTACTCAGGGTTCTGAAGGAAGTAAAAATGAAATTTTCAGATCTATTACTTAAAATTTGTAACCTATCATTAAAAATATCCATTTTTCCTTGAAGACTGTTCTGTGGCCAATGTAACCCCAAGATTTAAAAAGGGCTCCAGGCGTGATCCGGGCAACCATAGAATGGTGAGCCTGACATCAGTGCTGGAAAAATAGCGGAAACTATTCTAAAGATCAAAATCACAGAGCATATAGAAAGACATGTTTAATGGAGCAGTCAGCATGGATTTACCCAAGGGAAGTCTTGCCTCACAATTTGCTTCATTTTTTTGAAGGGGTTAACAAACATGTGGATAAAGGTGAACTGATAGCTGTAATGTTTTTGGATTTTCAGAAGGCATTTGACAAAGTTCCTTATGAGAGGCTTCTAAGAAAACTAAAACGTCATGGGATAGGAGGCGATGTCCTTTTGTGGATTACAACTGGTTATAAGACAGGACACAGAGAGTAGGATTAAATGGTCAATTTTCTCAGTGGAAAAGTGTAAACAGTGGAATGCCTCAAGGATGTGTACATAAGAACATAAGAACATGCCATACTGGGGTCAGACCAAGGGTCCATCAAGCCCAGCATCCTGTTTCCAACAGTGGCCAATCCAGGCCATAACAACCTGGCAAGTACCCAAAAACTAAGTCCATTCCATGTAACCATTGCTAATGGCAGTGGCTATTCTCTAAGGGGTAGATTTTAAGAGGAGCGCGGAATAGCCTACTTTTGTTTGCGCTCCAGGCGCAAACAAAAGTACGCTGGATTTTAGTAGATTACGCGCGGGAGCCGCGCTTATCTGCTAAAATCCTGGATCGGCGCGCGCAAGGCTATCGATTTCGTATAGCCTGCGCGCGCCGACCGCGCAGCCTACCCCCGTTCCCTCCAAGGCCGCTCCGAAATCGGAGTGGCCTTGGAGGGAATCCTCTAACGCCCCTCCCCTCACCTTCCCCTCCCGTCCTCTACCTAACCCACCCGGCCCGGCCCTGTCTACACCCCACCCCCTTACCTTTCTCCGGGGATTTACGCCTCCCGGAGGGAGAATTAAATCCCCGCGCGCGAGCGGCCCTCCTGCGTGCAGGGCCGTGACCTGGGGGCGGGTACGGAGGGCGCGGCCACGCCCCCGGACCACCCCGGGCCATAGCCACGCCCCCGTACCGCCCCCAAAACGCTCTGCCGACACGCCCCCCGCAACGCTGCGCGCTCCGGGCCCGCCCCCAGACACGCCCCCCTCAGAAAACCCCGGGACTTACGCGAGTCCCAGGGTTCTGCGCGCGCCGGTGAGCCTATGTAAAATAGGCTTCACCGGCACGCATGGCCCTGCTCGCGTAAATCCGCCGGTTTTGGGTGGATTTACGCGAGCAGGGCTCTGAAAATCCGCCCCTAAGTGAACTTAATAGCAGGTAATGGACTTCTCCATCCAAGAACTTATCCATCCTTTTTTAAACACAGCTATACTAACTGCACTAACCACATTCGCTGGCAACAAATTCCAGAGTTTAATTGTGCGTTGAGTAAAAAAGAACTTTCTCCGATTAGTTTTAAATGTGGCCCCATGCTAACATTCATGGAGTGCCCCCTAGTCTTTCTACTATCCAAAAGAGTAAATAACCGATTCACAATCTACCCGTTCTAGACCTGTCATGATTTTAAACACCTCTATCATATCCCCCCTCAGTCGTCTCTTCTCCAAGCTGAAAAGTCCTAACCTTTTTAGTCTTTCTTCATAGGGGAGTTGTTCCATTCCCCTTATCATTTTGGTAGCCCTTCTCTGTACCTTCTCCATCGCAATTATATCTTTTTTGAGATGCGGCGACCAGAATTGTACACAGTATTCAAGGTGCGGTCTCACCATGGAGCGATACAGAGGCATTATGACATTTTCCGTTTTATTCACCATTCCTTTTCTAATAATTCCCAATATTCTGTTTGCTTTTTTTGACTGCCGCAGCACACTGCACTGACGATTTCAGTGTGTTATCCACTATGACACCTAGATCTCTTTCTTGGGTTGTAGCACCTAATATGGAACCCAACATTGTGTAATTATAGCACGGTTATTTTTCCCTATATGCATCACCTTGCATTTATCCACATTAAATTTCATCTGCCATTTGGATGCCCAATTTTCCAGTCTCACAAGGTCTTCCTGCAATTTATCACAATCTGCTTGTGATTTAACTACTCTGAACAATTTGTGTCATCTGCAAATTTGATTATCTCACTCGTCGTATTTCTTTCCAAATCATTTATAAATTATTGAACAGTAAGGGTCCCAATACAGATCCCTGAGGCACTCCACTGTCCACTCCCTTCCACTGAGAAAATTGCCCATTTAATCCTACTCTCTGTTTCCTGTCTTTTAGCCAGTTTGCAATCCACGAAAGGACATCGCCACCTATCCCATGACTTTTTACTTTTCCTAGAAGCCTCTCATGAGGAACTTTGTCAAACGCCTTCTGAAAATCCAAGTATACTATATCTACCGGTTCACCTTTATCCACATGTTTATTAACTCCTTCAAAAAAGTGAAGCAGATTTGTGAGGCAAGACTTGCCCTGGGTAAAGCCATGCTGACTTTGTTCCATTAAACCATGTCTTTCTATATGTTCTGTGATTTTGATGTTTAGAAACACTTTCCATTATTTTTCCTGGCACTGAAGTCAGGCTAACCGGTCTGTAGTTTCCCGGATCGCCCCCTTGAGCCCTTTTTAAATATTGGGGTTACATTTGCTATCCTCCAGTCTTCAGGTACAATGGATGATTTTAATGATAAGTTGCAAATTTTTACTAATAGGTCTGAAATTTCATTTTTTAGTTCCTTCAGAACTCTGGGGTGTATACCATCCGGTCCAGGTGATTTACTACTCTTCAGTTTGTCAATCAGGCCTACCACATCTTCTAGGTTCACCGTGATTTGATTCAGTCCATCATTACCCATGAAAACCTTCTCCATTACGGGTACCTCCCCAACATCCTCTTCAGTAAACACCGAAGCAAAGAAATCATTTAATCTTTCCGCGATGGCCTTATCTTCTCTAAGTCCCACGCCATTGTTTAGTGCCTCTACCCACCTTTAGACAGTCCCACGCCATTGTTTAGTGCCTCTACCCACCTTAGGCTTTGTATGTAGTACTTTTCATGTATCAACCCACATATTTATTTCCAAGTTATTTTCTTCCTGTTCTTTGTAAGACATTTACTTGTCACTGTTGTTATTGTTCAAAATGTAACCAAATGATTAGTAATTCTGTTACTGGAAAATCGTATAGAAAAAGTTCTAAATAAATAAATAAATAAGTGCCCCTATTTGTAAATGATCTGGAAAGGAATAAGGTGAGTGAGGTAATCAAATTTGCAGATGATGCAAAATTATTTAGGGTAGTTAAATCACAAGCGGATTGTGATAAATTGCAGGAGGACCTTGCGAGACTGGATAATTGGGCATCCAAATGGCAGATGAAATATTATTTGGACAAGTGCAAGATGATGCATATAAGAAAAAATAACCCATGCTGTAGTTACACGGAGTTAGATTTTACATTAGGAACTACCAACCAGGAAAAAGATCTAGACGTCATAATGGATAATACATTGAAATCGTTGGCTCAGTGTGCTGCGGCAGTCAAAAAGGCAAACAGAATGGTGAATAAAATGTCATAATGTATCTGAATTAGTCCATGGTGAGACCGCACTGTGAGTACTGTGTAAAATTCTGGTCGCTGCATCCAGTTGCACTGGAGAAGGTACAGAGAAGGGCGACCAAAATGATAAAGGGGATGGAACAGCTCCCCTATGAGGAAAGGCTAAAGAGTTTAGGGCTGTTCAGCTTGGAGAAGATACGGCTGAGGGGGGATATGATAGAGGTCTTTAAAATCATGAGAGGTCTAGAACGGGTAAATGTGAATCAGTTATTTACTCTTTCGGATAATAGAAGGACCAGGGGGCACTCCATGAAGTTAGCATGTGGCACATTTAAAACTAATCGGAGAAAATTCGTTTTCACTCAATGCACAATTAAGCTCTGGAATTTGAGGCCAGGGGATGTGGTTAAGGCAGTTAGTGTAGCTGGGTTTAAAAAAAGTATTGGATAAGTTCTTGGAGAAGTCCATTAACTGCTAATAATCAAGTTGACTTAAGAAATAGCCTCTGCTATTACTGGCATCAGTAGCATGGGATCTACTTAGTGGTTGGGTACTTGCCAGGTACTTGTAGCCTGGATTGGCCACTGTTGGAAACAGGATGCTGGGCTTGATGGACCCTTGGTCTGACCCAGTATGGCAATTTCTTATGTTCTTATGTAATTTAGGAATCCTGCCGGGTACCTGTGACCTGGATTGGCCACTGTTGAAATCAGGATGCTGGGCTTGATGGACCTTTGGTCTGACCCAGTATGGCAATTTCTTATGTTCTTATCTTCTTATAGAGATCTTTAAGAACCCAAGGTTTTTTCTTACTCTAAATTTCACATCTCTGTCAGCTCCACCGTGTGCTGAGAGGTGAGAATATAGAGCTGCTTAATCCACAGGGGATAGAGAGAGGCACTGTTATGGAATGTGGACCCTTTGCCAGAGGTGATGTTGGCTCTACCTATGGGGATGAGCACCACAGGTCCCCACCATCAGGAGGCGAGCCAGACAGGAAACAGAGGCCTGCAGAAGCTTCGCCACTACCAGCCCTTGGGTGCCGGGGCTGGCTGTTCTTAGGCGGACCTCTGCATAGCTGGTCCTGGGAGAGTGGCCAGAAGAGACAGATGCCACAGAGTCCAGGGTGAATGAGAGGCAGGTCAATCCCGGTCCGAGAGGACTGGGGCCGGGACTGGAGATGGACCAGCCTGGGTTAGGTGAGGGAGGCTGAAGGAGTAGTAATCAGGTCCAGTCCGAAGTCAGAGGTAAGCAGCAGTAGGTGGTGGTCAGGGCCGGTCTGAGGTCAGAGAAGAGCCCAGAGAGGGCAAAAGCTGGAACCGGAAGAAAGGCTTGGGGACTGGAATCAGAGTGCCTGACTTTCTGACTACGTATTCAAAATAACACAAACTTGATTTTTGCCTTTCTATTTAAAATAAAACACACAAACTTGTTTGTTGCCTGACTTTCTATTTAAAATAAAACACACAAACTTGTTTGTTGCCTGACTTTCTTACTACCTATTCAAAATAACACAAATTTGGGTTTGTTGCCTTTCTGACTGCCTATTTAAAATAAAACACACAAACTTCTGTTTGTTGCCTGACTTTCTGACTGCCTATTTAAAATAAAACTCACAAACTTGTTTGTTACCTGACTTTCTTACTACCTATTCAAAATAACACAAATTTGGGTTTGTTGCCTTTCTGACTGCCTATTTAAAATAAAACACACAAACCTCTGTTTGTTGCCTGACTTTCTGTCTGCCTATTAAAATAAAACACACAAACTTCTGTTTGTTGCCTAACTTTCTCATTATGTAAAATAACACAAACTTGGATTGTTTGCCTGACTTCTTATTACCTATTCAGAGTAACACAACTTTGGGTTTGTTGCCTTTCTATGTAAAATAAAACACAGAAACTTTTTTGTTGCCTGACATTCTATTTAAAATAAAACACACAAACTTCTGTTTGATGCCTGACTTTCTGATTACCTATTTAAAACAAAATACACACACTAAATAATATGCCCCAATAGTTTCGTTCTCCCCAATAATTTTAAGTTATAAAAATTTCTCCAAGCAGTACTTACTGATTCTTTCCAGCTGCCAGCAAGGTGATCCTCTCCTCTCAGTACGCCCACTGGATTTAACAGACAATCCAGATTTATAAGGACCTCTACAGTGTCTGGTAAGAACTGACTACATACTAAAATTCATGCGCCTGTGACACTTCCTGTTTATAGATGGGAGTGGGAAGGACAGGGGTTAGGAGCTCAGCTAGCACAGCTCTCTTCAACCTTCATGAGGCCCTCTCCTCACCTCCCCTGCTGTGACTGGAAGTATAGGGCGAACCGTGGGGCCATTGCTCAGTTCCCCCTCCTCATTGGCAGTAGCTCCCAGCTGCTCTAAATTCTGCACCTCTGGCAGCCCAGAAGAAAAAGTCCTCACTGTCAGCTCCACTGTGCGCTGGGAGGTGAGCAGAGAGCTGCTTAATCCACAGGGGAAACAGAGAGGCAGTAAGGGTGGGAACAAGAGGGAAGGATGTTCCAGATTCAGACTGAGACTAGGATCACTCGCCTTATATTAGTGACTGACAGGGCTTGCACCAGTAACTGACAAGGTTTACCTTAATACTCTTCTCTTTCTCTCACACACACACATTGAGTTAGAACACCTGAGTGCCAGGTAAAAGAAATAATGGATTTATTATTAGCTTATAGGAATAATTAGACAAAGGGGATTGGTACAAATAACACTAAAGGGCTGATTACAATAATCAGAGAAGGTAACAATCAGAATATACATTAGATAATAGAAATGATAATAATATGGCCTGACCTATCTCTTAGGTAAACAGTCCAGTGCAGAGAAGTGCAGGCTGGCAGCGTCTCTTCTCTTGCTTGGATCAGTCCTTATATCTTTTGCTTTGCTGCGTTACTGGACAGCCACGTAGGAAGAGACACCTTGAAAGTGGATTATGTCAGAGGTCACCAAAGCAATTGTACAGGGGTATTAGGTGTCAGGCACAGTCCTCTGCATCCCTGCATATTTGTAATTCAGGTTAAGCGGTTCTGAATTGGCCTGGCCCAGAACTGGTTCTCTGTACGCTTCCGTTCATTCTCTCTGTAGCTTTCAGTTCAAGAGTGACATTCAAGCAAAATAATCCCTTAAGGGGGGCAAACAGAGCAGTCACAGGGAATGGAGGGGTGAGGGGGAACATGGGCACATGGGATGTAGGAGGGAGAAACAGAGGAGGGAACAGGGCCTGGAGGAGGATAAGAGACAGAGGGGAGAGAGAAGAGCAGAGAGAGCAGATAAGGGAGATAAAACAGAGCAGAGGGAAGAGACAGTGGTGGCACAAGGAACAGACAGAAGAGTAAAAGAGGAGGCAAATTCAGGGGCTGAGGGGTAAATAAATGTAATTACATGCAAATAAGGGGAGGCACCCAGTACACAAGTGTGTAATCCTGGTTGGTGGAAAAGTTGGCAACCTTTGTCTAACCCGTCCAAAAAAAAACCCAAACTCTGAGCTTACCCCTTCATTAGATGCTGACATGATTCTCTGACACATATTGTATATTTATAAAGCAGTTTCATATTTAACAATACCCATTGTTACAAGATTGTACTGAGATGGTAGTGGTGGGTTTCATAATGAATGATGAATTTATCTCAGGGGGGGGTCTAATGAACCTGTACATCATTTTGGGAGAAAGAGTAAGGCTACATAGGGTATTCAATACTCTTGTACCAGCTCTACCCATAGCACAAAGCCCTTAATACCACACTGGCACCAACCTGCAAGGGTAAGAAGGTGGAAGTAGCCTCATGCTGCTCTTGCATGGTCCTGCGAGGGCTGGAAGAAGGTAGAGATGTGCGTGCATTGGCCTGCATGGGCCAGAACGAGAAGGCAGCATGCGACTGCCCTCCCATCAGCCAACAAGGAGTAAAGCTGCAGCAGCATCAGATTAATGGGGCAGGAGAGATGGAGGAGACTGCTGGGTGAAAGTGGCCCTGGCTGAGTCTGATCCTAGTCTCTCCAATTCACTGCTAATGCCCTCATAGCACTAACATTGTGTGAAAGGGAATTTCCTGCTGGAGTCCATGGGGAGTTGTATGCACAGGGAGCATCTCGATGCATCAGACCCGTGGCACTCAGTATAATTCAAACAATTTCTGTATTGTTTTGGCACATTTTCTTCGTCTTTGCAGCATTTGTTAAATGTCATCACGTGTCACCTGTGTGCATTTTTGGGAACGGGGAGAGGCGAGCGTTCCTAATGAAGCATCTTCTACATTTATTGCATGAGAATGGTCTCTCTCAGGGCAGAGTCTCCATATGAGTTCTGCAGACCTTGATCAGAATGAACCTCCTTTGTAAGGCAGGGTTTATTGGGGATGATCTCATGTCTCCCCTGCATGAATTTTCATGTCTTCTGTGAGAATGTTTTATTATACTCATTATATGAAAAAGGTCTCTCATCTGTTAAAACTTTCCTGTTTGAGATTAATGTAAACTTAGCAAGGAAGCTTTTCCTCCACTTAGGACTCCAGTGTGGACTTTCTGGTGAGATGAGAGCGCAGACTCCCTAATGTACATTTCCACATTTGGTACATGAGAAGGGTCTTTCTCCTGTGTGGATTTTCGGGGGTTGGGTAGTAAGGAAACATTTGGGTAGTAAGGAAACATTTTTCACACTCGCCGTGCATATATTGCAAGTTTGGCGCATGCGCTGCTGTGAAAATCTACCCCTAAGTGTATGTTTAGCATTAAAGCTTTACCCACACGGAGGTCATGTAAATGGTTTCTAGTGGGGCAAATGGATTTTCTGGTGTTTTGAGAGATTTTGCTTCCTAATAAAGGACCTTCCATATTTAATCCATGAGAATGGCCTCTCTTATGTGTGAGTTTTCATATGTTTTGTGAGATGAACCTTCTGCATGAAGCTATTACAATCAATGCATGAGAATAGTCACTCCCCTGTGTGGCTTCTGATGTGTCTTGTGAGGGATGCCTTCACAGGGAAGCTTTTATTACATTCAGTACATGAGAACGGTCGCTCCCCTGTGTGGATTCTCATGTTCTGCGAGGTTTCCCTTCTCCGTGAAGCTTTTATTACATTCAGTACATGAGAATGGTCGCTCCTGTGTGGATTCTCATGTATATTGTGAGATCACCCTTCACAGCAAAGCTTTTATTACATTCAATACATGAGAATGGTTGATCCCGTGTGGATTATCATGTGTCTTGTGAGGGCACCCTTCACAGTGAAGCTTTTATTACATTCAGTACATGAGAATGGACGCTCCCCTGTGTGGATTTTCATGTGTTTTGTGAGTGCACGCTTCTCCAGGAAGCTTTTATTACACTCAGTACATGAGAATGGTCGCTCCCCTGTGTGGATTCTCATGTGTGCTGTGAGGGCACCCTTCTGCATGAAGCTTCTATTACATTCAGTACATGAGAATGGTTGCTCCCCTGTGTGGATTTTCATGTGTTTTGTAAGTGCACCCTTCTCCAGGAAGCTTTTAATACATTCAGTACATGAGAATGGTCGCTCCCCTGTGTGGATTCTCATGTGTTTTGTGAGATCACCCTTCTGCATGAAGCTTCTATTACATTCAGTACATGAGAATGGTCGCTCCCCTGTGTGGATTCTCATGTGTGCTGTGAGGGCACCTTTCTCCAGGAAGCTTTTAATACATTCAGTACATGAGAATGGTCGCTCCCCTGTGTGGATTTCATGTGTTTTGTAAGTGCAACCCTTCTCCAGGAAGCTTTTAATACATTCAGTACATGAGAATGGTCGCTCCCCTGTGTGGATTCTTGTGTGTTGTGCGAGGGCACCCTTCACAGGGAAGCTTTTATTACATTCAGTACATGAGAATGGTCTTTCACCTGTGTGGATTCTCATGTGTTTTGTGAGCGCACCCTTCTCCAGGAAGCTTTTATTACATTCAGTACATAATAATGGTCGCTCCCCTGTGTGGATTTTCATGTGTGTTGTGAGGGCACCCTTCACCGGGAAGCTTTTATTACATGCAGTACATGAGAATGGTCGCTCCCCTGTGTGGATTTTCATGTGTGTTGTGAGGGTACGCTTCACGGGGAAGCTTTTATTACATTCAGTACATGAGAACTGTCGCTCCCCTCTGTGGATTCTCATGTGTCTTGTGACATTGACCTCCATCTCACATGCAGTGACTCCCTCCCGTGAGTCTCCTGTCGGCTCTCCCTGCTTCTTCTTAGACTCCTGCTGACTATTCCTTGTGTTTCTCCTCTCAGTCCCCTGTGAAACATTCTCACAGACATTTCCTGATTCTCTTGGGATCAGTCCTGCTTCCATAGAATGTTCTTCTTGATTCTCCTCTTTTATGTGCTGTGTGACCTCATCACTTGCTGGTGATAGAAGAAGACATTAATCATGCATTAGTGACCATGCAAATGGATCTGGGTTTCTGATCCTATAATCACTGCTCTGGCAGTGTCACACAGTGGTATAGCTGTGCATGTCTGACCAACCACTGGTGACCATGAAAAACTTCTAACAATGAGGTTTGCACAAAAAGCCTTATGAGATGACTCCTAAATACGTATAACCTAGAGGAGAGGAGAAAGGGGGAGATAGGATAGAGACACTTACATTCCTGAAAGGTAATAATGCTCAAGAAGTAAATGTCTTTTGAATGGAAAATAATTTGTAGAGCAAGGTTCCAAAGAGGGAGACTAGGAATAATATCAAGAGATATTTTTTGGTCACAGAGTGTGGTGGATGCCTGGAATTAGCTTACGGAAGCGTTGGAGATGAAAACTGTAACAGAATATAAAAAATAACAGCAGGATAAACAGAAGAGAGAGAGAGAAGATGGAGAGAAAGAGATAAGAGGTCAGGAATGTAGGCGAGCTTGCTGGAAACAGCAGATACTCCATAGATAAAACCTGAGAGGGAGAGAAGAGGGAGGAGAGTGGGGGTAGGATAAGCTTGGAGGGGAAGGATGAGAGTTACCACAGAGGGACAGGACTGAGATTGATATCCAGAGAAGGGCAGGTGTGATGGCAGTAAAGACAGTGAGATTCTCTTAGGGTGAGAGGAAGAAAACTTTGTAAAGCAATGGACAAGGCAGAAGACAGAATGGCCAAGGAGGTGGAGAATATGGGAGGCTGACAGGGCACCTGATGTTCCCAATGGACAGAAGTGGGGAATGAGATTGGGTAGGGTTAGTATCAGGAAGAGGAAAGAGACTGGATCCATAGATAGGAGAGAAGGGAAAAATGGCCATGAGACAGCTAGAAGTATGCAGACAAGCTGAAACCTCCCTATTATATCAGTGCAAGGCTAAGTATGTCACAGGGTAATGACAGTCATGAAGCAAGCTCAGACCTCTTCTATCCTGCTGTTCATATTCAGTTAATTGTAAAACAAGAATGCATGCGACCATATGTGCATGTGGGGGCGAGTGAGCAAAGATACGCTGGAGTTTTAAATCATGTGCACAAGTACGTGTGTATGATGTAAAATACTCCTAGCATGTGTACTCGAGCAGATGTAAAGCACATTCCTTCCTTAAGAATTTGTCGGCTTTAACGCTTGCAGGGAAGAGGATTTTAAAACATGCTCAGGTTAAAGCCATTCCCAGTTTTACCCATTAGCCCACCAGTTTGCCCATTCTATCTCAGGGTCATCCAGACCCTTCTAGTTCTTCATCCTGCACTCCCCTCAGTTGAGCAAGACCCCTCACCCTGTCGTGTTAGTCCTAAAAAGTGATTTCTGCAGACTTACACCTCATCAGGAGCAGCAGGAAATATACGCAGCTAACAGTGCGCCATGAGCAGCGGCCGCCGGATTTACACACTTAACTTCTTTCCCCGCCCCTTTTTAGCATGAGCAAGTAATTAGCAGCTTTTGAAATTCATGTCGCTCACGTGCGGCCACGTATTCATCTTTTAGTGCAAGTAACGCTTTTAAAATTTGGCCCATTCAGTTCTGTATCCGAGCAGGTGGGATCAGTAGTCCTGGGCCTGCTGCTGAGGGCTCAGTAAAGTCCCTTGAGAAACTTTGTGGATGCTCCCCAGCAAGTGCCTCATGTAAGACATCTGAGATAAATTCCTAGACTGCCTCGTAGGGGCCGTCTCACATGAGAAGATCCAAACACCCAATCTCAGGTGCCAGCTCAGACACAGAGCAATGCAGGAGCTGGAGTCAGGAGAAAGGTCACAGACGACATTCATTAAATCAGCCCCTGTGACTGATAAAGATTCAGGTAATGCAATCCTTACCCAGGGAGATCAGGGTCTCATAATTCTCCTTCATCACCTCCCTGTAAAGCTCCTTCTGCCCTTCATCTAAATACCCCCACTCCTCCTGGGAGAAAGAGACAGAGATGTCCTCAAACGTCACCGGCACCTGAAACACAAACCAGAAACAGTCAGTGACACGTGGAGGGGCTCAGCGTGCATTAGATCTCAGCTGGATTTATCCTCCTGTTTTATCATGGAGGAGGGGATACCAGGACCCCTCTTCCCCAAGAAATGTCAGATTTGTTCCCTCTGTGTTGCCCCTAGAAATCAGTTTCCTCCCTAGACCCCAATGTTTTCAAACTGAAAAATATTCTCTAATACCAGAGACAGAGAATATGAAATGTCATTGTGTGGATAAATCACATTATAATAAAAAGGAAGCTATAAGAGCATTATCCAGAACATCAGGTTCTATTCTATCAGGAGGACTCACTGTGCTAAATCCCAACAGGGCAGGAAGAGTTTGGTGTCCTGGGCAGTGACATTTCTCCCATTGTGATGTACTAATTCTGTATTCAGGGGTGTTGCAAACCATGGGCACACAGGGATCGAGCCCCAAATCTCAAATAGCTGTTTGCTTTCCTTCTCTGCAGGGAAAAGAAAAGGAGAAATTACACTTACCTGATAATTTCCTTTCTTCTGCAATCAGGCAGGTCAATCCACACAAATGGGTTATGCACCTCTACCAGCAGGTGGAGACAGAGTAAAAGCCAACGTCAAGGACATATAGCCCTGTCCTGACATCAGCCTGCAAGTATTCTGGGGAAAATCCAAATTGTGGACAAACTGATTATATTTTAACATAACCACTTATGCTTCCAACCAATTGAGAACACTGAGCTCAGTGAAAAGAGCTAACATTTACTAAGCTAAGGAGCTGGTCATGATACTTACCAGTCCTCAAACGAGTAACAGATATAACACTCTGCGTCGTTCGTACCTAGAGGACAAACTGAAACCAAGACGGCAGCCGAGGGTGGACTGTGGATCGGCCTGTCTTCCTCAGAGGAAGGAAAATTAAAATTAAATAAAAAATGTCATCAGGTAAGTAGGAATTTCTCCTTCCAGTTCACTCGGGCAGGCTAATCCACACCAGTGGGATGTACCAAAGCTGCCCATGGACCCAGCAACATTGCACATGCTAAGGCCGGCGTCCTCCTGTGCCCAAACGATCAAGCAGAATGCCTGGAAGGGTGCGTAAGGGCAACCGCTGACGACTTCCATAATCCAATAACGGAGTATAGTTGCCCGCGCCGCTGGCTCACCCTGTATACCTCCACCATGGAGTACAGCTGACCAGACTTACTGAGAGGATTAATAACCTCCAAGGACTGCATCAGATGCCACTTGACAGCCAGGTACACTACACTGAGGGTAAATTATGCTATTGGTTCTCTTACACCAAGTAATTACATAAACCAAAGAGAACTCACGAAATCACACCATTCAATCTCAAATATATAATTTATTAATAGAATGTATAAAATAGATCCTGTCTAGACAATAATTACTATCTAACACAATCATTCATCCATGCTACAATCATATCACAGTCATACAACACCTATAAAAACATCATATCATAATGTAAAAATCCCAACACCAAAGTGTAACAGTTTTTCAAATCACAATGTAAAATATATATTGCAATATCATCTGCTTTAAATTTGATAATGTTTCACAAAATGTAATAATAGTGATTTAACATATCTCTATAAATGTCTAGAACCTGATGTTCTCAAGTTCCAGCATTACCCACTATACTTTTCCGATTATCACAACCAAAAACGGTGACATCGTCCACTGGACCTGCCCGACAAGGACTCCTTGTTTCGCCCGATTCATCTGGGCTTCATCAGGGATATTTTCGCCACTGTCGTCTCTAATGCAACCTATATTAAATACATCTATCAATATAGGTAACCACTCTCCACTTTAACCCTTAAAACCCACCTCCTCTCCAAACATTAAACATAGAAAGGATCTACCTTTACAGATCGTTTGAATTTTGTAACGTTTAAGATGTGCAACCTCCGTTGCCGCATTAAAGTGCTTTTTAATCCATTCAACTTTCAAAGTATAGGCAAAACGCTTCACATTTCAACATCACTAAGCTAATTCCAGGGACCAACCCTGCAACCAAAAAATAGCAAAAAATACAATTCAATAACAGCTTCAAAATACCTGACTAAAACGCTCAACCGGCTGCATACTCACATTTCCTCCGGAACTGATGACATCACGTATAACGGCATGATGTAAAGCCATGAACCTAAACGTAAGTTTTATAATACCACCAATTAAAACCTTAACTAGTCCTACAATTAAACAATCTCCTTGATCATTATCCCATATGGCAATCTTTCAACTCCCAGAAAAAACCACAGTCGTAATAAAAGTTATCAATGAGCCAGTCGTATACTCACACAAAGGCTTGCCATTCAATTGGACCATTGAGTCCGTGGGGTACACTCGTTTGCCAATCAAAAATAAAGCTTTGCTCCACTCTTCTTAGAACAGCAGATAAATCGCCTCCCCACTGCAAAGTAACTCTTTTAATGACAAAAAACCGTAGTTCTTCGATCTCATGCTTTACATCTAACCAGTGTTTTACCAAAGGGGCATTTATTTTCTCCATTCTAATCCTGCTCTTGTGTTCAATGATACGAAATTTTATGGACCGAATGGTTTGTCCTATATAGATTAAAGAGCAAGGACACAGAATCGCATATACCACTCCTGCTGATTCACAAGTGAAATTTTCTGGAAGAATATATGGCCGTTTTAAATTAGGATGACTAAACTGTTGTATTTGTAAAACATGGGAACAAACCGAGCAACTTCCACACTTCAATTGTCCCACCACATTTTCATCCTTGTCACGAGAATTTTTAGATGTCTTTAGATTATCCCATAAATTCTTTCATTTTTTGATGGCAAAAATTGGACTTTCTTCAAAAACTTTTAAAGGGGACAGCACCTTCCAATGTTTTTTTATCACATCTCTAATTCTCAAAGATTTGGCTGAGAATGGAATAGAGCAAATAGTTCTAAAAGGAATCTCTTTGTCTTCTCTTTGTCTTCAAGGTAATGTTGCAGTTGAAAAGGTAGGACTCAAAAGGAATCCACAATCAGATCAAGTTACCATAAGGACACTGGTAACCACAAGGGAGGCCAAACATGCTTAACTTCCTTCACAAACCGAGACACATCCGGAGGGGGGAGATAAAAACACAGCAAGAACTCGGCTCCTATAACAGGCAAATGCTGCCACTTGAACCTTCAAGGAGTTAAGGGTCAAACCTTTAAGAAATCTGTCCTGAAAAATTCCAAAATTAATCAAAATTTCCACTTTGAGAGGCTGAGAACCTCGCTCCTTACACAAGGCCTCGATAATTCATTCAACTCTCACATGAACCAGAGATATAGAAATAAAGATTTTTTTTTATTTTAGCCTGATGCAAAGTGAAAGCACTGCAGCAGAATAACCATGCTTCAATAACTTGAGCCCTCTCAAGGGCCAAAGTGTAAGAGAAAATCGACCCGCATTGTCATGTAGAATGGGTCCCTACAGCCGTACATCCTTCCCGGGTGGTAGCCTAAGAGGTCTGCCCACCAGCAGCCACTGCAGATCGGCATACCACAGTCATTGGGCCCAATCCGTTGCCATCAAAGCAGGGTTTCTACTGCAGTCTTTCAAACAATCATGCCAATTAGTGGCCATGATGTGAAAACTGTCCCACGGCCATGCCTGAATGAGAGCATTGATCCAAGAACTTTCAAATCTCTACTTCGACTGAACCCTGAGCAAAACGGCCCTTGCACTGCCCTTTCCAGTAATGTGGCAGGCTAGTAAATCTAAAAGATGTGCTCCTGCTATGGCAGAGCAACGTCTATCGTCAGGGGTCGGGAACCTTTTTGGCTGAGAGAGCCATGAACGCCACATATTTGAAAATGTAATTCCGTGAGAGCCATACAAGACCTACCAAATTAATTTACTACAACCCCCCACCCTCAAGACCTGCCTGAAGTCCCTGGTGGTCCAGCGGGGGTCCAGGAGCGGTCCGGGAGCGATCTCCTGGACTTGGGCTGTCGGCTGGCAATAGTCAAAATAGCGCCGACGGCCCTTTGCCCTCACTATTATCACTGGGGTCGACCAATGGCAGCAGTAGCCCCTGTGACATAGTAAGGGCAAAGGACCGTTGACGCCATTTTGATTACTGGCAGCCGACGGCCCTTTGCCCCTCCTGCCAGTCTTCTACCTGCTGAGCAGAAAGCCCTGCAGCCATTCTCCTGCCCCTTCTCCAGAGCAGGATTTCCAGCCCCGGCTCCCTCCCTGCACGGTCCCTGGGGTGGGGGCAGATTCAGGCTCTGCTGCTGTCTCAGGGTTTTCAGCTTCCGGTCTGTACAGGGAGCACCGCCCCCTTCCAGCAGGAAGTGACATCATCAAGGAAGAGGAAGTGGGAACTGCAGCCGCGACACAAGGAGCTGTTAGAAACCGAAACTTGACGGTAGAAAAAGACCCCATGGCCCATCTAGTTGGGATGGACGCTGGGAAATGTAGTCCTGCACTGCCTTCCCTGAGTTTTTTTGGGAATTGTGGGAAATGTAGTCCTAGGGCGTGGGTTGTTGCAATTGGCTGATTAATAAAGCCAAGTCCTGTTCCCTTTATAAAAACCAAAATGGGTAACTCTGCAGCCTCTCAGAGAGACTGGGGGGGCAGGGGAAAAGAAAGGAGGAGGGGAGAGCAGGGAGGTGGGAGAAGGAAGGAGGGAAAAGGGAGGGATTGTGGGGAGAGAGCAGGGTGAGGAGGCGCAGGAGGGAGGGAGACTGGGAAGGATCAGGGAGAGGATGTTATGGTTTAAGGGTGTTTGGTGGATTCTCAGGGGCGGCAGTGATGGTTTCTCCCAGGGGGAGAAGCCCTGAGGGGAACTGCAGCACCGGGCTAGACTCAATAGCACAGACCCAGGAAGTGCATTTTATTGTGCAGCTTGCAGAGTTCGCCAGAGATTGATGTATTTATTGAAATTCTTTTACTATACCAATACTCAAGACCAGGCCTTATAGTACCGGTTTACAATGGAACAGGGGGAAACCAATTAACAACTAAGTAGTAGAAGGTAAAGTTACATTAAACAGGGAGCGAAAACATGGGAGATGGAAGACAGGAGAGATTTTAGACGATAACAACTGGAGAGCGATAAAAATAATCAACGAAAAGCAATAGAGTAGCGAGACATAAACAGCGATTTATCCTGGGCGATTATTAACATAAATTATAGCAGAGCGAGCTTGTCTCGCCCTGCAATTATAACTGGAGGCAAGTGAGCGGGAATTGTCAGCGTAGGGTTAAGTAGGGGGGGGGGGTGTAAGGAAAAGGATAGCCAATGGGATGCGTGGAATTCAAAGTGAGCGCAGGGATTGGTTAGGAATTGTATGGGGGTCGGGGAGGGGGTAAGGAAAAGGATAGCCAATGGGATGCGTGAAATTCAAAGTGAGCGCGGGGATTGGTTAGGAATTGTATGGGGGTCGGGGGGGGAGTAAGGAAAAGGATAGCCAATGGGATGCGTGAAATTCAAAGTGAGAGCGGGGATTGGTTAGGAATTGTATGGGGGTCGGGGGGGGGGGGGGGGGGGGGTGGGTAGCGGTTCTGCGCTCAGTTGGAGAGGAACAGCCGAGGCAGCAGGATTGAGGCTTTCACGATTGAGGGTATGATTTTGTTATTTGAGGGAGAATTACAGTTTTAAACTGTTATAATTTATAGTTTCTTTCATAGAATTTTGAAGTAGTCTTCAGGTTTCTTTTGTATAGGGCACCAAAAAAAAGGGATATTTTATCCACCTTATTCCTTGCCGCCTCAGCCATGCCCAAGAAGCTGAGGGAGTGTATCCGGAACCCCCCGGGCCCCCCCTTGCCGGCTACTGGGGCCCCCCCGCCTTTCGCCTGCTTCTTCTGCCTCAGCTCTACCTTACCAGCTCACTTGCAGCGCGCCATCGGGGTCCCGTTTCGCCGCGACGGCCATTTTGTTGCCTCTGAGGGAGTCCTCCCAGCAGGCCCCCCCCCTCGGGCCTTCCCACACCGGGTGTCATGCTGGCGGATTCGGGCGAAAGTGGCCCGGAATCCGCCGACGTGGAGACTGCTTTGACCCCTATCCCATCCAGGTGCGGTGGAGATTTCACCGTGGGACGCGGCTGAGGTCTCCTTAAACACTTCGCCCTTGACTTCAGTTTTTTGTCGGAGGGCGGGGCGCCCCCGCCTCCAGATCACGTGGCCCATTAGACTTCGGTCCTGGCGTGCCCGGTGGATCTGACTGCCGTCGGCAGTATAGTGATTCCGGATATACAAGCTGCGCCCGCGCTTAGGTTAGCTAGGGGTAAGTCTAGGCCGCGTGTGGGATTTTCGGGGAGCGCAGGGGTCCGGGGTCCTAGCGGCATTCCGGTGGGTAGGGCTGGCAAGAGCGCGGCGGGCCGACAGGGTAATAAGTCGGGGATACAGAAAGGTAAGAGTCCAGTAGCGGGTAGAGAGGAGGGCTCAAGAGTGAGTTTTCCACCCCCTGGGGCCAGAAATGGAAGAGGCAGGCTCCCTAGGGCTAATTGGCCTGTTTCTGACAGACATAGGGTAGCAGTAGCTGGTTTCGGGGGTGTAGGGGAGGAGCTGAATTTTGGGAGAGTTGCAGGGAGGGATGAGATGTGGAGACAGGAGACCCCTGGGCAGGAAGGCTATCTGTGCCGGGATTTGGAAAGTTTTGGAGGCTGGCCAGTAACGAAAAGGAAATCGGTAGAGCCCCCGGGTATGGTTCCTAGCAAAGGGTATGCAGTGCCAATGCCAGTTAGGATTAAAAAGACTTTCATGTCAGAACAGCTGTCCGGCCACAGGGGGGGGCAGTGAGTTGGATAGTCACAGGGAGCGGCCATTTGGGGGCAGTAGAGGGAGGGAGGTATTTTTTTCTTTCAGATCCAGAAGAGGAAGCGCGGCCGGGGACATCGAGGCAAGAAGCCTGGAGAGAGAGGGAGGTCACAAGTGAGAAGGACACTCAGGAGCGCAGCAGTGTCGTGAAGGGTGGACGGAAGGAGGCAGTTAGTCGTGGGATGGATGTATCAAGGGGCTCAGGTGAGAAGGTGCAGGAGAGGAAGATTAGCAAACATAAGGCAAAAAGGAGAAGGAGGAGTACATCTTCGAGTTCGTTGTCTAGTAGTTCAGATTCATCTCAGGATTCCACAGACTCAGGCCCCAAGTATAAAGCAGTATTGGAGGAGGGACCTTTGCACGGGGTAGGTCAGTCAGCTAGTGCCAGCCTTGCAGAGTTATGGGAGGGAGTGCCAGGAAAGCTTCGCAGGAAGATACGTAAGAGAAGGTAAAAGAATCTATAAATAAATAAATAAATAAATAAATTTTTAGATTATTGGAAGGGAGGAGAGGTGTTAAGAGGAGCAAAAAGAAAGATAAAAAGAAGCATCACAAGTCGGGGGGTGTTAAGGTAGCTAAGAATATTGTCAATTGGGTACGGGGATTTTTAAGGCTGGCTAGTGTGGTAGGGCATTACGATTCCTCACAATATGGGGCCTTATTGTCTTATGCAGACAGTATTTTAGGTGCGTTTCGGGATTATGAGGGTTGGGCTTGGCTCAACTACGATGAAAAATTCCGGGACAAGATGGCAGGTAGCAAAGCGATGTCTTGGGGTTCTCAAGATATTAATTTGTGGTTGACACAAATGATGTATAAAGGGTTTAGTGGGGCAAAAGTAACAAGTTTAGGGAGCAGTGGTGGAGGGGGGGGGGGGGGGAATTGGGCCCGGAAGTATTGGAGGTGCGGGACATTCCTTTCGGGCGGGAGGACAAGGTATTAAAAGTGTCCAGGGAGGTAAGTCCAGAGCGGGGGGGAATGACACATGCTAGCAATTTAACAAGGCGGTTTGCTTATTCCCAGACTGCAGATTCAGACACGCTTGTTCCATCTGCAGGGGAGCGCATTCAGCTATTAAATGTGGGCAAGGGGTTAGTAGCACACCAGGACGGGGGGGGGGGGCAAATCTTAGAGAGTGGTGTAGATTAGCGTACTCTCCTGTTTCTTTACGGGCTATGTATGATTAGCTGGAGCGGTATCCTAATAGGGGGCAGGCTACATTTTTATTTGGAGGGTTTAATGAAGGTTTCGTTATTCCTTACGTAGGTCCGGGTAGAAGTGACAGGGGGAGGAATGCTCAATCTGCCACAAAACATGCTGTCATTGCTAGGGAGAAAATAAATGCAGAAGTCAGGTTAGGGAGGGTGGCAGGGCCGTTTGCTTCACAACCTTATGTTAATATGCACTTGTCTCCAGTAGCAGTAATTCCAAAGAAAGAACAGGGTAAGTTTCGCTTCATCCTTAATTTATCGTACCCAAGGGGCAAGTCAGTGAATGATTATATACCCCGCGGGTTTTGTTCAGTTCGTTATGCCTCTTTTGATGAGGCGGTTAATTTGGTGAGATCAGCAGGACAAGGAGCATTATTAGCTAAAGCCGATATTGAATCGGCCTTCCGGCTTTTGCCTATTCATCCGTCTTGTTTCCCTTTGTTGGGTTTTTGTTTTGAAGGTGAATATTATATAGACAAGTGCTTGCCGATGGGTTGTGCGGTGTTGTGTGCTTTTTCGAAGCATTCAGCACATTTCTGCATTGGGTGGTAGAACAAAATACGGGAGGAATGGAGATTTTACATTATTTAGATGATTTTTTATTTGTAGGTCCGGCTAAGTCTGATTTATGTCAGAGGCAATTAGAGGGGTTTTTGCAGGTGGCAGATAAGTTCGGAATCCCGATAGCGGTTAATAAAACCGAAGGTCCAGTATCGAAGTTAGTATTTTTAGGTATTGAGATAGATTTGGTAACATTTGAAGCGCGTTTGCCAGAGGCAAAAGTTGAAAGATTGAAAGACTTAGTGCAGAAGGTACGCAGGGTATCCAAGGTCATGTTAAGACAGATGCAGTCTCTCATTGGTGCCCTGAATTTTGCGTGTAAGGTGATTCCTATGGGTCGAGCCTTTATTAGGCGTTTATCTAGTCTAGTGCAACGGTAGGTGTTCGGGCCAGTCACCATTTTATCAGAGTGACTCGTAGGGTGAAGGATGAGTTAGGAGTGTGGGAGGCTTTTCTGGAGACATTCAATGGGGTGTGTATCATGCAGAATACAGAGGTATCCAATAGAGAGTTAGAGTTATTTACAGATGCGGCAGGAGGATTAGGTTTCGGAGTTTATTTCCAAGGACGGTGGTGTGCGGAACAGTGGCCGGAAGAATGGAAGGTAGAAGGGTTGACCAAGAATATCAATTTTTTAGAGTTATTCCCAATAGTTGTAGCGTTGTGCTTATGGGGGAGGCAGTTGGAAAACAGGAGAGTTTTGTTTTGGTGCGATAACCTGGGCGTGGTTCAAGTAATTAATAGACAGTCTGCTAAATGTCAGCGAGTGTCTGAGTTATTGCGGGAATTGGTTTTTCTGTGCTTGAAGTTGAATGTAACTATTCGGGCTAGACACGTGCCAGGGGAGTTGAATGTAATAGCTGACGCACTCTCTCGTTTCAAGTGGCAGGAATTCCGAGAAGTGGCGCCAGGAGCAAAATTGGAAGGGGAGCCGTTTCCACAGCATCTTTGGCGGTTGGGTCGGTGTCAGCGTGGTCGTTGATTCGGAAGTCGTTGGCTCCATCAACGTGGAACTCTTATACAAGGGGTTGCAGAGTGGTAGTTAATTATTTAGAAGGAGTGGGCTGGAAAGGAGGTCAGGCAAGCGAGGAAGAGATAGTTCGATTTATACTGTGGGCAAAGAATATGGGATATTCCTTGACAGCAGTGCGTTCGCAGCTGGCGGGATTTTCTTTCTTTCAAAAACTGAAGGGCTGGAGTAATCCGTTGTCGAGTTTTTTAGTTAAAAGGATATTGGGAGGATGGAAGAGGGAGAAAGGTTTATCTCCGGATAGGAGGCTTCCTATACGTTATGAAGACCTGAGGGTAATCGTAGGAAGTTTGCAGGACATATGCTGGTCTGAATGCGAAAGGATCTTGTTTCAGACAGCGTTCGTGTTAGCATTTTTGGAGCAATGAGGGTAAGGGAGCTGGTGGCATCCTCTAAAGTAAATGCGGCGGGAACCGGTTTGAAGGTAGAAAACGTGTGGGTTTGTAGTAACGCGGTGACCATTTGTATACATCGCTCCAAGGTTGATCAATATGGGAAGGGACAATTTGTAACGTTAGTGCCTGCGGCAGATATGTTAGTATGCCCAGTACGAAACGTACAGCGTTTCATGGTAGTGAGACCTAAGGTACGAGGCTTGTTTTTGGTTCATGTAGACGGGTCACCATTGACAGTTTACCAGTTCGTGCAGGTGTTACAAAAAGCGCTGAGGTTCCTGGGTTGGAATACGCAGCGTTATACTTCACATTTATTTAGAATTGGAGCGGCTACATCGGCGGCAGAGAGTGGTTTGTCTGGTAGTGCGATACAATCCATAGGGCGTTGGAAGTCTAACGCTTATATGTCTTATGTGCGACCGAGATATTAGAACAAGGAGAACAGGAGGGATTAGAGGAAGGAACAGTTTCATGAAAGGGGAGGGAGGGAAGTTCGTTTCCGTGTCCTAATTGTTATGTTTTTTTTACAGAGATGAGGAAATCTCGGGGGGAACAAGAATGTGTCTGGGTCGTGGGCCATTCTTTTATACATTGGGCACAGAAGCGAGCCGAGCGGAGGCCGTATGGAGAAAATCTCGAGCTGGAAACGCTGAATTGGAACATCAAATGGCTGAGTCATCGGGGGATGAAATGGGGTGGCCTTTTACCTTTCCTTCAAAACTGTGTTCTGGAGAATGATCTTCCAAAATGTCTGTTGATTCATTTGGGGGGTAATGATATTGGGGAAGGATCCTGCAAGGAGTTGATTGTTAAAATTAAGAAGGACTTGAGCATGTTGATGAATGTAATGCCAGGTATACGGTTGGGGTGGTTGGACGTCATAGTGAGGTTAAAATTTTTGGGGTTACCTTTATGGTATAAGGGCATTTAAAAAGTTGAGCAAACAAATTGGTAAGTGGTTAGTGAGGCAAGGTGGGTTTTGGGTGCAACATGAGTGGGCATGGGAAGTTATTCCTGGATACTTTAGATCAGATAGAATACATTTATCTGATGTGGGGATTGATTTGTTTAACAATGCAATACAGGAAGGTTTAGAACAGGTGATTTTGAAAGAAGGAGGCCGCAGTGGGGGGGAACAATGACAACAAAGATTGTTATTGTTCTGTGGTGGAAAACCCGAGCCCAAATGTTGTTGAATTTTATTAGAAACATAGAAACATAGAAATGACAGCAGAAGAAGACCAAATGGCCCATCCAGTCTGCCCAGCAAGCTTCACACACTTTTTTCTCTCATACTTATCTGTTTCTCTTAGCTCTTGGTTCTATTTCCTTTCCACCCCCACCATTAATGTAGAAAGCAGTGATGGAGCTGCATCCAAGTGAATATCTAGCTGATAAGTTAGGGGTAGTAGGGGTAGTAACCGCCGCAATAAGCAAGCTACACCCATGCTTATTTGTTTTACTCAGACTATGTTATACAGCCCTTATTGGTTGTTTATCTTCTCCCCTGCCGTTGAAGCAGGGAGCTATGCTGGATATGCTTGAAGTATCAGTTTATTCTTCTCCCATGCTGTTGAAGCAGAGAGCCATGCTGGATATGCATCGAAAGTGAAGTATCAGGCACATTTGGTTTGGGGTAGTAACCGCCGTAACAAGCCAGCTACTCCCCTCTTTGTGAGTGTGAACCCTTTTTTCTTCTCCCCTGCCGTTGAAGCAGGGAGCTATGCTGGATATGCTTGAAGTATCAGTTTTTTCTTCTCCCCTGCCGTTGAAGCAGAGAACTATGCTGTATATGCATAGAAATTGAAGTAACAGGCTTATTTGGTTTGGGGTAGTAACCGCCGTAACAAGCCAACTACTCCCCCCTTTGTGAGTGCAGATCCTTTATTCCACATTTCCTCTTGCTGATGAAGCTAGAACGATGTTGGAGTCACAGTAAGCATGTGTACGTTTATTGAATAAGGGTATTGTCTCCAGGCAGTAGCCATCATTCTGGTGAGTCACCCACTCTTCATTGGCGGCCTCTTGACTTTATGGATCCACAGTGTTTATCCCACGCCCCTTTGAAGTCCTTCACAGTTCTGGTCTTCACCACATCCTCCGGAAGGGCATTCCAGGCATCCACCACCCTCTCCGTGAAGAAATACTTCCTGACATTGGTTCTGAATCTTCCTCCCTGGAGCTTCAAATCGTGACCCCTGGTTCTGCTGATTTTTTTCCTACGGAAAAGGTTTGTCATTGTCTTTGGATCATTAAAACCTTTCAAGTATCTGAAAGTCTGTATCATATCGCCTCTGCTCCTCCTTCCCTCCAGGGTGTACATATTTAGATTCTTCAATCTCTCCTCGTACATCATCCGATGAAGATCCTCCACCTTCCTGGTCGCCCTTCTCTGTACCGCTTCCATCTTGTCTTTGTCTTTTTGTAGATACGGTCTCCAGAACTGAACACAGTACTCCAGGTGAGGCCTCACCAAGGACCTGTACAAGGGAATAATCACTTCCCTTTTCTTACTCGATATTCCTCTCTCTATGCAGCCCAGCATTCTTCTGGCTTTTGCTATAGCCTTGTCGCATTGTTTCGCAGACTTCATATCATTAGACACTATCACCCCAAGGTCCCTCTCCTGCTTCGTGCACATCAGCCTTTCCCCCCCCATCGAATACAGTTCATTCGGGTTTCCACTCCCCATATGCATGACTTTGCACTTCTTGGCATTGAATCTCAGCTGCCATATCTTCGACCACTCTTCCAGTTTCCTTAGATCCCGTCTCATTCTCTCCACTCCTTCCGGCGTGTCCACTCTGTTGCAGATCTTAGTGTCATCCGCGAAAAGACAAACCTTGCCTTCTATCCCGTCCGCAATGTCGCTCACAAAGATATTGAACAGGACCGGTCCCAACACCGATCCTTGCGGTACACCACTTAAAACCGCTCTCTCTTCAGAGAAGGTTCCATTTACCATCACACATTGTCTTCTGTCCGTCAACCAATTTGCAATCCAGGTCACCACCTCGGCACTCACTCCCAAGCTTCTCGTTTTATTCACCAGTCTCCTGTGCGGAACCGTGTCAAAAGATTTGCTGAAATCCAAGTATATGATATCGAGCGCTCTTCCTCGATCCAATTCCTTGGTTACCCAGTCAAAAAAGTCAATCAGATTTGTCTGACAGGATCTTCCCCTGGTGAATCCATGTTGCCTCTGGTCCATCAATTCTCCGGACTGTAGATAGTTCACTATTCTCTCTTTCAGCAGTGACTCCATTACTTTTCCCACCACCGAAGTGAGGCTGACCGGTCTGTAGTTGCCAGCCTCCTCCCTGTTCCCACTCTTGTGAAGCGGGACCACCACCGCTCTTCTCCAATCACTCGGCACCACTCCCGTTTCTAGGGATCTATTGAACAGGTCACACAGCGGAGCCGCCAGAACATCTCTGAGCTCCCTCAATATCCTTGGATGAATCCCATCAGGCCCCATGGCTTTGTCCACTTTCAGGTTCTTTAGCTCTTCCCACACATTTTCTACTGTAAAAGGATTTTCATCTATTCCACTTCCCACCAGTTTTTTGTTGTGTAGAGATGGTCCTCCAGGGACTTCTTTAGTGAACACAGAGCTGAAGTATTCGTTTAATATTTCTGCCATTTCTTCGTCTCCCTCCACACATTGATCATTACCACCTTTCAATGTTTTGTTAAATGTTGGAAAAGGGGGGGAATCTCGTGTAGCGCGGGGGGGCTGCTGCACGAGATTGCCAATGAGCAAGAGGGGGGCCGATGCTCAGAGGCAATGTCACATGGAGCTTTACCACTGGAAGAGGTGGGGGGCACAGTTGGAATGTGACGAGAAAACGGGGGGGGGGGGAATTTTGGAGATTGTTTTGTATTAAAAATGTTGGGGGCTCGGGTCTGTAATAATAAACTGCGGCCTTTATTTCACCAAAAATAATAATGTCTGTGAATTTATGTGGATGAGTGAAAAGAATGGGGGGGGGGGGGGGAAACGTGGGGGGGTTCTTAAGATGAAGTGAGTTTTGCATCTCTCAGTTATATATCCTGTGGAAGGAGGAGACATGGGGAGGTGAGCAGAGGGGGGGGGGGGGGGTGTCAGGGCAGGGACTGGAACGGGAAGGGGGGAGGGATTAGGGAAGAGGTCGAAGGGTGAGAGTCAATGTTGGTTGATAGAGATGGCGACAGTGAGCAGAATCCTGTAGCAGCATTAGTCTCACCAGAGGTGGCAGCAGAGAGCAGTTAACTGTAGCATTAGTCTCACCAGAGGTGGCAGCAGAGAGCAGATAACTGTAGCATTAGTCTCACCAGAGGTGGCAGCAGAGAGCAGTTAACTGTAGCATTAGTCTCACCAGAGGTGGCAGCAGAGAGCAGATAACTGTAGCATTAGTCTCACCAGAGGTGGCAGCAGAGAGTAGATAACTGTAGCATTAGTCTTACCAGAGGTGGCAGCAGAGAGCAGATAACTGTAGCATTAGTCTCATCAGAGGTGGCAGCAGAGTGTAGATAACTGTAGCATTAGTCTTACCAGAGGTGGCAGCAGAGAGCAGATAACTGTAGCATTAGTCTCACCCGAGGTGGCAGCAGAGTGTAGATAACTGTAGCAACAGTCTCAACAGAGATAGCAGCAGAGAGTAGATAACTGTAGCAGCAGTCTCAACAGAGATGGCAGCAGAGAGTAGATAACTGTAGCAACAGTCTCACCAGAGGTGGCAGCAGAGAGTAGATAACTGTAGCAGGAGTCTCACCAAAGGTGGCAGCAGAGAGTAGATAACCGTAGCAGCAGTCTCACCAGAGGTGGCAGCAGAGAGTAGATAACTGTAGCAACAGTCTCACCAGAGGTGGCAGCAGAGAGTAGATAACGGTAGCAACAGTCTCACCAGAGGTGGCAGGGATTAGGGAAGAGGTCGAAGGGTGAGAGTCAATGTTGGTTGATAGAGATGGCGACAGTGAGCAGAATCCTGTAGCAGCATTAGTCTCACCAGAGGTGGCAGTAGAGAGCAGTTAACTGTAGCATTAGTCTCACCAGAGGTGGCAGCAGAGAGCAGATAACTGTAGCATTAGTCTAACCAGAGGTGGCAGCAGAGAGTAGATAACTGTAGCATTAGTCTTACCAGAGGTGGCAGCAGAGAGCAGATAACTGTAGCATTAGTCTCACCAGAGGTGGCAGCAGAGTGTAGATAACTGTAGCAACAGTCTCAACAGAGATAGCAGCAGAGAGTAGATAACTGTAGCAGCAGTCTCAACAGAGATGGCAGCAGAGAGTAGATAACTGTAGCAACAGTCTCACCAGAGGTGGCAGCAGAGAGTAGATAACTGTAGCAGCAGTCTCACCAGAGGTGGCAGTATGGAGCATATTCCTACAGCAGCGCTGAAGAGTCCAGTTC
The DNA here is from genome assembly GCF_901001135.1 of Rhinatrema bivittatum. NCBI lineage: Eukaryota > Metazoa > Chordata > Amphibia > Gymnophiona > Rhinatrematidae > Rhinatrema > Rhinatrema bivittatum. The sequence goes on along the minus strand of NC_042616.1, from coordinate 6,829,476 downwards.
CACAATGGTGGTATAGGGTAGGGAGCTCCGATGCAGATATTCAGTGAGTAGCTGTAGGTGAGACAGACTGGAGATGTTAGTAATTACTCACTGTCTTGTAGCTGTATTGATGGAGTTCCCAGCAGGTAGTAGAGATGGAAACAGGCACCAAGGTAGACACATACAGGCCCTCGAGGAGCGAGTACCCAAATTAGAAGAACCCCGGAGGGTAGGAAGAGCTTCTAGCAGCAGCGAGAAGCGGCAGAGTAGCTTAGACCGAATGAATCAAGTCCTTGCTAACTCAAAGTCAGTCAGCAAATAGGCAACCTAAATATCCAGGAAGTGTGATGTCACTCAAGGGGGACGCCCCCGAGGTTCACGCCAACCTCAGCATAAGACGTGCGATGTGCACGCGCGCATGCGCCATAGAAGGCCCTCAGGTGAATCATGGCGGGATGCCCGCCACAGCCACTCCGGGGATGTCGGAGGGCGCGGCAAGAAGACGTCATGGCCGCCACTCTCCCGCGGCTGGTGGAGAAAGCAGCAACAGAGGTGAGGCATGTCGGGCGAAGCCGTCTGAGACCGATGGACGCAACATTACCCCCCTTCAAAGGGCCTCCTCCAGACCCCCTACCTGGTCTTGGTTTCCAAGGATGTGAACGATGATACTGGTTCAGCATCTCTTTGTCCATGATATTAGCCGTAGGTTCCCACGAGTTATTTTCTGGTCCATAGCCTTCCCATGACAGGAGTTATTCCCAAACTCTGCCAGCCGGACATCCCAGTCGGACATCCGAAGCCCTCTGCCCCGTGCTACCGGTGCTGACCCGCCGGGGTCCCGGGCAGACACGAGGGCTCCTCACCCCGGATAGCCAACCAGATGCCTGCATCCACCATCAAGTGAGGCGCACAGCTCCATGTCACTCGTGCGACCGGAGCTCCCTGACCCTTAAAAGGCAAGTCCCAGGTGCCCTGTGCCTGCCTCTTAGTGTGCCCCTTTGTGCTGCCCCAACTAACTTACTCCTAACCTCGAATCCCATCAACCCCGTGCTACCACAGCCAGACTCCCACACCGGCTTCCCCTTCCACTCCCCTCCACACGCAATATACCCCCCCCCCCCACCTCCGCAACTACCTCCTCTATCTCCTCATCCCTTTCCCTTTTCAAAACCGGTCCCACTATCTATATGCCGCTCAGCCCTACTCAAAGCTCAGCAAACACTTGCAGCTGTTTCCACAATCTACCCATACACCTCCACCTCCAATATGCAATACCACAATATACATATACTCCCTACAATCTATGGCACCGCTCATACCTTAAACCCATCCTTCCTACCACAATCTCCCCTCCTCTCACCCAAATCTTCAGTATCGCTGCCCTCTCACTCATCCTACTCAATGCACAGTCTCTAAGTAAAAAAACTCCCATACATAATGACCTCCTTCTTGATGAGAACCCGGACATCTGTGCAATAACAGAAACCTGGTTTAAGGAAACTGACACCGTACTTCTAAACCAGCTCCCCATCAGCTCATACAATATTTTCTCCATCCCAAGGCCCAAAAAAAGAGGAGGAGGAATCCTACACTCCGTGAAAAAAGAACTCAACATGACACACCAAGCTATCACCTCCCCGCCTAAACTTGAAATTGGCTTCTTTAAATCCCCATCTCTGAAAATCTGTTTAATATACGCCCCCCCCCCCCAAGGGACTCTTGACAATAACCCATCCCCTGTTATTGAATATATTGCCAAAAACATATCCATAGACACCCCAGCAATCATTCTAGGTGATCTAAATCTACATGTTGACAGCACACCTCGAACTCCCTCATGCAACATCGTACTCGTATCTTTGAACGCATTAGGATTCAAGCAGACCATCAACTCCCCAACACACAAAGCAGGTCATACCTTTTACCTAATTTTCACCAACTCCCAGATACAGGCGGACCCCCCAACTTGCATGCCCATCTCCTGGTCCAATCACTACCTTATAAGAATATCCTGCTCCATAAAGAAGCTTCCTAGCTACCCTACCTCAGGCAGCACTATACACTACAGAAAAACATGTAAAAGAGAAGACCTCATCTCGGCCCTCTCTAACACGCTAGACAACCTAGATCTGTCTAATGCCAATGCTGCCCTATCATCATGGCACAACATTACAAATACTGTGGCCAACAAGATCTGCCCTTTATAATCAAGACAAATAAACTCACAGCATAACAAAAGAAAAAAACCCTGGTACACACTAGAACTAAAAGACATGAAACACAATCTTAGAAAAGTAGAAAAGGCCTGGCGCAAAGATCCGACCCCCACACTCCTTGCCTGATTCAAATCCTCTTTACATTGCTACAGGGAAAGGTTAAATAATGTCAAAAAGGACTTCTTTTCTTCCAGAATTCACCAATTTCAATATAATCCATGAGCCCTCTATGGCTACGTTGCTTCACTAACCAAATCAGCACCCTCAGACATACCGGAGGAAGTAGCCAAAACCAAATGCGAGGAACTCGCAATACACTTCCAAGACAAAATCAATAAACTGCTTACACGATTCCACTCCTCCTCCTCACCAAACCAATCCTCACAAGAAACCTACCCAGCCCTTTCAAAAAACCCCTCCAAAGGGCTGAACTCCTTAGAATTCACCACTGCTCTGGAAATTGAATCTCTTCTTAAGAAAGCCAGACCTTCCTCCCACCCCTCAGACACAATTGCCACAAAACACCTCCTCTCCATTCCTAACATAATAGCCCAACCCATAGCCAACATTATAAATACCTCCGTCACCTCAGGCTTTGTACCCAACCTCCTCAAACAAGCAATAGTCAAGCCAATACTGAAAAAACCTAAGCTTGACCCCATCGACCTGTCTAATTACCGCCCCATCGCAAACCTGTTCATCTAAAAAATTCTTGAAAAAACGATCAATAAGCAACTCACTGAATACCTTGATGACCATCACATCCTCTCTCCATCTCAGTACGGATTCCGTAAATTCCACAGCACGGAAACCCTCCTCCTTTCCTTGTCAGACCAACTCATTAAAGGCCTAGATAAAGGACAAGTTCTTGGTGGAGAAGTCCATTACCTGCTATTAAGTTCACTTAAAGAATAGCCACTGCCATTAGCAATGGTAACATGGAATAGACTTAGTTTTTGGGTACTTGCCAGGTTCTTATGGCCTGGATTGGCCACTGTTGGAAACAGGATGCTGGGCTTGATGGACCCTTGGTCTGACCCAGTATGGCATTTTCTTATGTTCTTATATCTTAGCCTTCTTAGACATATCCTCAGCTTTCAACACCATCAGTCACAATATCCTCCTGCAGCGACTTAATGAAATTGGAATAACAGGTGTTGCCCACAGCTGGTTCAAATCCTATCTCAGTAATCGAAACTTTAAAGTCAAAATTGGAAACCATGAGTCCAAAGCAATACCCCTTGACCAAGGAGTCCCACAAGGTTCCTCCCTGTCTTCCATCCTCTTCAACATTTACATCCTACCGCTCTGTCACCTCCTATCCACCCTAAATCTTCCCCACTATATTTATGCAGACGATGTGCAGATACTTATTCCAGTATCTGACACCCTTCCTAAAGCCATGAACATCTGGGAATCTACGCTACTTTCAATCAACAAGCTCCTATCCAACATTCACTTTGCCCTTAACATAGCAAAAACTGAAATTATGCTTATCTCCTAACAAAGTTACACCAATACCCTTCCCCTACTTCACTCCCTGTCTCCACCAATCTCGTTCTCCCAGCAGGTACGAGATCTAGGGGTCGTTCTAAACAATCATATCAGCGTCAAGAAATTTATTAACAATACATTGAAAGAGTGTTTTTTTAAAATGCCCATCCTAAAGAAATTAAAAACCTTAGCTCCACCATCCCGACGTTCGTACAGTACTACAAACTAAACACAAACTACAATATTTTCTAAAATTGATTACTGTAACTCACTTTTCCTAGGCTTACCCAAAAACTCCATCCACTCACTCCAAATTCTACAAAACACAGCTGCTCGGATCCTTACTAACACACACAGAAATGAACACATCTCACCCGTACTAAAGGAATTACACTGGCTCCCCATCGCATCCCGAATCCAATATAAGACCCTCTCTATCATACATAAGGTTCTTCACAATCCCGAGATGAATTGGTTCAATGACATATTCCACGAGTCATCTAAACCAACCAGAAACCAATAACATTAGTACACCTTCCCCTAAAAGCACCAACCTGGCTTCCACAAGAGCACGTGCACTCTCCATAGCCGGTCCCGCCTTATGGAACATATTGCCTGTAGATTTACGCCAGGAGGACTGCCATAAAATGTTCAAGCATAAATTGAAGACGTGGCTTTTCACACAAGCTTACACCTAATCCTACCCATCCTTGTCACCCAGTATCCGCCTCTGTTACATCCTCATGTTGATATTTATATACTTGAGTCATTTTGTATATATTCTTGATACATGTGCAATAATCTCTATCTCCTAACTGCTCTTACCTAATCTCTAAGCTATACTCTGCACCATACCTCTCTCTATCCTATACCATACCACGCTCCATTCTGTACCTCACAACTTCAATCCACTTTCGCTACTGCAACTAATTGATAACTTCCCCCTAGTGTATTATAAGCAACCTTGTAAGTAATTTTAGTGCTGTATATATAGGTCCCTTTATATTTACTTTCCATGTTTGTCTCCCCATATATATATATACATATTTATATAATCATATAGACATATATATTGTTCTTGACATCGTATGTATTTGTTCTCCGGTTACCTGTCAAATGCCACTTAAGCATAGTTTCTCGTTTATTGTAAACCGATGTGATATCCATAATGAATGTCGGTATATAAAAACCGTTAAATAATTAAATAAATGCAGCGAGTATAGCATCAACTTTGTACTCAATGTCCTCTTTTCAACAGGAGGTTGATCTGGTGTCTTGGTGCTGAATTTGTTGAGACTGAGCGGTTTCAATAAGGAGACATGAAATGCGTTATGGATCTTCATTGCTGGGGGAAGTTTGAGACTTTAGGAGAGATTGCCCAGATGTCGGAGGATGGGAAATGGTCCGACATACCTTGGAGCAAAGCGAGCAGACGGTAATTTAAGTCTAAGGTGCTTGGTAGATAGCCAGACTTTATCACCAGGCTTAAATTCAGGAGCCTTGTCGTGATGAGTGTCATAGTCTCTTTTAGCTCTTGTACCAGCTTTGATGAGCATTGAGCATCTCCTTGGTCTTCTTCCAAAGTTGTTGAATCTCATCGGCAGTGGCTTGAGCTGTCGGGGACGACACGGATAGTGGAAGCGGTAAAGGTGGTGTCTCCAGACACCTCAGGATACAACACCTCAGGATACCTCAGGATACAACACCTCACCACAAGTCAGAGATCTGGGTGTGATATTAGACGACAGATTCAACCTCAATAAATTCGTCAACAACACCACCAAAGAATGCTTCTTTAAATTACAAGTTTTAAAGAAACTAAAGCCACTTCTACGCTACAGAGACTTCCGCACAGTACTCCAAGCCATCATTCTCCCGAAACTAGACTATTGCAATTCACTTCTGCTAGGACTTCCTGCCTGCTCTACAAAACCCCTCCAGATGGTGCTGAATGCCACAGCAAGAATTCTCACCAACACCAAAAAAAGAGACCACATCACCCCCGATCCTCCAGCACCTTCACTGGCTCCCCATTAAATACAGGATACAGTTCAAAAGCAGCATGATGATGCATAAGGCCCTTCATAACATATCCCCACTCAACTTAACCTTCAAGCTGCAACTACATACTTCGGACAAGCCGACTAGAAGTGCATACCAAAATAGAATGATTACTCAGCCCGCAAAATCCTCACTGAGAAGACGCGCTATATCAACCGCGGGCCCGTCCCTCTGGAATTCCTTACCACCAGACCTCCGCCTGGAGCCGTGCCATACCACTTTTAAGGCGAAATTAAAGACTTGGCTCTTCCTGCAAGCATTCCCAGAGAGCTAAGAACAAACTGATATAACAACCCATAACAACCCTGGTCCTTTGGTTCTAATGTATTATTCTCTACACTATTTAGCTAAGATTTATATTGCCTTACTTATATGTTTAAAGTTGTAACTAGTTAGTTTCGCTTATGCTTATTAGATCAAGTTTCTGATTTGTTCCATGTAAACTGCTACACGGCAGTAGTTATTACCGTTTAACTGTGAACCGGAGTGATATGTATTGTATACAGGAACTCCCGGTATATAAAATCCATAAATAAATAAATAAATAAATAAATAAATAAATAAATATACCACTTCGAATGGTGTTGATCCAGTAGATGTTGCTGGATGGGAGTTGATGGAAAACTCGGCCCATGGCAACAGTTCGGCTCAATCGTTCTGAAGAGATGACACATAGGTACAGAGGAACTGCTTAAGGGTACGGTTCATCCTTTCAGTTTGACCATTTGACTGAGGATGAAGTGTAGTCGAGTGTGATTTCAAACTTCTTACATAGGGCCTTCCAGAAGTTCGCTGTGAATTGTAACCCCTCGATCTGAAACAATGTATTTCGGTATTCTGTGCAGTCGGAATATGTGGCTGATGAAAAGTTTCACCAGTTCACTAGCAGATGGTAGGCCAGGAAGCGCCACAAAGTGAGCCATTTTAGAGAACCTGTCCACAGTTACCCAGATGGTATTGTTGCCTCCCGATAGGGGTAAATCCACCACAAAGTCTGTGGCGATATGCGTCCAGGGCTCGTCGGGCACTGGCAAAGGTTGAAGTTGACCCCAAGGATGTTCAGGCGGAAGCTTCTGTCTGGCACAGCTGATACAGGCCGCTACATAGGCAAATGTATCTTTTTTTCTTAGACAGCCACCAATAGTATTGTTGCAGCTTTGCAAGGGTTCTCCGTTGTCCGGGGTGTCCAGCCAGTTTAGAGTTATGAGCCCACGCTAGGATTTTCTTCCGGAGGTTCTGAGGCACAATAGTCTTGCCTGAAGGCACAGGGTGAGTGGTAGAAAGAATGACTCTCTCAGAGTCTATTATGTGTTGTGGAACATGAGACACAACACATAAAAGAAAGAGCGGGACAGAGCATCCGCTCTGATGTTCTTGTCTCTAGGTCGGTATTTTAAAACTATCACCATCTCTGGCGAACTCTACAAGCTGTACAATAAAATACACTTTCCTGTCGTGTAGCAGATGGACTCAAAACAAGTGGGTTATACCGTGCTCGTGCTAGCAGTTGGAGATGGATCTGACGTCAGCCCGGGTATATATAACCCCACAGGAAGTGAAGTAACTCAGTAATTTCCGTCTCCAAAGCCGTTTGGAGCTACCCACGCTCGCTGAGCGTGTTTATACTTTCTACTTTCTAAATTCTAAATTCTACATCGACAAACCGTTTTGTAGATCAAGCCCCGCACTCCTGCGGGGATACCAGTCGGTTCCTCCCCCAGTTGAGTTTCCCGAGCTGACTTCCGTGGTCCCTCGGAGGTAGGAGCCTCGGTCCGGTGGCCGGGTCACGGCAGGGAACTAGCCCCCGAGTGAGAAGGGCTCGGGCGTGGCGTAGAGGCAGCCTCGGTCCCGGCGTGGAATTGGCCCCCGAGCGAAACGAGTTCGGGCGCGGCCCAGAGGCAGCGGGTGCACTACCTAGAGCGGCGGTGAAGGTACTTCCCCTCTCCCCCGCAGCCGTAGACCGCCCGGGTTCTAGCCGGGAAGCGCCGAAGACAAGGTAAGGCGTACATCTTTACTGTGGTCTCCGAGGAAGTGCGGACTGGCTGGGCCTGCCTCCGAGGCAGCACGCTGAGGAAGTCACCATTTGCCTTGCTTTCGCATACTACATAGGCGCCCGTGGCTATACGCGCGCTGCGATAGGCGCCCGTGGCTATACGCGTGCTGCGATAGGCGCCCGTGGCTATACGCGCGCTGCGATAGGCGCCCGTTGCTGTATGCGCGCTGTGATAGGCACACATTGCGGTACGCATGCTGCGATAGGCACATTGCTTAGGCGCATATTGCTTAGATGCCGGTTCATAGGCGCACGTTTCTAAGACGCCCGCTCATAGGCGCACATTGCTTAGGCGCATATTGCTTAGATGCCTGTTCATAGGCGCACGTTTCTAAAGACGCCCGCTCATAGGCGCACATTGCTTAAGCACCCGTATATAGGCGCATATTATAAGACACTCGCTCTATAGGCGCATAGTCCGGCGGGGTGGCGATAATGGCAGAAATGGAGCAGCAGGGAGCTCAGGCATCTACGGAGCCAGCTCCTTCTGACTCGGACATGCGCACTCTAAGCCTCTGCTCCGCATGCAACCTCAGAGCCACCCAAAGCGAGGACTCCCTATGTGCCCAATGTGAAGAGGCCATGGAGTTCCGGGCCAGAGCAGGTCCCAGCCCAGCGGTTCCTTGGGGAACACGCCAGATTTGGCAAGCAGCGGTGAGCAACCGGGAACGTCCACAGGCCTGGTGCCTATATGTCCAGATCTGGCCTCGTTTCCTGGGTGGAGTTCTTCCAGGGGCTTCACACCTTTGTGCAGAGGCAGTCTGCCCCTCCAGTGGGCCCTCCCGTTCCGGTGGACCCGGGCCCTGGACCCTCGCAACCTCGGCTTCGTCCCTCCCCGCCTGACAGCCCGGGGGATCCGGCTTGTTCTGGGGAGGGTGATGAATCCCCCGAGGAGGGTGACCTTCCCTTGGGGACGGCTCCATATCGAACCATGAGACGCTTCTTTTCAAAGAAGGATCTTCCAGGCTTGGTGTCACAATGCCTTTCCGAACTGGCCATTCCGGCCCAAAGCGCCCTGGCGAACCCGAAACTGAACCCTCTTCTGGAGGGCCTCTGCCAGACGGCCCACCATTTTCCTCTCTTGCAGGCAGCTCAGCAGCTGATTGAATTGGAATGGAAAGCACCGGAGGCCTCTTTCCAAAGGGGTCGGGCCCTGTCAGGCATATACCCTCTGGACCCGACATCTACGGAGCTTCTGGCGTGCCCTAAAGTAGACGCCATCGTTAGCGCCATTGTGAAGCGCAGCACCATTCCGGTTGAGGGGGGGTGCGGCCCTCAAGGATGCCCAGGCAGGCTAACCCTCCGACCCATCCGGGGGTAGCGGCCATTGGGGGCAGGCTAACCCTCTTCTACCACAGATGGGTCACGATCACCTCGGATCAATGGGTCCTTGCCATCATCCGAGAAGGGTATTACCTGGATTTTCTTCGGCTTCCGCCGACCAAGTTTGTGGAGTCCACCAACCCAGAGAGCACCGGTTTACAAGGAACTGAACAGTCGCCTCCAGGGCGGAAATACATTAACACAAGTATACAGGAAAACTATTAAAGAGAACTTTCATAAACTCAATTAAATGTAACTGGGAACCATAAATCAGGAACATATGTACAGAGGTAGGTATATCGTCTGTCGCTTCACCAGATTTTAGCTCTCAGGGAAAGCTTGAGTGAATAGCCAAGTCTTTAGCTTCTTTTTGAATGTCGGAAGGCATGGTTCTTGGCGGAGGTCCGGTGGGAGCAGGTTCCAAAGATGGGGACCTGCAGTGGACAGAGCTCGTTTCCTCAGTGAGGTTTTTGTTGGCTGGGTGTGAAGCATGTTCTGCTTCACACCCAGCCAACAGTAATCCAAGTTATTCAAGTTATCCGGTCACACATATATCCACAATTGCTTTTTGAGGAGAATACTGAAGAGCTGCACTTCCTGCAGGGGTATATGTACTAGGACTGACATCAGATTGAAATCTGATCCATCTCCAACTGTTAATAGGAGTACACTATACCCATTGGTTCTGAGTCCATCTGTCTACACTAAGGAAAACGAAATTATCAGGTAAGTAATTTCTCCATTTCTTGTTTGTTTTGAATGTGCTACTTACTAACTTCATGGAATGCCCGCTAGTCTTTGCAATTTTTTGAAAGAGTAAATAATCCCTTCTACTGGGTTTACCATACACCTCACTAAGACCACTGCAAATCTTGCAAAACACAGCTGCAAGAGTCCTAACTGGCAAGAGTAAAAGAGACCACATCACTGAAACACTGACTGAATTACACTGGCTTCCCATTGAACAAAGAATACAGTACAAAACGCTATGCACCATACACAAATTAATACACAACGAAAACGCAGACTGGCTAAACACGGCCCTTCGTGTACACATCCCCAACAGAAACTTAAGATCAGCCAACAAAGCACTCCTAACTATTCCATCAGTCAAAACAGCACGACTAACCCAGGTAAGAGAGAGCATTATCCTTAGCAGGACCCATACTATGGAACTCCATGCCCCTGGAGTTAAGGTTACAAAGAGAAAACAAAACATTTAGGAAAAATCTAAAAACCTGGCTGTTTTAAACAAGCTTTTCAAAAAGAGAAGGAGAATAGAAACCAGGGAAGCGCAAGGAACACCCATACACACAACAGTAATCACCAAGTGTGTAGTTTTTTGTTTTTTATTTTAGGAGAGAACGCATCACTAAATGATAAGTTACAATTATAAAACGAGTCTTGTACTCAAAACTGCCATAGAATTGATCTGGACATGATGTTTTTCACATTTATCAATTTACATTTATTAAAACTATGTTACCGAACCTTATGGCACCTATGTAAACTGAAAGATTTTAATTGCGCTGCTTTATGTGCCTCACTGTAAACCGTTGTGACGGTACACACCTTAACGACGGTATAGAAAAGATTGTAAATAAATAAATAAATAATCGATTTACATTTACTCGTTCTATTCCATTCATGATTTTAGAGACCACTATCACTTCCCCAGCTCAGCCATCTCTTCTCCAAGCTGAACCTCTTCAGCCTCTCCTCATTGGGGAGTTGTTCCATCCCATTTATCATTTTGGTCACCCTTCTCTGTATCTTTTCCAATGCAACTACATCTGTTTTGAGATGCGGCGACCAGAATTGGACTAAGTTTGGCATCGCCGTGGAGTGATCCAGAGGCATTACGACATTCACAGTTTTATTCTCCATTCCTTTCCTAGTAATTCCTAGCATTCTGTTTGATTTTTTGACTGATGCAGCACACTGAGCTGAGGACTGGAAAGTATTGTCCACTATGATGTCTAGATCGTTTTTCTTGGCAGAAATGCCCAATATAGTACCCATCATTGCATAATTACAGTGTGGGTTACTTTTCCCAATGTGCATCACTTTCCATTTGTCCACATTAAATTTCATCTGCTATTTAAATGCTCAGTTCCCACTTTTGGAAGGTCCACCTGCAATTTTTCACAATGCACTTGTGATTTAATAACTCAGAATAATTTAGTGTCTTCTGAAAATTTGATCACTTCACTCGTTCCCATTTCTACATCATAAGAACATAAGAAGTTGCCATACTAGGTCAGACCAAGGGTCCATGAAGCCCATAATCCTGTTTCTAAAAGTAGACAATCCAGGTTACAAGTACCTGGCAAGTAAACAAGCATTAAATAGATCCCATGCTGCTAATGCTAGTAATAGCAGTGGGTATTTCCTAAGTCAACTTGATTAATAGCAGTTTATGGACTTCTCCTCAAGGAACTTATCAGATCTTTTTTAAACCTAGCTACACTAACTTCCCTAACCACATCCTCTGGCAATGAATTCCAGAGCTTAAATGCGTGTTGGGTGAAAAATAATTTCTCCAGTTTGTTTTAAATGTGCTACTTGGTAACTTCATTGAGTGCCCCCTAGTCCTTCTATTATCTGAAAAGGTAAATAGCCAATTCACATTTACCTATTCTAGTCCTCTCATGATTTTATAGACCTCTATCATATCCCCTCTCAGGCATCTTTTCCAAGCTGAACAACCTTAACCTCTTTAGCCTTTCCTCATAGGGGAGCCATTCCAAGCCCTTTATCATTTTGGCCACTCACCCCTCCCACTCACTCTTCCACTCATCCCCTTCCCTCTGTCACTCACCCTCCCTCCCACTCACTGCCTTCCGTCACTCACCCCTCCCTCCTACTCATTCCTTTCCCTCTGTCACTCATCCCTCCCTCCCACTCTTTCCCTACCCTTTCAGTCACTCACTCATTCATGTCTGGGACGACGCTGAGAATGACAGACTCATAATAAGTGGGACCTCTCCTTGCTGGCGAGGGATGGGAACCCTGCCAGCATGCTGTCATACGTAGCCTCTCTTCGCTGGCTGGAGTGTGAACTTCACCTTGTGCCAAAACACAGGGTCTCCTCACTGGAGCTGGATGGCAACCCTAACACCATGCAGTCATATGGGGCTTCTCCTCACTGGTAGGGGGTGGGAACCCTAACACCATGCAGTCATATGGAGCTTCTCCTCACTGGTAGGGGGTGGGAACCCTAACACCATGCAGTCATATGGAGCTTCTCCTCACTGGTAGGGGGTGGGAACCCTAACACCATGCAGTCATATGGGGCTTCTCCTCACTGGTAGGGGGTGGGAACCCTAACACCATGCAGTCATATGGGGCTTCTCCTCACTGGTAGGGGGTGGGAACCCTAACACCATGCAGTCATATGGGGCTTCTCCTCACTGGTAGGGGGTGGGAACCCTAACACCATGCAGTCATATGGGGCTTCTCCTCACTGGTAGGGGGTGGGAACCCTAACACCATGCAGTCATATGGGGCTTCTCCTCCACTGGTAGGGGGTGGGAACCCTAACACCATGCAGTCACATGGGGCTTCTCCTCACTGGTAGGGGGTGGGAACCCTAACACCATGCAGTCATATGGAGCTTCTCCTCACTGGTAGGGGGTGGGAATCCTAACACCATGCAGTCATATGGGGCTTCTCCTCACTGGTAGGGGGTGGGAACCCTAACACCATGCAGTCATATGGGGCTTCTCCTCACAGGTAGGGGGTGGGAACCCTAACACCATGCAGTCATATGGAGCTTCTCCTCACTGGTAGGGGGTGGGAACCCTAACACCATGCAGTCATATGGAGCTTCTCCTCACTGGTAGGGGGTGGGAACCCTAACACCATGCAGTCATATGGGGCTTCTCCTCACTGGTAGGGGGTGGGAACCCTAACACCATGCAGTCATATGGAGCTTCTCCTCACTGGTAGGGGGTGGGAACCCTAACACCATGCAGTCATATGGAGCTTCTCCTCACTGGTAGGGGGTGGGAACCCTAACACCATGCAGTCATATGGAGCTTCTCCTCACTGGTAGGGGGTGGGAATCCTAACACCATGCAGTCATATGGGGCTTCTCCTCACTGGTAGGGGGTGGGAACCCTAACACCATGCAGTCATATGGGGCTTCTCCTCACTGGTAGGAGGTGGGAACCCTAACACCATGCAGTCATACGGGGTTTTTCTTCGCTGGTAGGGGATGGGAACCCTGCCAGCATGCAGTCATATGGGGTTTTTCTTCGCTGGTAGGGGATGGGAACCCTGCCAGCATGCAGTCATTTGGGGCTTTTTGCTGGAGGGGTTGGGAACCCAGCAAGCATACAGTCATACTGGGCTTCTCACTTGTGAAGGTTGGGAACACATCACCTCCCTTTGTGCTCTTGCTTTGATCTGCCTGCTGAAGTGAGTGATGACGTTGACCACTATCACAGGCAGGACGGAGCATTGTTAAGCCACACATAATCCAGTGTTTGAAAGGATAGGTGAGCCAGAGGAAAGGTTTTGATTTGGGCAGGAGGCCTTAGGTTCGCTCACCACTGACCAGATTGTGAGGCCAAGCCCGGAAAATCTCCCTTCTGAAATTGCTCCCCTTGGCAGCTCTAACCTTGGGAAGTGGAGGAATGAGAGAGAACATAAGAACATGCCACACTGGGTCAGATCAAGGGTCCATCAATCCCAGCACCCTGTTTCCAACAGTGGCCAATCCAGGCCATAAGAACCTGGCAAGTATCCAAAAACTAAGTCTATTCCATGTTACTGTTGCTAGTAATAGCAGCGGCTATTTTCTAAGTAAACTTAATTAATAGCAGATAATGGACTTCTCCTCCAAGAACTTATCCAATACTTTTTTAAACACAGCTCTACTAACTGCACGAACCACATTCTCTGGCAACAAATTCCAGAGTTTAATTGTGCGTTGAGTAAAAAAGAACTTTCTCCGATTAGTTTTAAATGTGCCCCATGCTAACTTCATGGAGTGCCCCTAGTCTTTCTACTATCCGAAAGAGTAAATAACCGATTCACATCTACCCGTTCTAGACCTCTCATGATTTTAAACATCTCTATCATATCCCCCCTCAGTCGTCTCTTCACCAAGCTGAAAAGTCCTAACCTCTTTAGTCTTTCCTCATAGGGGAGTTGTTCCATTCCCCTTATCATTTTGGTAGCCCTTCTCTGTACATTCTCCATCGCAATTATATCTTTTTTGAGATGCAGCGACCAGAATTGTACACAGTATTCAAGGTGCGGTCTCATCATGGAGCGATACAGAGGCATTTTGACATTAAGGACATAAGAACATAAGAAATTGCCATGCTGGGTCAGACCAAGGGTCCATCGAGCCCAGCATCCTGTTTCCAACAGTGGCCAATCCAGGCCATAAGAATCTGGCAAGTACCCAAAAACTAAGTCTATTCCATGTTACCGGTGCTAGTAATAGCAGTGGCTATTTTCCAAGTCAACTTAATCAGTGTTTTATTCACCATTCCCTTTCTAATAATTCCCAACATTCTGTTTGTTTTTTTCACTGCCGCAGCACACTGCACCGACGATTTCAATGTGTTATCCACTATGATGCCTAGATCTCTTTCTTGGGTGATAGCTCCTAATATGGAACCTGGCTCTTTAAACAAGCTTTCTATAAAAACAAAGAGAAGGAGAAAAACAATTGATTGATAAGGACGCACCGAAGAAGCAGTTGTTGTTTTTTTTTTAAAACCTACAAGTGCACTTTAATGTTAAATTTCAACCGCTTAAAAAATTTCCTACCAAACAGATAAGCTCAACTTTAACAAATAGCTTAGTGTACTATATTGTTACTGTACAATGATGGCACATGTTTAATTCATAAAATATACCACTAATATTTTTTATCGTGCCTATATGTAAACCATTGTATTGGTTATCTAACTTAACGACAGTATAGAAGAGTTTTTAAATAAATAAATAAATAACATTGTGTAACTATAGCATGGGTTATTTTTCCCTATATGCATCACCTTACACTTATCCACAATAAATTTCATCTGCCATTTCGATGCCCAATTTTCCAATCTCACAAGGACTTCCTGCAATTTATCACAATCCACTTATGATTTAACAACTGTGAATAATTTTGTTCCTTCAGAACCCTGGGGGGTATACCATCCGGTCCAGGTGATTTACTACTCTTCAGTTTGTCAATCAGACCTACCACATCTTCTAGGTTCTCCATGATTTGGTTCAGTCCATCTGAATCATTACCCATGAAAACCTTCTCCAGTACAGGTACCTCCCCAACATCTTCTTCAGTAAACATTGAAGCAAAGAAATCGTTTAATCTTTCCACGATGGCCTTATCTTCTCTAAGTGCCTCTTTAACCACTCGATCATCTAACAGTCCAACTGACTCCCTCAAAGGCTTTCTGCTTCAGATATATTTTAAAATGTTTTTACTGTGAGTTTTTGCCTCTATGGCCAACTTCTTTTCAAATTCTCTCTTAGCCTGTCTTACATAAGAACATAAGAAATTGCCATGCTGGGTCAGACCAAGGGTCCATCAAGCCCAAGCATCCTGTTTCCAACAGAGGCCAAAACCAGGTCACAAGAACCTGGCAATTACCCAAACACTAAGAAGATCCCATGCTACTGATGCAATTAATAGCAGTGGCTATTCCCTAATGAATGTCTATTCCTTAATGAATGTCTTACATTTAACTTGCCAACACATTATCCTATTTTCTTCTGTTGGATCCTTCTTCCAATTTTTGAATGAAGATCTTTTGGCTAAAATAGCTTCTTTCACCTCCCCTTTTAACCATGCCGGTAATCGTTTGCCTTCTTTCCACCTTTCTTAATGTGTGAAATACATCTGGACTGTGCTTCTAGAATGGTATTTTTTAACAATGACCACGCCTCTTGCACACCTTTTGTTACGATCCCCCCTGTTTCTGCGCTGCAGGGGGTCTCTTACCTCCCTCCGGAGGCCGCTCCGAAGCCAGGGCCTCGCCTGTGCACCATTCGGGACTTGCTCCAGGGCCTGGGAGGCCTGGCTGCTCCTGAGGCCTGCCTGTGGCTTGTTCGGCTGTTTGGACTTCCTGTCTGGCCACGCCCTTCTCCTAGGGGCTGGCCCGCAGCTCTCTACCCTAGTTATAGGGCCAGCAAGGGGCGGTCCTGGCAAGCTCCTCCCAGGGAGTTGCCTACAACCTCCAGTATATAAGGACTTCATTGTCAGTTCCTCGAGGCCTGTGGTTGGAGTTCTACAGTTGCCTGTAACCTTGCCTGATCCAGGTCCACCGTGGTCTGCCTTGCCTAGATGGTATCCTGTCTTTGATGTCTGTTCTAGTCCATGCCTTGATGACTGCTCCGGATGTTACCTGATGTCTGTTCCTGTCCAGGCCTGTGGTTGGTGCTCTACAGTTGCCTGTAACCTTGCCTGATCCAGGTCCACCGTGGTCTGCCTTGTCTAGATGGTATCCTGTCTTTGATGTCTGTTCTAGTCCATGCCTTGATGTCTGCTCCGGATGTTTCCTGATGTCTGTTCCTGACTCCCTGCCTGATCCAGTTCCTGCCTTTCCTACCTTGCTTCAGGCTGCCGGTGTGCAGCAAACCTTGCTTCAGGCTGCCGGTGTGCAGCAACCTTTCCTGCTTGGCTGCCAGGAGTGCAGCATCCCTCCGTTTCCTCTGCCTTGCGCGTGTCACGCTCCCGCATTTGTGGGACAGGGTGGTCCGTGACCAGTCCAGCCGTGCTGGCTGAGTAGGGTGCCCTGATGGACAGTGCCATGTCTTCCTTCCTGCCCTCATCTACAATGTCTTGCTTCAGCCTGTCTTGTCTACGATGTCTGCTTCAGCCCCATCTGACGTCTTCTGTGTAAGGACTCTGTCTGCCCTTGCCTCTGTCCGGCCTGCCGCCCATTGCCATACCCAGCGGCAGGTCCGAAAGGGCCGGGAACAGTCGGAGGACCGTTCATCTACCAACTACCCCAGTGTTGGTTGCCATGGGCGCGCAGGTCTGGCTAAGGGTCAGACTCCGTTCCTGCTCCCCTGCTTCTGTTCCTGCCAGCCTTACCATGCCTGCACCGGCTCACCTCCCACGGTGGGGCTTGGGGCTCCTCCCTGGGTCTTGCCGTGGCCCAAGGGCTCACCACCCGCTAGAGACGACCGCGCGCGCTCGTAACACCTTTTACCTTTGTAGCTGCTCCTTTCAGTTTTTTTCTAACTATTTTCCTCATTTTATCAAAGTTTCCCTTGAATTTACTTACTGTCCCCCTTCCAGTCATTAATTCAAATTTGATCATATTATGATCACTATTGCCAAGCGGCCCCACCACCGTTACCTCTCTCACCTCTCTCACCAAATTCTGTGCTCCACTGAGAATTACATCTCTTGTCAGTTCCTGAACCAATTGCTCCATAAAACTGTCATTTATTCCATCCAGGAAAGTTATCTCTCTAGCGTGTCCCGATGATACACTTACCCAGTGAATATTGGAGTAATTGAAATCTTCCATTATTACCACACTACCAATTTGGTTAGCTTCCCTAATTTCTCTTAGCATTTCACTGTCCGTCTCACCATCTTGACCAGGTGGATGGCAGTATACCCCTATCATTATAGTCTTCCCCGACACACAAGGGATTTCTACCCATAAAGATTCAATTGTGCATTTAGTTTCATGCAGGAGGTGTATCCTGTTGCACTCTATGCCATGCCGGACATAAAGCGCCACACCTCCTCCCGAGTGCTCCTCTCTGTCATTGCGATATAATTTGTACCCTGGTATAGCACTGTCCCATTGGTTGTCCTCCTTCCACCATGTCTCTGAGATGCCAATTAAGTCTATGTCATCATTCACTGTTATACATTTTAATTCTCCCATCTTACTTCTTAGACTTCTGGCATTAGCATACAAACATTTCAAAGTTTGGTTTTTGTTTGTGCTTTCATTCTGCTTTTTAATTGATAGGGATGTTAGAATTTTTTTACCTCAGGTGAGTTTTTAGTTACAGGTATTGGACTACTTTTCTTATTATAGGAACCTCTCTGTTGGGATGCCCTAATTCTAATGCATCATTCGTATCCTTTGAAGATACCTCTCTTCCAACCATGCACTGCTGAGCGACTGTCAGAGGTAGTGAGGGGAGGGGTTTTGGCAGGAATAAAGAGTAAATAGTCACTGCAGGGGAAGGGGCAGGTATTGAACGGTACAGCCCAAGCATGGGCCTCTACCCTCTGGCAGCATAGGAATCCCATTTTGCACAACTTGCAACAATTCACCGAACCATTTTTGAGGAGCCTGGTCGAATGGCTGCCATGGCTTCCGAGTTACTTCACCTCGCCAAGGCTCTAGAACCCTGACGGCGTATACCATAGAATTCTGGACGTTGGCCACAGAACTCAACTGGAGAGAGGATACTCTTGATGCAAGCTTTCTCAAGGGCGTCTCCTCAAAAATCAAGGATGAGCTTGTTGCTCAGGATCTTCCCGCCTTCTTGGAAGAACCCATTGTGTTAACTGGGAAAATTGACCATCTTCAGCAGAGGACACGAGAAATCCGCTACCTCAAAGGAATATCACATTGGCACCTCTTTTCCAATGCCCACTGTTGCCTCTGACCCTTGCTCCCTCAACCTCTACTCTTCTCAAAATGCCCATACAATTGGGCCGTAGCTGTTTGGCCCTAGAGGAGAGGCTCCATTGCCAGCAGCAGAGCCTTTACTTATACTGCGCTGGCCGGGGCCATCTGTTGGCTCAATGCCTAGGATCCTGTGGGGAGATTACTTTAGGCCTTACTGTTCCAGCTCCCCAACTACTACTTTCCATGACCCTGGAGTTCGGTTCCACATGCTTCTCCACACAAGCTTTTGTGGATTTGGGCTCAGGAAGGAAATTTATTCTGATGGAACTTATTGACCAACTCCTCATTTCCATAGTCCAGAAGACCTCCCCCTTGGTAATTTCTTCCATCTATGGAGTCCCTCTTCCAGGTCAAGTTGCCCTGACCATGGTACCGGTGACCTTACGTATTGGCCAGACCGATGCCTTGGAAAGGAAATGTATTAAATACAATAATGTCCGACTCCGGCCGAGTTTCGCCTTTTCGGCTGCATCAGGGAAGTGCATAAGATAACATTTCTGATAGCAGAAGCGCCAGATTATTTCCATGATTTAAGTCAGTTTTGTGTCTCTCCCGTCTTACCAAACTTTGTGGATCAGAGGCCAATGAGAAAGCTCCTTCTGAATTCTAAGCAGATGATGCTGAATTAGGCAGAATAAATAAAGAAATCCATAAGATCACTATCCTACTAACAGCAGGGATCCCAGAAGAGGACCAGTGACTGAAGCTGCAGAATAACCTTGATTAATCAACAGGAAGAGATTTTATGTGTTTGTCAAATTAACATTCTAATCATTCTAAGCAGCTGAGACTCACACCTTTATACAAATGTGAATGGTGATATATTTGTAGAGTATGCAATTATAAGCCCCTGATGCAGCCGAAAAGGCAAAACTCGGCCGGAGTCAGGCGTTATTGTATTTAATAAATTGTCTCTCCAAGGCATCGGTCTTGCTTTTGTTTTTTCACATCTGTGGCTACACTAGACCGACTTCCATTTTGGTTTTGGGTCCTTACGTACTGGCCTCCTGCATCTGAAAAGAGGTAGCCTGCATTTGATCTCCCGGGCCATTCACCCCATTATCTTGGGGTACCGTGACTCCAACAGCATCATCCACACTTTGACTGAGCTACCCGACAACTCACCCACTGGGACTGTGAGTGTATGGATTCATGGCTGGAGCATGTGGAACCTCCTCCGCCTAGTTCCTGGCGGCGGCCATAGACCAACAGGATTCGACGGCAGGAGGTCCTTCCGGACCCCCGCTGGACTTTTGGCAAGTCTTGTGGGGGTCAGGAGGCCCCCCCAAGCTGGCCAAAAGTTCCTGGAGGTCCAGCGGGGGTCAGGGAGCGATTTCCCGCCGCGAATCGTTTCCCTCCCCCCAGTCAACCTCCCCATCCCAGTTGGCCCACTACCCCAATAATCCAGTTCTTACTAGTTTGATACTTAGTTTTCCCCTTGCTTAAGTTGTATCCAAGTTATTTCCTCCTTGTTCATTGTAAGACAAATTTTTTACTGTCTGTTTTATGGTTGAAATGTAAACCGTAGTGATAAGTAACTCTGTTATTTGAACTTCGGTATAGAAAAGTTATAAATAAATAAATAAATCACTGTGAACCTGTAAGATGTAGTGTGCCAGATTGACAAACTAAAGAGTAGGAAATCACCTGGACCGGAAGGTATGTACTTCAGGGTTCTGAAGGAAGTAAAAAATGAAATTTCAGATCTATTACTTAAAATTTGTAACCTATCATTAAAAATATCCATGTTTCCTTGAAGACTGTTCTGTGGCCAATGTAACCCCAAGATTTAAAAAGGGCTCCAGGCGTGATCCGGGAAACCATAGAATGGTGAGCCTGACTTCAGTGCTGGAAAAAATAGCGGAAACTATTCTAAAGATCAAAATCACAGAGCATAAAGAAAGACATGTTTTAATGGAGCAGTCAGCATGGATTTACCCAAGGGAAGTCTTGCCTCACAAATTTGCTTCATTTTTTTGAAGGGGTTAACAAACATGTGGATAAAGGAGAACTGGTAGCTGTAATGTTTTGGATTTTCAGAAGGCATTTGACAAAGTTCCTTATGAGAGGCTTCTAAGAAAACTAAAAAGTCATGGGATAGGAGGCGATGTCCTTTGTGGATTACAAACTGGTTATAAGACAGGAAACAGAGAGTAGGATTAAATGGTCAATTTTCTCAGTGGAAAAGTGTAAACAGTGGAATGCCTCAGGGATGTGTACTTGAACTGGTGCTTTTCAATATATTTATAAATGATCTGGAAAGGAATATGGTGAGTGAGGTAACCAAATTTGCAGATGATGCAAAATTATAAGTATGAGAAAAAAATGTGAAGCTTGCTGGGCAGACTGGATGGGCCGTTTGGTCTTCTTCTGCCGTCATTTCTATGTTTCTATATGTTTCTATTTAGGGTAGTTAAATCACAAGCGGATTGTGATAAATTGCAGGAGGACCTTGCGCGACTGGTTGAAAATTTAGTGTTAGACCTGTAGATTCACATATTGTCCCCTTTCCAGTCATTAGTTCAAATATGATCATGTTATTGTCACTATTGCTGTTATGAATACGCTGCCCGCGGGGTCCCCCCCCCTCCGTGAGCAAGCTGACTCACCCTTTCAGCAATCGACGACGCCCTCGGCCTGCCCACGCGGCCCGGAGGCCTCCTGTTGCTATCCTCCACCTCCGCGGCCGGAGCCGCCGCTGTCTTCGGGACTGGGACGCCCCCGACGTCATCTACACCTTCGTGGCTGGAGGCCGCAAAAGACCCGGGCTGGAGTGGCGGCTGGAGCCGCTGTTTACGCTGGAGCCTGCGTTCAGGCTCTCTCCTGCCTTCTCTGCAGCGTCGGACGCTGCCGACGTGCAGACGCTGTACAGGCCGCTGTCCAGGGACCTGCACAGCCCTGCTCTGCTCCTGCTTAGGAGCGCGGCCGCGTCTCTCTACAGGATTTAAAGGGTCAGACACAGGAAGTGTCTGGGCCCCATCTAATGACTGATTCCTGGCTTCAGCCTATAAAGGGCTGCTCCGTTCATTGTGCTTGGCCTTGCATCGTGGTCAGTTTTCACCCTGGAGGCTCCTGCCTGCCAGGGCCCATGTAAGGTCTTCTTCTCATCCTGTGGAGCTCCTCACTGTGATGTCTTCTTGACTCGTCATGCCATGCCATGTCCACGTCTTCGCCTGAGGTCCATGTCCAGGTTTCTTCGCCTCGTCCTGGTGTTCCTGCCTTCCTGATGTTCCTTCCTGCATTCCGCCTCGTCCTCGCTCTGGAGCCTTCTGGTACCGGTAGGCCGGGGGTCCCCTAGATGTAGTTCCTGGGTGAACTAGGCTGCCGGTGGACGGTTGTCCTGTGCTCCTGAGCCGTGAAGCCTGATGTGTCTTCCTGTGCTGTCCCGCTCCCGTCGTGGTCCGCGACCAGCCTTGGGGCTGTGTAGGGCGCGTAATGGATAGGGTGGTCCGCGACTCAGTCCCGCGGGTGGCCTGAGTAGGGCGCCCTGAGAGACAGTGCCAATGTCCATGCCTTGTGTCTTGCTTCGATGCCATGTGTCTTCGTCTTCCTTATCCAGCCATGTGTCTTGCCTCGGATGCCGTTGCATCATCCCAGGCATGTATCTTCGCCTTGGATGCCGTCTGCATCAACCTTGTCAAGGGTCTTGTCTGTGATGCTGTCCGCATCGTTCCTGGTGTCTTGTATCCACAGCCTAGTGTCACGTTGTCTGCCAAGTGTCCTCGTGCCATGTGATGCTGTCGCATCAACTCCATGTTTCCATGTCAAGGCCCGTCTGCCCTCAACCTCAGGCCAGGCCTGCTGCTCCATGCTGCTCGCTCCCTGATGGACTTTATCTTGTCAGGATCCATATAGAATCTATCACGAAAGACAATGTATCCCAGGAAAGGGAGTTCCTCTTATTCAGAGACATTGTTCCATCTTCGCGTATAGATTGTTCTCTTGCAGGCACTGCAGGATGCTGCGGATATCTCAGCAGTGAGCATTTAGTTTTATGAAAAGATCAGAATGTCATCTATTTATTTATTTTTATTTATTTGAGATTTTTATATACCGCGGTACGTAAAGGTCTACATCACCTCGGTTTACAGAAAACAATAACATAGCACAATGCTTTACAAGTAACAAGTTATACAGGAATATGGTGAGTGAGGTAATCAAATTTGCAGATGATACAAAATTATTTAGGGTAGTTAAATCACAAGCGGATTGTGATAAATTGCAGGAGGACCTTGCGAGACTGGATGATTGGGTATCCAAATGGCAGATGAAATATTATTTGGACAAGTGCAAGATGATGCATATAAGAAAAAATAACCCATGCTGTAGTTACACGGAGTTAGATTTTACATTAGGAACTACTAGGGATGTGCAGAGCAAAAGTTTATGTTCATAAGTCCATAAGTCGAAAGGGGGGGTCATTTGCGGTCAATATGGACATATGGAGAATTCCATAAGTTGAGTCTATGTCCATATGTGCAAATAAAAATTTAAACCCCCTCACCCTCCTTAATTCCCCCCCCCCCCCAAGACTTACCCCCCCAAGCTGGCCAAAAGTTCCTTTTGGGCCCAACGAGTGTCCCGGAGAAAACCCGCGGGGAATTACGTGACGCCGCGTCACTCCGACGTGGCGCCAACGTCACGTGCTCCTCGCAAAGGAGTTCAGAAATGGCGTCCTGAGTCCTCGCTGGTAAGTCTTTGGGGGGGGGATTAAGGAAGGTGAGGGGTTTACATTTTTATTTTGGATCAACAATCGCGATTTCCAACGTATTCAACATAGCTATGTTGAATAAGCTGGAAAGCCGATCGTTTTCGCCTCATCACTTTTTTAAGTTAAAAAAAAAAAAGTAGCGTTTTACATTTAAGTTCAAAACGAATGCACACCCCTAGGAACTACCAACCAGGAAAAAGATCTAGACGTCATAATGGATAATACATTGAAATCGTTGGCTCAGTGTGCTGCGGCAGTAAAAAAGGCAAACAGAATGGTGAATAAAATGTCATAATGTATCTGAATTAGTCCATGGTGAGACCGCACTGTGAGTACTGTGTAAAAATTCTGGTTGCTGCATCCAGTTGCACTGGAGAAGGTACAGAGAAGGGCGACCAAAATGATAAAGGGGATGGAACAGCTCCCCTATGAGGAAAGGCTAAAGAGTTTAGGGCTGTTCAGCTTGGAGAAGATACGGCTGAGGGGGGATATGATAGAGGTCTTAAAATCATGAGAGGTCTAGAACGGGTAAATGTGAATCAGTTATTTACTCTTTCAGATAATAGAAGGACAAGGGGGCATTCCATGAAGTTAGCATGGGGCACATTTAAAACTAATTGGAGAAAATTCTTTTTCACTCAATGCACAATTAAGCTCTGGAATTTGAGGCCAGGGGATGTGGTTAAGGCAGTTAGTGTAGTTGGGTTTAAAAAAAGGATTGGATAAGTTCTTGGAGAAGTCCATTAAATGCTAATAATCAAGTTGACTTAAGAAATAGCCTCTGCTATTACTGGCATCAGTAGCATGGGATCTACTTAGTGTTTGGGTACTTGCCAGGTACTTGTAGCCTGGATTGGCCACTGTTGGAAACAGGATGCTGGGCTTGATGGACCCTTGGTCTGACCCAGCATGGCAATTTCTTATGTTCTTATAGAGATCTTTAAGAACCCAAAGGTTTTTCTTACTCTAAATTTCACATCTCTGTCAGCTCCACCGTGTGCTGAGAGGTGAGAATATAGAGCTGCTTAATCCACAGGGGATAGAGAGAGGCACTGTTATGGAATGTGGACCCTTTGCCAGAGGTGATGTTGGCGCTACCTATGGGGATGAGCACCACAGTTCCCCACCATCAGGAGGCGAGCCAGACAGGAAACAGAGGCCTGCAGGAGCTTCGCCACTACCACCCCTTGGGTGCCGGGGCTGGCTGTTCTTAGGCGGACCTCTGCATAGCTGGTCCTGGGAGAGTGGCCAGAAGAGATAGATGCCACAGAGTCCAGGGTAAATGAGAGGCAGGTCAAGCCCGGTCCGAGAGGACTGGGGCCGGGACTGGAGATGGACCAGCCTGGGTTAGGTGAGGGAGGCTGAAGGAGTAGTAATCAGGTCCAGTCAGAGGTCAGAGGTAAGCAGCAGTAGGTGGTGGTCAGGGCCGGTCTGAGGTCAGAGAAGAGCCCAGAGAGGGCAAAAGCCGGAACCGGAAGAGAGGCTTGGGGACTGGAATCAGAGTGCCTGACTTTCTGACTACCTATTCAAAATAACACAAACTTGATTTTTGCCTATTTAAAATAAAACACACAAACTTGTTTGTTGCCTGACTTTCTATTTAAAATAAAACACACAAACTTCTGTTTGTTGCCTGACTTTCTTACTACCTATTCAAAATAACACAAATTTGAGTTTGTTGCCTTTCTGACTGCCTATTTCAAATAAAACACACAAACTTCTGTTTGTTGCCTGACTTTCTGTCTGCCTATTTAAAATAAAACACACAAACTTCTGTTTGCCTAACTTTCTCAGTATGTAAAATAACACAAACTTTGGATTGTTGCCTGACTTCTTATTACCTATTCAAAGTAACACAACTTTGGGTTTGTTGCCTTTCTATGTAAAATAAAACACAGAAACTTCTGTTTGATGCCTGACTTTCTGATTACCTATTTAAAACAAAATACACACACTAAATAATATGCCCCAATAGTTTCGTTCTCCCCAATAATTTTAAGTTATAAAAATTTCTCCAAGCAGTACTTACTGATTCTTTCCAGCTGCCAGCAAGGTGATCCTCTCCTCTCAGTACTCCCACTGGATTTAACAGACAATCCAGCTTTATATGGACCACTACAGTGTCTGGTAAGAACTGACTACATACTAAAATTCATGCGCCTGTGGCACTTCCTGTTTATAGATGGGAGTGGGAAGGACAGGGGTTAGGAGCTCAGCTAGCACAGCTCTCTTCAACCTTCATGAGGCCCTCTCCTCACCTCCCCTGCTGTGACTGGAAGTATAGGGAGAACCGGTGGGCCCATTGCTCAGTTTCCCCCTCCTCATTGGCAGTAGGTCCCAGCTGCTCTAAATTCTGCATCTCTGGCAGCCCAGCAGTAAAAGTCCTCACTGTCACCTCCACTGTGCGCTGGGAGGTGAGCAGAGAGCTGCTTAATCCACAGGGGAAACAGAGAGGCAGTAAGGGTGGGAACAAGAGGGAAGGATGTTCCAGATTCAGACTGAGACTAGGATCACTCGCCTTATATTAGTGACTGACAGGGCTTGCACCAGTAACTAACAAGGTTTACCTTAATACTCTTCTCTCTCTCACAAACACACACATTGAGTTAGAACACCTGAGTGCCAAGTAAAAGAAATAATGGATTTATTATTAGCTTATAGGAATAATTAGACAAAGGGGATTGGTACAAATAACACTAAAGGGCTGATTACAATAATCAGAGAAAGTAATCAATCAGAATATACATTAGATTATAGAAATGATAATAATATGGCCTGACCTATCTCTTAGGTAAACAGTCCAGTACAGAGAAGTGCAGGCTGGCAGCGCCTCTTCTGCTTGCTTGGGTCAGTCCTTTTATCTTTTGCTTTGCTGCGTTACTGGACAGCCACGTAGGAAGAGACACCTTGAAAGTGGATTATGTCAGAGGTCACCAAAGCAATTGTACAGGGGTATTAGGTGTCAGGCACAGTCCTCTGCATCCCTGCATATTTGTAATTCAGGTTAAGCGTTTCCGAATTGGCCTGGCCCAGAACTGGTTCTCTATTCGCCTCCGTTCATTCTCTCTGTAGCTTTCAGTTCAAGAGTGACATTCAAGCAAAATAATCCCATAACGGGGGCAAACAGAGCAGTCACAGGGAATGGAGGGGAGAGGGGGAACATGGGCACATGGGACGTAGGAGAGAGAAACAGAGGAGGGAACAGGGCCTGGAGGAGGATAAGAGACAGAGGGGAGAGAGAAGGGCAGAGAGAGCAGATAAGGGAGATAAAACAGAGCAGAGGGAAGAGACAGTGGTGGCACAAGGAACAGACAGAAGAGTAAAAGAGGAGGCAAATTCAGGGGCTGAGGGGTAAATAAATGTAATTACATGCAAATAAGGGGAGTCACCCAGTACACAAGTGTGTAATCCTGGTTGGTGGAAAAGTTGGCAACCTTTGTCTAACCCGTCCAAAAAACCCCCAAACTCTGAGGTTACCCCTTCATTAGATGCTGACATGATTTCTGACACATATTTGTATATTTATAAAGCAGTTTCATATTTAACAATACCCATTGTTACAAGATTGTACTGAGATGGTAGTGGTGGGTTTCATAATGAATGATGATTTTATCTCAGGGGAGGGTCTAATGAAGCTGGCATAATTTTGGGAGAAAGAGTAAGGCTAACTTAGGGTATTCAATACTCTTGTACCAGCTCTACCCATAGCACAAAGCCCTTAATACCACACTGGCACCAACCTGCAAGGGTCAGAAGGTGGAAGTAGCCTCATGCTGCTCTTGCATGGTCCTACGAGGGCTGGATAAAGGTAGAGATATGCGTGCATTGGCCTGCATGGGCCAGAACGAGAAGGCAGCATGCGACTGCCCTCCCATCAGCCAACAAGGAGTAAAGCGGCAGCAGCATCAGATTAATGGGGGCAGGAGAGATGGAGGAGACTGCTGGGTGACAGTGGCCCTGGCTGAGTCTGATCCTAATCGCTCCAATTCACTGCTAATGCCCTCATAGCACTCACATTGTGTGAAAGGGAATTTCCTGCTGGAGTCCATGGGGAGTTCTATACACAGGGAGCGTCTCGATACATCAGAGCCGTGGCACTCAGTATAATTCAAACAATTTCTGTATCGCTCTGGCACATTTTTTTGGTCTTTGCAGCATTTGTTAAATGTCATCACGTGTCACCTGTGTGCATTTTTGGGAACGGGGAGAGGCGAGCGTTCCTAATGAAGCATCTTCTACATTTATTGCATGAGAATGGTCTCTCTCGGGGCAGGGTCTCCATATGAGTTTCTGCAGACCTTGATCAGAATGAACCTCCTTTGTAAGCCAGGGTTTATTGGGGATGATCTCATGTCTCCCCTGCATGAATTTTCATGTCTTCTGTGAGAATGTTTTATTATACTCATTATATGAAAAAGGCCTCTCATCTGTTAAAACTTTCCTGTTTGAGATTAATGTAAACTTAGGAAGGAAGCTTTTCCTCCACTTAGGACTCCAGTGTGGACTTTCTGGTGTGGTGAGAGCGCAGACTCCCTAATGTACATTTTCCACATTTGGTACATGAGAAGGGTCTTTCTCCTGTGTGAATTTTCGGGTGTTGGGTAGTAAGGAAACATTTGGGTAGTAAGGAAACATTTTTCACACTCGCCGTGCATATATTGCAGTTTTGGCGCATGCGCTGCTGTGAAAATCTACCCCTAAGTGTATGTTTAGCATGAAAGCTTTACCCACACGGAGGTCATGTAAATGGTTTCTAGTGGGGGCAAATGGATATTCTGGTGTTTTGAGAGATTGTGCTTCCTAATAAAGGACCTTCCATATTTAATCCATGAGAATGGCCTCTCTTATGTGTGAGTTTTCATGTGTTTTGTGAGATGAACCTTCTGCATGAAGCTATTACAATCAATGCATGAGAATAGTCACTCCCCTGTGTGGCTTCTCATGTGTCTTGTGAGGGATGCCTTCACAGGGAAGCTTTTATTACATTCAGTACATGAGAATGTTCGCTCCCCTGTGTGGCTTCTCATGTGTGTTGTCAGGGCACCCTTCACCGGGAAGCTTTTATTACATTCAGTACATGAGAATGGTCGCTCCCCTGTGTGGATTCTCATGTGTGTTGTGAGGGCACCCTTCTCAGGGAATCTTTTATTACATTCAGTACATGAGAATGGTCGCTCCCCTGTGTGGATTTTCATGTGTGGTGTGAGGGCACCCTTCACCGAGAAGCTTTTATTACATTCAGTACATGAGAATGGTCGCTCCCCTGTGTGGATTCTCATGTGTGTTGTCAAGGCACCCTTCACAGGGAAGCTTTTATTACATTCAGTACATGAGAATGGTCGCTCCCCTGTGTGGATTTTCATGTGTTTTTTGAGTGTACCCTTCTCCGGGAAGCTTTTATTACACTCAGTACATGAGAATGGTTGCTCCCCTGTGTGGATTCTCATGTGTGTTGTCAGGGCACCCTTCACAGGGAAGCTTTTATTACATTCAGTACATGAGAATGGTCGCTCCCCTGTGTGGATTTTCATGTGTGGTGTGAGGGCACCCTTCACCAGGAAGCTTTTATTACATTCAGTACATGAGAATGGTCGCTCCCCTGTGTGGATTCTCATGTGTGTTGTCAGGGCACCCTTCACAGGGAAGCTTTTATTACATTCAGTACATGAGAATGGTCGCTCCCCTGTGTGGATTTTCATGTGTTTTTTGAGTGCACCCTTCACAGGGAAGCTTTTATTACACTCAGTACATGAGAATGGTTGCTCTCCTGTGTGGATTCTCATGTGTGTTGTCAGGGCACCCTTCACAGGGAAGCTTTTATTACATTCAGTACATGAGAATGGTCGCTCTCCTGTGTGGATTCTCATGTGTGTTGTCAGGGCACCCTTCACAGGGAAGCTTTTATTACATTCAGTACATGAGAATGGTCG
Organism: Rhinatrema bivittatum; assembly: GCF_901001135.1. Classification (NCBI taxonomy): domain Eukaryota; kingdom Metazoa; phylum Chordata; class Amphibia; order Gymnophiona; family Rhinatrematidae; genus Rhinatrema; species Rhinatrema bivittatum. The sequence continues at coordinate 6,800,074 of NC_042616.1, read as the reverse complement.
CTCCCCTGTGTGGATTCTCATGTGTCTTGTCAGGGCACCCTTCACAGGGAAGCTTTTATTACATTCAGTACATGAGAATGGTCGCTCCCCTGTGTGGATTCTCATGTGTCTTGTCAGGGCACCCTTCACAGGGAAGCTTTTATTACATTCAGTACATGAGAATGGTCGCTCCCCTGTGTGGATTCTCATGTGTCTTGTAAGGTCACCCTGTCCCATGAAGCTTTTGTTACATTCAGTACATGAGAATGGTCTTTCACCTGAGTGGATTCTCATGTGTTTTGTGAGCAGACGCTTCTCAAGGAAGCTTTTGTTACATTCCAGACATGAGAATGGTCTCTCACCTGTGTGGAGTTTCTGGTGTGGGGAGAAGTATTTGTTAATGTAACATTTTCCACATTCAGTACAGGAGAATGGTCTCTCACCTGGGTGGATGCCCTGGTGTAACATTAGCTTATCCTTACGACGGAAGCTTTTCCTACACTCAGCGCCAGTAAATGGTTTTTTTCCAATATGGAGTTTCTGGTGATGTGTGAGGTTTTTCTTCCTAATAAAACATTTTCCACATTTAGTGCAAGAGAAGGATCTCCCTCCAGTGTGGATTTTGTGATGTAAGGTTAGGTTATACTTACTAATTAAACTTTGCCTCCAGTCACGGCAGAAGATGGTTTGCTCTGTTTTATGTATGTTTAGGTGCACTTTTGAATTTTTCTTCTGACTGAAGCTTTTCCCACATTTATTGCAAAGAAATAATGGTTGGAGTGGGTGGGATTTCTGGTGCAATATTAAATGTGATTCCTCACCAAAGCTTTTACCACAGGAGTCACACGGTAAGGATTTCCTCCCTTTCTCCTCCCTCTGGTGAAGGTCAGAAGCCTTTTGATCACTGTTATTGCTCTGGAAGGGGCACTCTGTGCTCCCATGTCTCTGCTGCTCAGGGATGACATTGACCTCCATCTCACATGCAGTGACTCGCTCCCGTGAGTCTCCTGTCGGCTCTCCCTGCTTCTTCTTAGACTCCTGCTGACTATTCCTTGTGTTTCTCCTCTCAGTCCCCTGTGAAACATTCTCACAGATTTTTCCTGATTCTCTTGGGATCAGTCCTGCTTCCATAGGATGTTCTTCTTGATTCTCCTCTTTTATGTGCTGTGTGACCTCATCACTTGCTGGTGATAGAAGAAGACATTAATCATGCATTAGTCACCATGCAAATGGATCTGGGTTTCTGATCCTATACTCACTGTTCTGGCAGTGTCACACAGTGACAGAGCAGCGCATTTCTGACCAATCACTGGTGACCATGAAAAACGTCTAACAATGGGGTTTACACCAAAAGCCTTATGAGATGAGCTCCTAAATACGTATAACCTAGAGGAGAGGAGAAAGGGGGAGATAGGATAGAGACACTTACATTCCTGAAAGGTAATAATGCTCAAGAAGTAAATGTCTTTTGAATGGAAAATAATTTGTAGAGCAAAGTTCCAAGGGGGGAGACTAGGAAGAATATCAAGAGATATTTTTTGGTCACAGAGTGTGGTGGATGCCTGGAATTAGCTCATGGAAGTGTTGGAGATGAAAACTGTAACAGAATATAAAAAATAACAGCAGGATAAACAGAAGAGAGAGAGAAGATTGAGAGAATGAGAGATAAGAGGTCAGGAATGTAGGCGAGCTTGCTGGAAACAGCAGATACTCCATAGATAAAACCTGAGAGGGAGAGAAGAGGGAGGAGAGTGGGGGGTAGGATAAGCTTGGAGGGGAAGGATGAGAGTTACCACAGAGGGAGAGGACTGAGATTGATATCCAGAGAAGGGCAGGTATGATGACAGTAAAGACAGTGAGATTCTCTCAGGGTGAGAGGAAGAAAACTTTGTAAAGCAATGGACAAGGCAGAAGACAGAATGGCCGAGGAGGTGGAGAATATGGAAGGCTGACAGGGCACCTGATGTTCCCAATGGACAGAAGTGGGGAATGAGATTAGGTAGGGTTAGCAACAGGAAGGGGAAGGAGAATGGATCCATAGATAGGGGAGAAGGGAAAAATGGCCATGAGACAGCTAGAAGTATGCAGACAAGCTGAAACCTCCCTATGATATCAGTGCAAGGCTAAGTATGTCACAGGGTAATGACAGTCATGAAGCAAGCTCAGACCTCTTGTATCCTGCTGTTCATATTCAGCTAATTGTAAAACAAGAATGCATGCGACCATATGTGCACATGGGGGCTAATGAGCAAAGATACGCTGGAGTTTTAAATCACGTGCACAAGTACGTGTGTATGATGTAAAATACGCCCAGCATGTGTACTCGAACAGATGTAAAGCACATTCCTTCCTTAAGAATTTGTCGGCTTTAACGCATGCAGGGAAGAGGATTTTAAAACATGCTCAGGTTAAAGCCATTCCCAGTTTTACCCATTAGCCCACCAGTTTGCCCAGTCTATCTCAGGGTTATCCAGACCCTTCTAGTTTTTCATCCTGCACTCCCCCCAGTTGAGCAAGACCCCTCACCCTATCGTGTTAGTCCTAAAAAGTGATTTCTGCAGACTTACACCTCATCAGGAGCAGCAGGAAATATACGCAGCTAACAGTGCGCCACGAGCAGCGGCCGCCGGATTTACACACTTAACTTCTTTCCCCGCCCCTTTTTAGCACGAGCAAGTAATTAGCTGCCTCTGAAATTCATGTCGCTCACGTGTGGCCACGTATTCATCTTTTAGTGCGAGTACCGCTTTTAAAATTTGGCCCATTCAGTTCTGTATCTGGGCAGGTGGGATCAGTAGTCCTGGGCCTGCTGCTGTGGGCTCAGTAAAGTCCCTTGAGAAACTTTGTGGATGCTCCCCAGCAAGTGCCTCATGTAAGACATCTGAGATAAATTCCTAGACTGCCTCGTAGGGGCCGTCTCACCTGAGAAGATCCAAACAACCAATCTCAGGTGCCAGCTCAGACACAGAGCAATGCTTGAGCTGGAGTCAGGAGAAAAGTCACAGACGACATTCATTAAATCAGCCCCTGTGACTGATAAAGATTCAGATAATGCAATCCTTACCCAGGGAGATCAGGGTCTCATAATTCTCCTTCATCACCTCCCTGTAAAGCTCCTTCTGCCCTTCATCTAAATACCCCCACTCCTCCTGGGAGAAAGAGACAGAGATGTCCTCAAACGTCACCCGCACCTGAAACACAAACCAGAAACACTCAGTGACACGTGGAGGGGCTCAGCGTGCATTAGATCTCAGCTGGATTTATTCTCATAACATTTTATCATGGAGGAGGGGATTCCAGGACCCCTCTTCCCCAAGAAATGCCAGATTTGTTCCCTCTGTGTTGCCCCTAGAAATCAGTTTCCTCCATGGACCCCAGGGTTTTCAAACTGAAAAATATTCTCTAATACCAGAGACAGAGAATATGAAATGTCATTGTGTGGATAAATCACATTAAACACAAATATAATGTAATACACAAATAAATACACAAATCCATCCATCATCAACTCCAATTCGACCTCGAAATCCCCTTCAAACTACACTCCTCCAACAGACCAACTAGAGATATTCATAAAGGTACTCTGAATTTCCCCCCAATTAAAGCCACACGCCTTTCCTCGACCAAAGACTGAGCGTTTTCAATAGCAGGACCATCTATTTGGAATAACATCCCCTCAAGCCTCAGCTTGGACCCCTGTCTTTTAACTTTCAGAAAAAAACTCAAGACGTGGCTCTTTCACCAAGCCTTCTCTGATCCTCCTGACAATCACTAGTCGCCATTATACTCACCTGGACAAATGGTCTTTTATCCTCTCGAACGATGGACTCTGAAACTTCCAGGTTAAAGCACCTTAAGCCTTAACCCATATTCTCTATTGTATCATGTTACAATTACTTCCTGCCTTTACCTTCTTCCAGCTATCTAAGCTCCCAAGTTTTTACTCCTTGTTAAATGTAACTTTGCCTTATTCACCTCTATTGTTAATTACTTCAGTTATTGCTTCAGTTATACCCTTGTTCTATGTAAACCGATCCGATATGGTTATTACTATGAAGGTCGGTATAAAAAAAAGTGTTAAATAAATTATAATAAAAAGGAAGCTATAAGAGCATTATCCAGAACATCAGGTTCTATTCCATCAGGAGGACTCACTGTGCTAAATCCTAACAGGGCAGGAAGAGTTTGGTGTCCTGGGCAGTGACATTTCTTCCATTGTGATGTACTAATTCTGTATTCAGGGGTGTTGCAAACCATGGGCACACAGGGATCATGCCCCATATCTCAAACAGCTGTTTGGTTTCCTTCCCTGCAGGGAAAAGGAAAGGAGAAATTACACTTACCTGATAATTTCCTTTCTTCTGCAATCAGGCAGGTCAATCCACAGAAATGCGTTATGCAACTCTACCAGCAGGTGGAGACAGAGTAAAAGCTGATGGCACAGACCTATAGCCCTGTCTCGACATCAGCCCGCAAATATTCTCTGGAAAAGCCAAACGGAGGACAAACTGATTATTCTTGAACATAACCACTTATGCTTCCAACCAAGTGAGAACACTGAGCTCAGTGAAAAGAGCTAATATTTACTAAACTAAGGAGCTGGTCATGACATTTACCAATCCTCAAACAAGTAACAGATATAACACTCTGCGTCATTTGTACCTAGAGGACAAACTGAAAGCAAGACGGCAGCGAGGATGGCCTGTGGATTGGCCTGTCTTCCTCAGAGGAAGGAAAATTAAAATTAAATAAAAAATGTCATCAGGTAAGTAGGAATTTCTCCTTCCAGTTCACTCGGGCAGGCTAATCCACACCAGTGGGATGTACCAAAGCTGCCCATGGACCCAGCAACATTGCACATGCTAAGGCCGGCGTCCTCCTGTGCCCAAACGATCAAGCAGAATGCCTTGAAGGGTGCGTAAGGGCAATCGCTGATGACTTCCATAATCCAATAACAGAGTATAGTTGCCCGCGCCGCTGGCTCACCCTGTATACCTCCACCATGGAGTACAGCTGACCAGACTTACTGAGAGGATTAATAACCTCCAAGGACTGCATCAGATGCCACTTGACAGCCAGAGCATGCAAGAGACAATATTCACTCTCCTCTGTATTCCTCTCCAGTGTGCTCAGGGAAATAAACAGTCAAATGAAATTCCGAAACCACTTTGTGCCAAAAGAAGGTAGAGTCCGAAGCTGTACCACCCTTAGAGTCCGGCAGGAACGGCTCATGGCAAGAAAAAGCCTGCAGCTCGTAAACTCGACATGCTGAGCAGATTACCCCTAGAACAAACAGTCTTCAAGGTAATGTTGCAGTTGAAAAGGTACGACTCAAAAGGAATCCACAATCAGATCAAGTTACCATAAGGACACTGGTAACCACAAGGGAGGACAAACATGCTTAACTTCCTTCACGAACTGAGACACATCCGGAGGGGGGAGATAAAAACCCAGCAAGAACTCGGCTCCTATAACAGGCAAATGCTGCCACTTGAACCTTCAAGGAGTTAAGGGTCAAACCTTTAAGAAATCTGTCCTGAAAAACTCCAAAATTAATCAAAATTTCCACTTTGGGAGGCTGAGAACCTTGCTCCTTACACAAGGCCTCGATAATTCACCCAACTCTCACATAAACCAGAGATATAGAAATAAAGATATATATATTTTTATTTTAGCCTGATGCACAGTGAAAGCACTGCAGCAGAATAACCATGCTTCAATAACTTGAGCCCAATCAAGGGCCAAAGTGTAACAGAAAATCGACCCGCATTGTCATGTAGAATGGGTCCCTACCGCCATACATCCTTCCCGGGCGGTAGCCTAAGAGGTCTGCCCACCAGCAGCTGCTGCAGATCGGCATACCACAGACATTGGGCCCAATCCGTTCCCATCAAAGCAGGGTTTCTACTGCAGTCGTTCAAACAATCATGCCAATTAGTGGCCATGATGTGGAAACTGTCCCACGGCCATGCCTGATCCAAGAACTTTCAAATCTCTACTTCGACTGAACCCGGAGCAAAACGGCCCTTACACTGCCCTTTCCAGTAATGTGGCAGGCTAGGAAATCTAAAAGATGTGCTCCTGCTATGGCAGAGCAACGTCTATCCTCAGGGGTCAGGAACCTTTTTGGCTGAGAGAGCCATGAACGCCACATATTTGAAAATGTAATTCCGTGAGAGCCACACAAGACCTCACCTTTTATCCGTGCTGGTAATCATTTTCCCTGCCTTCCACCTTTTTTAATGCATAGAATACATCTGGACTGCACTTCTAAGATGGTATTTTTAAGCAATGTCCACATCTATTGTACACTTTTATCCTTTGCAGCTGCACCTTTACTTTTTTTTTCTATTTTCCTCAATTTATCAACATTTCCCTTTTGAAAATTTAGTGTTAGACCTGTAGATTCACATATTCTCCCCTTTCCAGTCATTAGTTCAAATATGATCATGTTATTGTCACTATTGCCAAGCGGAAAGGGCTGATGACAGCCGTAGGAGTCCCCAGGGTTGGCCATGCAGCATTTTGTTTTGCTGTGCACAAGTAGGGCATGAGCCAGGCCTTGAGGTTTTGCTTCATATGGGGCCAGCAGTAGTGTTGCTGAAGCAATTCAAGGGTTTGTGCCTGACGAATATGACCTACAACATGGGAGTCACGGGCTCATTTCAACACTTTCTCACATTATCTGGAAAATACAACCATATTCCTTGGAGCAGGGGTGGGGAACCTTTTTGGCTGAGAGAGCCATGAACGCCACATATTTTAAAATGTAATTCTGTGAGAGCCATACTAACTACAACCCCCCACCCTCCTGACGCCCCCAAGACCTTCCAAATTAATTTACTACAACCCCCTACTCTCCTGACGCCCCCATGACCTGCCAAATTAATTTACTACAACCCCTTACTCTCCTGACGCCCCCAAGACCTGCCAAATTAATTTACTACAACCCCTTACTCTCCTGACGCCCCCATGACCTGCCAAATTAATTTACTACAACCCCTTACTCTCCTGACGCCCCCAAGACCTGCCAAATTAATTTACTACAACCCCCCACCCTCCTGACGCCCACAAGACCTGCCAAATTAATTTACTACAACCCCCTACTCTCCTGACCCCCCACAAGACCTGCCACATTAATTTACAACCCCCTACTCTCCTGACGCCCCCCAAGACCTGCCACATTAATTTACTACAACCCCCTACTCTCCTGACCCCCCACAAGACCTGCCACATTAATTTACAACCCCCTACTCTCCTGACGCCCCCAAGACCTGCCAAATTAATTTACTACAACCCCCTACTCTCCTGACGCCCCCCAAGACCTGCCAAATTAATTTATTACAACCCCCTACTCTCCTGACGCCCCCCAAGACCTCCAAAATTAATTTACTACAAACCCCCTACTCTCCTGACCCCCCACAAGACCTGCCAAAGGAAAATTAGGACTTACCTGATAATTTTCATTCCTGTAGTACCAAGGATCAGTCCAGACTGCTGGGTTATGCCTCCCGTCCAGCAGATGGAGTCAGAGAGAAACTGAAAAGGCACCACTGATATACCCTGGTGCGCCCCCTGCGATCCTTCAGTATAATCCATAACAAAGCAGTATGATAATTAGAAAACTATGGCAAACTCTGTGACTAGATCAAGATAACGATGAAAAGTATGAACATGTGGAAAACGAGGAAACCATGCAGACAACCTTTCAAAAAAAGAACAAGTACCCGTAAAAACGGAACCCGAAAAAAGAACAACAGTTGCGGGACTTAACACTCTTCACTGATATGGGCGGGCGTCTGGACTGATCCTTGGTACTACAGGAATGAAAATTATCAGGTAAGTCCTAATTTTCCTTTCCCTGTACGTACCAGGATCAGTCCAGACTGCTGGGAAGTACCCAAGCTGCCCTAAACGGGGTGGGACCCTGACAGTCCCGCACGAAGCACACCACTGCCAAAGGAGTCCACTGTCGGAGCGCGCACGTCCAAACGGTAATGTCTCGCAAAGGTGTGCAACATCTTCCAAGTAGCCGCTCGGCAAATTTCCTGTGAGGAAATAAAGCCACTCTCCGCCCAAGACGCCGCCTGGGAGCGCAGAGAATGAGCCTTAAGACCCTCCGGAACGGCGCGACCTTGGGAAATGTAAGTAGAAACAATCGCCTCCTTCAACCATCGTGCTATCGTAGCTTTTGAAGCTTTAATCCCTTTCTTTGGACCACCCCACAAGACAAACAGATGATCAGACAACCGAAAAGGGTTGGTAACGTCCAGGTACCGCAAGAGCGTCCTGCGAACATCCAACTTGCGAAGTTCCAGTTGCCGTGACGCCTCAGCTCCGTCCACCGCAAAAGCCGGTAGGTCCACCGTCTGGTTGACGTGAAAAGCGGAAACTACCTTAGGCAAAAACGAGGGAACGGTACGTAGAGAAACCCCCGAATTAGAAATACGGAGAAAAGGTTCCCTACAAGACAACGCCTGAAGTTCCGAGATTCAGTGAGCCGAACAAATAGCGACGAGAAAAACAGTTTTGAGAGTGAGATCCTTGAGAGTAGCCCTTCGTAGGGGCTCAAACGGAGAAGTACAAAGACCCCGGAGAACCAAATTCAAACTCCAAGAAGGACAGATAGGTCTTACCGGGGGTCGCAAATGTTTAACTCCTTTTAAAAATCATGCAACGTCCGGATGCATGGCAATGGAAATTCCGTCGAGTTTACCGCGGTAACATCCTAGGGCTGCTACCTGCACACGCAGAGAATTATAGGATAAACCCTTCTTTAGACCCTCTTGCAAAAAAGTCAGAATATGAGACACCGTAGCCTTCCGCGACGGTACTTCCAGACCCTGACACCAGGAGTCAAAAACTCTCCATACCCTGACATAAGCAACCGAGATAGAGGGCTTACGAGCCTGCAGAAGAGTAGTAATGACCGACTCGGAATATCCTTTCTTTCTCAATTGCCGCCTCTCATAAGCCAAGCCGCTAGACAAAAGCGAGCGGCCTGGTCGAAAAATACTGGACCCTGCCGAAGGAGCCGAGGCAGATGACCGAGACGCAAGGGGCCGTCCACCGCTAGATTGATGAGGTCGGCGAACCACGGCCTCCTTGGCCATTCCGGGGCTATGAGAACGACGGGCCCCGTGTGGGATTCTATTCGCCGCAATATTTTCCCCACCAACGGCCACGGTGGAAACACATACAGAAGGACGTGCGTGGGCCAGGGAAGAACTAGCGCGTCCACGCCCTCCGACCCGTGTTCCCTTCTGCGACTGAAGAAGCAAGCTGCCTTGGCATTCAACCGAGTTGCCATGAGGTCCAACCGTGGAGTTCCCCACCGGCGGCAGATGAGTCTGAGTGCCTCGGGAGATAGTTCCCACTCTCCCGGATCTAGTCGTTGCCGGCTGAGATAGTCTGCTTGAACGTTGTCGACTCCTGCGATGTGAGACACCGCAATCCGAGACAGGTGTTGCTCTGCCCACACCATCAATTGGCTGGCTTCGGTTGCCACCGGTAGACTCCGTGTACCGCCTTGCCGATTTATATACGCTACCGTGGTTGCGTTGTCGGACAAAACCCGAACTGCTCTGTCCCGAATCAAAGGCAGAAAATGCTGTAGCGCTAGGCGAACCACCCTTGTTTCCAAACGATTGATAGACCACTTGGTCTGAGAAGGCGTCCAACGTCCCTGAGCGGACTGAGACTGACAGACTGCTCCCCAGCCCGTCAGACTGGCATCGGTCGTGACAATGATCCATTGGGGTGGCTCCAAATCGGTACCTTGGAGCAAGTGGACCGGATCCAACCACCACTGCAGACTGGTCCTTGCTGGGGGTAAGAGTGGCAAAGGTATCTGAAACTCTTCCGATTTGGGATCCCAACGAGACAGAAGGGCCCTCTGTAGCGGTCGCATATGCGCAAAAGACCACGGAACCAAATCCAGAGTGGACGCCATATATCCAAGGACCTGTAAGTAATCCCATACCACTGGCAAGGGAAGGGCGAGGAGACGGCGAACATGCGCCATCAGCCGCTCCATCCTTGCCTGCGGCAGGAAAACCTTCCCCACATTGGTATCGAACGAGGCGCCCAGAAATTCCAAATTCTGGGAGGGAATCAGATGGCTCTTGGGGTAATTGACTACCCACCCCAAGGAGTGGAGCCGATGGAGAACCGCCTGAATTGCATCTTCGCAGAGACAGCGCGATTTTGCCCGAATGAGCCAGTCGTCCAAATAAGGGTGTACCAACACTCCGTCTCTCCGAAGACTCGCCGCCACGACCACCATTACCTTGGTGAACACCCTCGGAGCTGTCGCCAGACCGAACGGAAGAGCGCAGAACTGGAAATGAGATCCCAGGACCATAAAGCGCAGAAATCTTTGATGGAACTCTTGGATTCCTATGTGCAAGTAAGCCTCCGTGAGATCTAAGGAAGCCAAATACTCGCCTTTGTGTACCGCGGCGATGACCGAGCGCAGGGTCTCCATCCGAAACCGCGGTATGCGCAAGGCCCTGTTGACCCGCTTGAGATCCAGAATCGGCCGGAACGTGCCCTCCTTTTTGGGAACGATGAAATAGATGGAATAACGGCCTGTGCGTTGTTCGGCGGGCGGCACTGGCACTATTGCTCCCAGCTCCTGTAACCGATCCAGGGTCTGAGCAATTCGTTGTTGCTTTACCAGAGAACCGCTGGGAGAGATTAGGAACAAATCACGCAGGGGTTTTGCAAAATCTAAGGCGTATCCGTGAGATATAATGTCGAGGACCCATTGGTCCGTGGTAATTGTGGCCCATTCCTCCCGAAAGTAAGAGAGTCGTTCTCCGACCTCCGGGACGGAGGAATGGACCGGCGTCCCTTCATTGAGCCGCTTTAGAGGTGGCGAAGGTATGAGACGCCCCTGCGCGTGCAGGCCTTCTTCCACGAAAGGAAGGAGTCCATGACTGGGAGCGCGTAGCAGGCTGCCTTGAAGCAAAAGAGGAACCCCTCCCCGATCGAAAACGTCGCTGCCCGCGAAATCGTCTGCGGAAGGTACCCGAAGGGCGAAAAAATCTAGGCCTGTCCTCTGGCAACTTGAACACCTTATTCTCCCCCAAAGACCGGATAAGGTCTTCTAACTCGGTGCCAAATAATAGTTTTCCCCGAAAAGGAAAAGAACCGAGTTGGGCCTTGGAGGAAGAATCTGCTGCCCAGTGACGCAGCCAGAGTAACCTCCGTGCCGACACTGCCGAAGACATAGACCGGGCCGAAGTGCGGAGGAGGTCACAGAAGGCATCTGCGGCATAAGCCACCGCAGATTCTATGCGGTTTGCCTGCTCTGCTTCATCCGGAGGCAGATCCTGAGATGTCAACATCTTTTGTACCCAGCGAAGGGTAGCCCTTTGTACCATGCAACTGCAAACGGCCGCCCGTACTCCCAAGGCTGAAACCTCAAAGATGCGTTTAAGTAACGTCTCCAACTTCCGATCTTGAAGATCCCTAAGGGCCGTACCCCCTGTTACGGGAATGGTGGTATGCTTTGCCATGGCAGTGACCGCCGAATCCACCCTTGGCACCTTAAGGAGCTCCAAGGAATCAGCAGGGAGAGGGTAAAGCTTATCCATAGCCCGGCTGACTCTAAGAGTTGCCTCCGGATTATCCCATTCCCGGGATACAAGCTGAAACAGTTTATTGTGAAAAGGAAAAGCATGCGCAGGTGTGCGGAGCCCATCTAATTCAAAATCCCCTGGCTGGGAATTTGAGTCTATCTGGGGTACTGGAATCTTTAGTTCCCTAAGAACATGAGTAATCAAAGGATCCAATTCCTCCTTATGAAATAACCTGAGAATCTGAGGACCATCTCCCTCAACCGGGCCAACAGGGTCTGTACCCCCCACATCCGTATCAGGATCCGGGGTGGACGGATCCTGTGAAAAGGGGGCCGGAGCTGCAGGCTGTGGCGGTTTTGGAGGGGGAGCCGAAGGAGCCGGAGTAGCCTGCTGCGGAGGTGTAGGAGGAGCCGGAGCTGGATCCCCCAAGCCAAAGAGACCAGTAGAAATTCTCCCCTGTTTAGCTGGGCCAGGATTACCCTGTTCCCAGTCCGTTTCGGCTTCCATATACGCCTTATGGAGTAAAAGAACAAATTGTGAGGTAAAGGGATGAGGTCTTTTCAAAGAACCTCCTTTTGCTCCCCCAGGTGGCAAATCTGGCCCGCGGGGGCTAAGGTCCGGCGGGGACAGAGGGGGGAGGTCCTCCCCCTCTTCTGACGAAATCGCGTCTCCATCGAGCTCATTCAAAATGGCCGCCGAATTTTCCAAAATGGCCGCCGCCATCGGTATCGGCAGCGAGGACTGCCGAGATTTGCCCGACGCTGCCCGTGCACCAAGCCGAGGGGAAGGAGAGCCCCCGGCCGCGGCCGGCCCCCGCGAGGAGCCCTCACCCCCGGGAGCAAAGGCCCTCGCGGGAGAGCCGGCGGCCGGGATCCCCACATGCCGTACAAACAGTTCCTCGGGGCATTTTTTTTTTTTTTAATCAAAAACCAGCGCGAAAAACGGCGCGAACAAGGGCTGGGTGACAAGCCACCCCTTCCGGAGACCACAGTGAGTAAAGCAGGCTGGGACCAAATTACCTCGTTTTTTTTTTTTAAATATTGATAGCGCTGGCACCGGCAGCTAAGAAAAGTACCTCACAAACAATTTGTTAGTGGAGCCGATAGGGGGTGTAGTGCACCCGGCTAAACTTTTTCTCCGAGGAATTAAACTTCTCAGGAGGCGGAGAGGGAGAGTGACCGGCCCACCGATTAATTTTCCCCTCCTCTCACTGGGTAGGGCTGAAATAAACCCCTGGAAAAGGCTGTAGGGCAGTGCCCTGCCTTGCCTGCTACGGCTCCTATTAGCAGTACCAAATTAGCAGTACCAAATTAGCAGTACCAAATTAGGTACAAAGTATTACCTTGATCCAGTCACAGGATTTCTCCTATATACTAAGTCAAACCTGATAGGGAAAACCCCTTCACAATTCAATTTACAGGAGATCAGGACCGCAAGGTTATGCTCTCTCATCTGCTGGAGTCAGAGATATACTGAAGGATCGCAGGGGGCGCACCAGGGTATATCAGTGGTGCCTTTTCAGTTTCTCTCTGACTCCATCTGCTGGACGGGAGGCATAACCCAGCAGTCTGGACTGATCCTGGTACGTACAGGGAAATTAATTTACTACAACCCCCTACTCTCCTGACGCCCCCCAAGACCTGCCAAATTAATTTACTACAACCCCCACCCCCCTGACCCCCCACAAGACCTGCCACATTAATTTACTACAACCCCCTACTCTCCTGACGCCCCCCAAGACCTGCCAAATTAATTTACTACAACCCCCTACTCTCCTGACGCCCCCCAAGACCTGCCACATTAATTTACTACAACCCCCTACTCTCCTGACCCCCCACAAGACCTGCCACATTAATTTACTACAACCCCCTACTCTCCTGACGCCCCCAAGACCTGCCAAATTAATTTACTACAACCCCCTACTCTCCTGACGCCCCGCAAGACCTGCCAAATTAATTTATTACAACCCCCTACTCTCCTGACGCCCCCAAGAGCTGCCAAATTAATTTACTACAACCCCCCAAATGTCCCTGGTGACCCAGCAGAGGTCTAGGAGCGGTCCGGGAGCGATCTCCTGGACTTGGGCTGTCGGCTGCCAATAGTCAAAGTGACATATGTAAAGGCAAAGGACCGTTGACGCCATTTTGATTACTGGCAGCCGACGGCTCTTTGCCCCTCCTGCCAGTCTCCTACCTGCTGAGCAGAAAGCCCTGCAGCCATTCTCCTGCCCCTTCTCCAGAGCAGGATTTCCAGCCCCGGCTCCCTCCCTGCACGGTCCCTGGGGTGGGGGATGGGATCAGTCACAGGCTGCATCCCCTGCCCCCCTCCTGCCAGTCTCCTACCTGCTGAGCAGAAAGCCCTGCAGCCATTCTCCTGCCCCTTCTCCAGAGCAGGATTTCCAGCCCCGGCTCCCTCCCTGCACGGTCCCTGGGGTGAGGGATGGGAGCAGTCCCAGGCTGCATCCCCTGCCCCCCTCCTGCCAGTCTCCTACCTGCTGAGCAGAAAGCCCTGCAGCCATTCTCCTGCCCCTTCTTCAGAGCAGGATTTCCAGCCCCGGCTCCCTCCCTGCACGGTCCCTGGGGTGGGGGATGGGATCAGTCCCAGGCTGCATCCCCTGCCCCCTCCTGCCAGTCTCCTACCTGCTGAGCAGAAAGCCCTGCAGCCATTTTCCTGCCCCTTCTCCAGAGCAGGATTTCCAGCCCCGGCTCCCCGGTCCCTGGGGTGGGGGATGGGATCAGTCCCAGGCTGCATCCCCTGCCCCCCTCCTGCCAGTCTCCTACCTGCTGAGCAGAAAGCCCTGCAGCCATTCTCCTGCCCCTTCTCCAGAGCAGGATTTCCAGCCCCGGCTCCCTCCCTGCACCGTCCCTGGGGTGGGGATGGGATCAGTCCCAGGCTGCATCCCCTGCCCCCCTCCTGCCAGTCTCCTACCTGCTGAGCAGAAAGCCCTGCAGCCATTCTCCTGCCCCTTCTCCAGAGCAGGATTTCCAGCCCCGGCTCCCTCCCTGCACGGTCCCTGGGGTGGGGGATGGGATCAGTCCCAGGCTGCATCCCCTGCCCCCCTCCTGCCCCCCTCCTACCTGCTGAGCAGAAAGCCCTGCAGCCATTCTCCTGCCCCTTCTCCAGAGCAGGATTTCCAGCCCTGGCTCCCTCCCTGCACGGTCCCTGGGGTGGGGGCAGATTCAGGCTCCGCTGCTGTCTCAGGGTTTTCAGCTTCCGCTCTCAGCCCCACGTTCTGTACAGGGAGCACCGCCCCCTTCCAGCAGGAAGTGACATCACCAAGGAAGAGGAAGTGGGAACTGCAGCCGCGGCACAAGGAGCTGTTAGAAACCGAAACTTGACGGTAGGAAAAGACCCTATGGCCCATCTAGTTGGGATGGACGCTGGGAAATGTAGTCCTGCACTGCCTTTGCTCAGGCTCAGTTTTTGGGAATTGTGGGAAATGTCGTCCTAGGGCGTGGGTAACTCTGGGGGAGGGCAGAACTGCACAGAGTCCACAATCCCTCCCTTTTCCCTCCTTCCTTCTCCCACCTCCCTGCTCTCCCCTCCTCCTTTCTTTTCCCCTCCCCCCCAGTCTCTCTGAGAGGCTGCAGAGTTACCCATTTTGGTTTTTATAAAGGGAACAGGACTTGGCTTTATTAATCAGCCAATTGCAACAACCCACGCCCTAGGACTACATTTCCCACAATTCCCAAAAACTGAGCCTGAGGAAAGGCAGTGCAGGACTACATTTCCCAGAGTCCATCCCAACTAGATGGGCCATGGGGTCTTTTCTACCGTCAAGTTTCGGTTTCTAACAGCTCCTTGTGCCGCGGCTGCAGTTCCCACTTCCTCTTCCTTCGTGATGTCACTTCCTGCTGGAAGGGGGCGGTGCTCCCTGTACAGAACGTGGTGCTGAGACCGGAAGCTGAAAACCCTGAGACAGCAGCGGAGCCTGAATCTGCCCCCACCCCAGGGACGGTGCAGGGAGGGAGCCGGGGCTGGAAATCCTGCTCTGGAGAAGGGGCAGGAGAATGGCTGCAGGGCTTTCTGCTCAGCAGGTAGGAGGGGGGCAGGGGACGCTGCCTGGGACTGATCCCATCCCCCACCCCAGGGACCGTGCAGGGAGGGAGCCGGGGCTGGAAATCCTGCTCTGGAGAAGGGGCAGGAGAATGGCTGCAGGGCTTTCTGCTCAGCAGGTAGGAGGGGGGCAGGAGGGGGGCAGGGGATGCAGCCTGGGACTGATCCCATCCCCCACCCCAGGGACCGTGCAGGGAGGGAGCCGGGGCAGGAGATCCTGCTCTGGAGAAGGGGCAGGAGAATGGCTGCAGGGCTTTCTGCTCAGCAGGTAGGAGGGGGGCAGGGGATGCAGCCTGGGACTGCTCCCATCCCCCACCCCAGGGACCGTGCAGGGAGGGAGCCGGGGCTGGAAATCCTGCTCTGGAGAAGGGGCAGGAGAATGGCTGCAGGGCTTTCTGCTCAGCAGGTAGGAGACTGGCAGGAGGGGGGCAGGGGACGCTGCCTGGGACTGCTCCCATCCCCCACCCCAGGGACCGTGCAGGGAGGGAGCCGGGGCTGGAAATCCTGCTCTGGAGAAGGGGCAGGAGAATGGCTGCAGGGCTTTCTGCTCAGCAGGTAGGAGACTGGCAGGAGGGGGGCAGGGGATGCAGCCTGGGACTGATCCCATCCCCCACCCCAGGGACCGTGCAGGGAGGGAGCCAGGGCTGGAAATCCTGCTCTGGAGAAGGGGCAGGAGAATGGCTGCAGGGCTTTCTGCTCAGCAGGTAGGAGACTGGCAGGAGGGGGGCAGGGGATGCAGCCTGGGGCTGATCCCATCCCCCACCCCAGGGACCGTGCAGGGAGGGAGCCGGGGCTGGAAATCCTGCTCTGGAGAAGGGGCAGGAGAATGGCTGCAGGGCTTTCTGCTCAGAAGGTAGGAGACTGGCAGGAGGGGCAAAGGGCCGTCGACTGCCAGTAATCAAAATGGCGTCGACGGTCCTTTGCCCTTACCTATGTCACAGGGGCTACCGCTGCCATTGGTCGACCCCAGTGACATAGTGAGGGCAAAGGGCCGTCGGCGCCATTTTGACTATTGGCAGCCGACAGCCCAAGTCCAGGAGATCACTCCCGGACCCCCGCTGGACCACCAGGAACTTCAGGCAGGTCTTGAGGGTGGGGGATTGTAGTAAATTAATTTTGGAGGTCTTGGGGGGGCATCAGGAGTGTGGGGGGTTTTGTTAGATTTTTACTTTTTTATTAAAGATTTGTCTGCGAGCACTGGACCCCCGCTGGACCACCAGGGACTTCAGGCAGGTCTTGGGGGGGTCAGGAGGGTAGGGGGTTGTAGTAAATTAATTTGGCAGGTCTTGGGGGCGTCAGGAGGGTAGGGGGTTGTAGTAAATTAATTTGGCAGGTCTTGGGGGCGTCAGGAGGGTGGGGGGTTGTAGTAAATTAATTTGGCAGGTCTTGGGGGCGTCAGGAGGGTGGGGGGTTGTAGTAAATTAATTTGGTAGGTCTTGTATGGCTCTCACGGAATTACATTTTAAAATATGTGGCGTTCATGGCTCTCTCAGCCAAAAAGGTTCCCCACCCCTGAGGATAGACGTTGCTCTGCCATAGCAGGAGCACATCTTTTAGATTTACTAGCCTGCCACATTACTGGAAAGGGCAGTGTAAGGGCCGTTTTGCTCAGGGTTCAGTTGAAGTAGAGATTTGAAAGTTCTTGGATCAGGCATGGCCGTGGGACAGTTTCCACATCATGGCCACT
This sequence comes from Rhinatrema bivittatum, assembly GCF_901001135.1. Taxonomy (NCBI): domain Eukaryota; kingdom Metazoa; phylum Chordata; class Amphibia; order Gymnophiona; family Rhinatrematidae; genus Rhinatrema; species Rhinatrema bivittatum. The sequence goes on along the minus strand of NC_042616.1, from coordinate 6,782,767 downwards.
AATTGGCATGATTGTTTGAACGACTGCAGTAGAAACCCTGCTTTGATGGGAACGGATTGGGCCCAATGACTGTGGTATGCCGATCTGCAGTGGCTGCTGGTGGGCAGACCTCTTAGGCTACCACCCGGGAAGGATGTACGGCGGTAGGGACCCATTCTACATGACAATGCGGGTCGAGTTTCTGTTACACTTTGGCCCTTGAGAGGGCTCAAGTTATTGAAGCCTGGTTATTCTGCTGCAGTGCTTTCACTGTGCATCGCGCTAAAATAAAAAAAATCTTTATTTCTATATCTCTGGTTCATGTGAGAGTTGGGCGAGTTTTTGAGGCCTTGTGTGAGGAGCGAGGTTCTCAGCCTCCCAAAGTGGAAATCTTGATTAATTTTGGAATTTTTCAGGACAGATTGCTTAAAGGTTTGACCCTTAACTCCTTGAAGGTTCAAGTGGCAGCATTTACCTGTTATACGAGCCGAGTTCTTGCTGGGTTTTTATCTCCCCCCTCCGGATGTGTCTCGGTTCGTGAAGGAAGTTAAGCATGTTTGTCCTCCCTTGTGGTTACCAGTGTCCTTATGGTAACTTGATCTGATTGTGGATTCCTTTTGAGTCCTACCTTTTCAACTGCAACATTACCTTGAAGACTGTCTGTTCTAGCGGTAATCTGCTCAGCATGTCGAGTTTACGAGCTGCAGGCTTTTTCTTGCCATGAGCCGTTCCTGCCGGACTCTAAGGGTGGTACAGCTTCGGACTCTACCTTCTTTTGGCACAAAGTGGTTTCGGAATTTCATTTGACTGTTTATTTCCCTGACCACACTGGAGAGGAATACAGAGGAGAGTGAATATCGTCTCTTGCATGCTCTGGCTGTCAAGTGGCATCTGATGCAGTCCTTGGAGGTTATTAATCCTCTCAGTAAGTCTGGTCAGCTGTACTCCATGGTGGAGGTATACAGGGTGAGCCAGCGGCGCGGGCAACTATACTCCGTTATTGGATTATGGAAGTCGTCAGCGGTTGCCCTTACGCACCCTTCCAGGCATTCTGCTTGATCGTTTGGGCACAGGAGGACGCCGGCCTTAGCATGTGCAATGTTGCTGGGTCCATGGGCAGCTTTGGTATATCCCACTGGTGTGGATTAGCCTGCCCGAGTGAACTGGAAGGAGAAATTCCTACTTACCTGATGACATTTTTTATTTAATTTTAATTTTCCTTCCTCTGAGGAAGACAGGCCGATCCACAGTCCACCCTCGGCTGCCGTCTTGGTTTCAGTTTGTCCTCTAGGTACGAACGACGCAGAGTGTTATATCTGTTTCTCGTTTGAGGATTGGTAAGTGTCATGACCAGCTCCTTAGCTTAGTAAATGTTAGCTCTTTTCACTGAGCTCAGTGTTCTCAATTGGTTGGAAGCATAAGTGGTTATGTTAAAATATAATCAGTTTGTCCACAATTTGGATTTTCCCCAGAATACTTGCAGGCTGATGTCAGGACAGGGCTATATGTCCTTGACGTTGGCTTTTACTCTGTCTCCTCCTGCTGGTAGAGGTGCATAACCCATTTGTGTGGATTGACATGCCTGATTGCAGAAGAAAGGAAATTATCAGGTAAGTGTAATTTCTCCTTTTCTTTTCCCTGAAGAGAAGGAAACCAAACAGCTGTTTGAGATATGGGGCACGATCCCTGTGTGCCCATGGTTTGCAACACCCCTGAATACAGAATTAGTACATCACAATGGGAGAAATGTCACTGCCCAGACACCAAACTCTTCCTGCTCTGTTAGGATTTAGCACAGTGAGTCCTGATGGAATAGAACCTGATGTTCTGGATAATGCTCTTATAGCTTCCTTTTTATTATAATGTGATTTATCCACACAATGACATTTCATATTCTCTGTCTCTGGTATTAGAGAATATTTTTCCAGTTTGAAAACCCTGGGGTCTAGGGAGGAAACTGATTTTAGGAGCAACACAGAGGGAACATATCTGGCATTTCTTGGGGAAGAGGGGTCCTGGTGTCCCCTCCTCCATGATAAAATGTTAGGAGAATAAATCCAGCTGAGATCTGATGCACGCTGAGCCCCTCCACGTATCACTGAGTGTTTCTGGTTTGTGTTTCAGGTGCGGGTGACGTTTGAGGACATCTCTGTCTCTTTCTCCCAGGAGGAGTGGGGGTATTTAGATGAAGGGCAGAAAGAGCTTTACAGGGAGGTGATGAAGGAGAATTATGAGACCCTGATCTCCCTGGGTAAGGATTGCATTATCTGAATCTTTATCAGTCACAGGGGCTGATTTACTGAATGTCGTCTGTGACTTTTCTCCTGACTCCAGCTCAAGCATTGCTCTGTGTCTGAGCTGGCACCTGAGATTGGTTGTTTGGATCTTCTCATGTGAGACCGGCCCCTACGAGGCAGTCTAGGAATTTATCTCCGATGTCTTACATGAGGCACCTGCTGGGGAGCATCCACAAAGTTTCTCATGGGACTTTACTGAGCCCTCAGCAGCAGGCCCAGGACTACTGATCCCACCTGCCCTGATACAGAACTGAATGGGCCAAATTTTAAAAGCGGTACTTGCACTAAAAGATGAATACGTGGCCGCACGTGAGCGACATGAATTTCAGAGGCAGCTAATTACTTGCTTGTGCTAAAAAGGGGCGGGGCCAGCAGTTAAGTGTGTAAATCCGGCGGCCGCTGCTCGTGGCGCACCGTAAGCTGCGTATATTTCCTGCTGCTCCTGATGAGGTGTAAGTCTGCAGAAATCACTTTTTAGGACTAACACGACAGGGTGAGGGGTCTTGCTCAACTGGGGGGAGTGCAGGATGAAGAACTAGAAGGGTCTGGATAACCCTGAGATAGACTGGGCAAACTGGTGGGCTAATGGGTAAAACTGGGAATGGCTTTAACCTGAGCATGTTTTAAAATCCTCTTCCCTGCATGCGTTAAAGCCGACAAATTCTTAAGGAAGGAATGTGCTTTACATCTGCTCGAGTACACATGCTAGGAGTATTTTACATCATACACACGTACTTGTGCACGTGATTTAAAACTCCAGCGTATCTTTGCTCATTCGCCCCCATGTGCACGTACAGTCGCGTGCATTCTTGTTTTACAATTAACTGAATATGAACAGCAGGATACAAGAGGTCTGAGCTTGCTTCATGACTGTCTTTACTCCGTGACATACTTAGCCTTGCACTGATATAATAGGGAGGCTTCAGCTTGTCTGCATACTTCTAGCTGTCTCATGGCCATTTTTCCCTTCTCCCCTACCTACAGATCCATTCTCCTTCTTCTTCCTGATGCTAACCCTACCCAATCTCATTCCCCACTTCTGTCCATTGGGAACATCAGGTGCCCTGTCGGCCTCCCATATTCTCCACCTCCTCGGCCATTCTGTCTTCTGCCTTGTCCATTGCTTTACAAAGTTTTCTTCCTCTCACCCTAAGAGAATCTCACTGTCTTACTGTCATCATACCTGCCCTTCTCTGGATATTAATCTCAGTCCTGTCCCCTCCGTGGTAACTCTCATCCTTCCCCTCCAAGCTTATCCTACCCCCCAATCTCCTCCCTTTTCTCTCCTCTCAGGTTTTATCTATGGAGTATCTGCTGTTTCCAGCAAGCTCGCCTACATTCCTGACCTCTTATCTCTCATTCTCTCCATCTTCTCTCTCTCCTGTGTTTATCCCGCTGTTATTTTTTAAATTGTTACAGTTTTCATCTCCAACACTTCCGTGAGCTAATTCCAGGCATCCACCACACTCTGTGAACAAAAAATCTCTCTTGATATTATTCCTACTCTCCCCCCTTGGAACCTTTGCTCTACAAATGATTTTCCATTCAGAAGAAGATTACTTCTTGAGCATTTATCCTATCTCCCCCTTTCTCCTCTCCTCTAGGTTATACATATTTAGGAGCTCATCTCATAAGGCTTTTGGTGCAACCCCCATTGTTAGAAGTTTTTCATGGTCACCAGTGGTTGGTCAGAAATGCACTGCTCTGTCACTGTGTGACACTGCCAGGGCAGTGATTATAGGATCAGAAACCAAGATCCATTTGAATGGTCACTAATGCACGATTAATGTCTTCTTCTATCACCAGCAAGTGATGAGGTCACACAGCACATAAAGGAGGAGAATCGAGAAGAACATCCTATGGAAGAAGGACTGATCCCAAGAGACTCAGGAAATGGCTTTGTGAATGTTTCACAGGGGACTGAGAGGAGAAACACAAGGAATAGTCAGCAGGAGTCTGAGAAGAAGCAGAGAGAGCCTGCAGGAGACTTACGGGATGGAGTCACCTCATGTGAGATGGGAGTTCAAAGTCATCCCTAAGCAGCAAGAGAACATGGGAGCACAGAGAGCCCCTTCCAGAGCAATAACAGTGATCATAAGGCTTCTGACCTTCATCTGAGGGGGAAGAAATCCTTTACCGTGTGGACTCCTGTGGTAAAAGCTTTGGTAAGGAATCACATTTAATATCGCACCAGAAATCCCACTCACTCCAAACACTATTTCTATGTAATAAATGTGGGAAAAGTTTCAGTCAGCAGAAAAATCTAGAATTGCATCTAAACATACATAAAACAGAGAAACCCTTCCCCTTCAGTGACTGGAAGAAAAGTTTACTTAGTAAGTATAACCTAACCCTTCCATCACAAAACTCAACTGGTGCGAGGAGGCTTTTCTTGCACGAAAGGTGGAAAATGTTTTTGTTAGGAAGAAAATCCTCACACCACACCAGCAAATCCACACTGGAAAAAAACCATTTACTTGCACTCAGTGTGGGAAAAGCTTCCGTCGTAAGGATTGTGTTAATGTGCACCATCGCATCCACACAAGAGAGAGACCATTCTCCTGTACTGAATGTGGAAACACGTTCATTAGTAAATCACATCTCTCCGACACCAGAAATACACACAGGTCAACGATCATTCTCATGTAGTGAATGTAATAAAAGCTTCACTGAGAAGGGTATGCTCACAAAACACATGAGAATCCACAGAGGGGAGCGACCATTTCATGTAGTGAATGTTAATAAAAGATTCCTTAAGAAGGGTGCCCTCACAAATCACACAAGAGTCCACACAGGGGTGCGTCCATTCTCATGTACTGAATGTAATAAAAGCTTCCTTGAGAAGGGTGTGCTCACAAGACACCATGAGAATCGCACACAGGGGAGAGACTATTCTCATGCAGTGAGTGCAGTAAAAGCTTCGCTGTGAAGGCTAATCTCACCAAACACACAAGAATCCACACAGGGGAGCAACCATTCTCATGTACTGAATGTAATAAAAGCTTCAAGCAGAAGGGTACCCTCACAACACACATGAGAAGCCACACAGGGGCGCGTCCATTCTCATGTAGTGAATGTAATAAAAGCTTCCTTGAGAAGGGTGTGCTCACAAGACACATGAGAATCCACACAGGGGAGCGACCATTCTCATGTACTGAATGTAATAAAAGCTTCATGCAGAAGGTTCACCTCACAAAACACACAAGAATCCACACAGGGGAGCGTCCATTCTCATGTAGTGAATGTAAAAAAAAGCTTCCCTGTGAAGTTTACCCCTCACAACACACATGAAAATGCACACAGGGGCGCGTCCATTCTCATGTAGTGAATGTAATAAAAGCTTCCCTGAGAAGGGTACCCTCACAAACCACATGAAAATCCACACAGGGGAGCGACCATTCTCATGTACTGAATGTAATAAGAGCTTCATCCTGAAGGGTGCTCTCAGAAAACACATGAGAATCCACACAGGGGAGCGTCCATTCTCATGTAGTGAATGTAATAAAAGATTCACTGAGAAGGGTACCCTCACAAAACACATGAGAATCCACACAGGGGAGCGACCATTCTCATGTACTGAATGTAATAAAAGCTTCCCTGTGAAGGAATCCCTCACAATACACATGAGAATCCACACAGTTGAGAGCCTGTTCTTATGAAGTGAATGTAATAAAAGATTCACTGAGAAGGGTACCCTCACAAAACACATGAGAATCCACATATGGGAGCGACCATTTTCATGTACTGAATGTAATAAAAGCTTCATGCAGAAGGGTACTTTCACAACACATGAAAACTCACACATAGGAGAGACCCTTCTCATGTAGTAAAAGCTTCCCTGTGAAGGTTACCCTCCCAAGACACATGAGCATTTACACAGGGGAGCGACCATTGTCATGTACTGAATGTAATAAAAGCTTCCCTGAGAAGGGTGTGCTCACAAAACATGAGAATCCACACTGGGGAGTGACCATTCTCATGTACTGAATGTAATAAAAGCTTCAAGCAGGGAGGTCACGTGGGGGGATGAGCTGAAGCAGACGTGACTAGCTTCGGCTTTTGGCTCCACAGCACGAAAACACCGCCGAAAAACCTTAAAAATCGCTCATTTGTTTTCCTTGATAAAGGAGAAGGTGGCACATGTCGATAGTCAACTATATGAATCGATCTCCGGGGACAATGACCTCAAAATGCACCCGAAAAGAGAAGGAGAGGGTAAAACCGATCGCGGATGGCAAGATGGCCACGGCCACATGTGAGGCTGCGTCAACGCTGCAGGGCCCTCTTACAGCGGAGACCTTAAAAGATATAACCGCGGCGACTCTCGACGAAAAATTGGCCGGGATATCCGAGAAGCTTTCGGAGGTAAGGGAAGCCCTCTCTGAAATAGGACCACATATCGAGTAGGTTGAGGGACGAGTCTCCCTGCTCGAGGACGACATGACTGCGCAAACGGTGAAACTCTGCAAACAGGAGGAAACGATAAGAGACTTACAAATAAAACTCGATGACCTAGAAAACAGGTCCAGGAGGGCAAATTTAAGATTCTTGGGGCTCCCGGAGTCGGTGGATGAGAAGCAGCTAGACGCCTTTCTGGAGGACTGGCTGCCGGAGGCGGTGGGGGAACCCGAGCTCAAAGGCCGACTGCATATTGAACGGGCCCACGGAAAGACTCAGATAATCGCCCCAGGATAGCGATTGCCAAAATTTTAAGCTATGCCCACAAACAAAAAATTTGTTTGTGGGCATAGCTTGGCATCGAGGAGAAAGGGGGAAGTACTATACAATGGGCATAAAATAAGAATAGCACAAGACTTCTCAGTAAAGGTGTCCCAGCAACGGAGAGCATTTTCATCTACTTGCTCAAAACTGGTGGACAAGCAGATAAAATTTACCAAGCAATACCCGGCGATCCTTAAGATATGGCATGAAGGGAAAGGTCACTCCTTTGATTCCCCAGAGAAAGCTCAAACATTCCTTGCCTCTATCAATTAACTAGTAAGGAAAATAGGGTACAATTCGAATCAATGTTCAATCATTGCAAATATGAGAGGTCTGCTGTGGAGCAGGAGTGCTTCAAAACGTGACCGCCGAGTGCCTCTAGTGAGGGGCTTTTTCACTAAAGAATTATTTGATAGGGGAATTCTAGGGTTGAGGGAATGGGCAGTGGGATTTTAAGGGTTTGGGGGTACATTTCTGGATCAGGGAATGGGGGAATTCACATACATTATGAGGAAAATCTGGACTATGCATTAAATCTTTTGAAGAAGTGCCAGTGGCAGGGGTGGCCAGGGAGGACCACCAGTGGACGACGAATCTGGCTCATGGAATCATAAGGGACAGGTTAGGCTGGGAACACCTGGACCTTTCACTTACATCTCTTCTGGCTCATATTTCATGATTTAGCATAGCAAGAGATGAGTAAGTACAGGATCATTTCATGGAATGTTGATGGACTGGGATCTCCCATAAAGCGTACGAAGGTATATCAGCATCTTAGGAGACTCAAAGTCAATATTGCCTGTATCCAGGAAACTCATCTTACGGATACCGAAAGTAAAAAGTTGTGCAGGGAATGGGTCTCTGACTGCTATTTCTCACCTGCAAAGGACAAGAAAGGGGTGTAGCTATTTTGGTCAACAAGAAACACTCCATTTGCCTGTGAGTCCAAGAAATAGCTGGACCCCTGATGGCAGTTATCTGCTACTTATCAGGTAGTTGGCGGGGAAAGCCCATTACGCTATGCAATATATATGGCCCTAATGCCCTGATCAGTCTGATTTTCACCAACATTATTAATCTGTTGATGCCTCATGCCCAGGGCGATATCATAGTACCTGGGGATATGAACTGTGTCATGGACGCTCAGGTGGACAATCTCAGATTCCAAAAGGATTCCGTCAAAACAGCAGGAGTACTACAGCTATGTAAACAACTGGGACTGGTAGACCTGTGGCGAATACTTGAACCCGACGACAAGGAATATACCCATGTGTCCGAGAGCCCATGGCTACAATGTCAAGAATAGATTATATATTAGTGGCAAGCAATTTATTTTCAAGAGTGGTAGCAGCAGGAAATTGGCACAATAGTGATTGCAGACCACGCTCCGATTGGGTGGACATGTTGGCTTATCCATCGGACAAAAGGACACAAAAAACCTGGCGACTACCTGGACATCTCCTCAAGGATAGGGAGTTTCATAAGCACCTACAGACACAGTGGGATACCTTTAAAGATCATAATAGTCAAAATCTAAATGATATATCTTTATTTTGGGAAACAAGTAAAGTTGTGCTACGCGGCGAAATAATTGCATACACTGTGAAAAAGCAGAAACAGCTGAACCAAACAATTTTGACCTTGGAACAACAATTACAGCAGACAAAGGCCCAACTGGCGGGAGACCCCTCTAAAGCTAACAAGACGGCATATTGGGCCTGTTTGCAGTCTTTGAATGCCTATTTACACCTGAGATCAGTGAATTCTATTAAATCTTCAGAACACTATTTTTTCAGGCACGGTAATAAATCCAGCAAATTACTGTCCAGGCTGGTCGCAATAAAAAGGAAAAAATCGTACATTACTGGATTGAAATCATCAAATGGCAACTATGTGACATCCACAGAGGGAATTCTGGACGTGCTGAGGCAATTCTATGAAACGCTCTATCAAGAGGACAGGGAGGGAACACAGTGGGAAGAAGAGGACTTTTTCCAGGACATTGCAATGCCATCCATCACTGATCAACAGAGAGATTTTCTTACCCGTCCTATCACAGCGGGTGAAGTGTCGGGAGTGATAAAAACTGGCAAGAGCAATAAATCACCAGGACCGGACGGATTCCCGGCCGAGTATTATAAAATCTTGCGCTCTGAACTCCCGGAGGTCTGGCTGCCTTCTATAACCAAGCGTGGAAGGGGAACGGCTTCCCACCTACTTTTAACAAGGCTTACATTACCGTTCTACCCAAGCCAGGGAAAGACCCAGAGCAAGCAGCTTCATACCGACCAATATCCCTACTAAATTACGATCTGAAAATCTATGCAAGGATCATGGCCATTCGTATAGGGGCAATATTACCCTCCATTATCTCCTCTTACCAAGCGGGATTCGTAAGCGGCAGGAACGCCGGAGCTCATGTTCTAAAGTTGGTGGCTGCCATGGAGACCTCGCACCATCTTCAGATCCCTGCTATGGCAGTAAGTTTTGACTCCGAGAAAGCGTTCGACAGGGTGTCGTGGGAGTATATGTTCTCTGTCATGGCTCGCTTTGGATTCCCTGCACAATTAGTAAAGGCAATTTCTATACTTTACGATAATCCACAGTCATTTATTGTGGCAAATGATTCTATTTCTGCAGAAATTAGAATACGAAGGGGAGTTCGCCAAGGCTGTCCCCTATCCCCGATCCTCTATATTCTTTCTCTGGATCCTCTGCTACGTAAATTGGCACATTCTCCAGTAATTGAAGGTCAACAAATAGGAGGGGATAGTTTCACAGTGGCCGCTTTTGCCGATGACATGCTGGTGTATCTAACCAAACCACAGAGTGCCTTATCGCATGTCCTGCAGTTACAAACTGAATTCGGAAGGTTTGCGGGCTTGAAAATCAATGTGGAAAAATGTGAAGCTTTGGATGTCTTGGGCTGCCTACAAAGTACTTGGCCAGGCACTTTCCCATTAAAATGGGTAGTCACATCCTTAAAATACCTGGGAATTTATATTCCAGCATAGCCCAAGGATATCTACTCATTGAATGTCATCCCTCGGAAACAAAAGTTAATTCAAAAGCTCACCGCATGGCAATCACTCCCTCTATCCCTTTCCGGAAAAATTTTACTTCTTAAAATGATAGAGATTTCAAAATGGCTCTATTTATTCAGTATGTTGCCAATATGGCTGAGAAAGAAGGACGTGGATGATATCAACTCAGCGTTTAGTAAATATTTATGGAATGGAAAGAGGGCACGGATACCCTTATCTACCCTCATGAGATCTAATAGAGCGGGAGGACTGAATTGTCCCAACTTAAGAGACTATAACTGTGCTGGCCTCATGAGACATATAAAGGACTGGGTTTTGCAACGGAAGGCTGTTCCCCTATTCAATATGTTACTCAATGGGTTGCCCCCCTCGCACCGGGAGCACTGTTACAATGCCCTAACAAGATGCTTCCTCAACACCTGAAGTCCAGTGTGATCGTCTCTCCGCTACGAATGGCTTGGAGGCGTATATGTCATTTGCTACGAGTTCCTGCCAGAGAAAACCATATGTCACTCTATTACAGGAAATCCCAATGTTTCTACCGGGCACCTCACAAGCGCTTGTTCCATCGCTGGGCGCAGCTGGGTTGACCATGGTTTTACAACTGTTTGATCGGACAGCCAATCCTGCCTATATATATAGTTTCCAGTGTTTACAGGGAAGAATACAACATACCTAAAGCAGATTCTATGGCTACTTACAGCTAAGAAATTTTATTAATGAGCAACTTCCAAACAATACCAACATTTCAGCACTCCTTGAAATTGATTTCCCTTTTACAGGGCCCGGATGGAAACGGTCCCGGCTGCGCTCAGTACTATCAGGCAATTATGCAATTATCTCATCCAACAACTCATTGTAGTCATCCAGGGGAAATGGAACATGTGGCTACCCAGGGCCATCTCCGAGAAGGATATTAGTGCTTGCTTTCACGGCATTCCTAAAGTTTGTGAGAATGCAGCCCTAAGAGACAAATTATATAAGTTCTATTACCAGGCCTATTATTCACAATACACAGCATTTCAAATGGGCCTCATACCAGAGAAAGTGTGCACTCGTCGTGCAGCAGAAAAGCCTGATTTCTACCACAGCTTCTGGACTTGCAAGGCAGTGAAAAGCTTCTGGCAATACCTATATACGATACCGTTCCAGTTGTGGAATATTTCTATACCATTGGATCCTTTGTTATGGCTATACGGAGCAGCTGCAGCTGAGAAGATTTTTAAGGATCAATATCAATTTCAAATTTTTCAGCAAACTCACTCTCATAGCTATTGACGCTATTCTAGCACAATGGTTAGAACCACATCCTCATTATCAGACAGTGTGGAAAACTAAATTTTACCAATTAATCCAATGGGAACAGTTAACGGCACATCAGAAGTCTGATTCAGCTCAACATGCATCGAATAGAATCTGGTCTGACTATTTGAAATTACTGCCGAGGGAAGCTGAACCATATCTTCAATGATCTGTAGTTGCCCAGGAGTCTGCATGCTTAGGCGGACATAACCCACGAACTTGTGCATTACTGAGGTCTGAGTTGGGGACGTTTTGGGACTGTATAGTAATGCCAATGATGCTCGATATGTCTAGGTGGGGAGAGACGATTTACACGGAGAGGGACCAGCTTTCGTACAAACAGGCTACTCCAGGCTATGGGTGTATAAGCATGCCAGGCACGCTACTAGCCACACTTATTGGATATTATTATATATATTCTTAGATATTATAATATATTCTGCAATACTGGTATGATGCTCTGTTTGTCAGCAATTAGTCCACTGCATGTTCTTGGAATGAATACTCACAGACTCATTTTTCCAAGGAATACCTTTATATGTACATGTAAATTTATTGATGGATTACATGGATCTTTATTGATGTATTCATGAATATTTATTGATGTCCTACATTTTCCAGCAGAGATGTGGAGACTGGTCTTTAGGGTATCCATAATTGATGGACGTATCCATAACCACTGGGACTAGAAGAAAGAATTCTCAGGAGTCCAGATTTGAACAAAGTAATCGGAAAAACAACAGGGGAGGAGGAGGGGGTGTTCGGGGAAATAGGGAGGGGACCCTTATGGACAGACAACCACGGGCCCAGGTGTGAAGGATTTTTTAGGAATTTATAGGTTTGGGGAACAGGAGGGTCATTAGGGGTAAGGGGAAATTTGAAAAGCAGACAGCAGTTGTGAAAAGCATTGAACGAGAGAGGCGAGATCTTCTTCTACTGTTTTAGATAAAGTTGAGGTTGTGCAAGATACCATTCTGAGTCTTATAGGTTTCCATGACTTCAGAAATCGCCAGATGTAATCCTTTGTTAAATTGGGCTGCCTTGCTAGTATACTGTGCTCAAGTTGTTTTTATCAAGATTACCGCAAAAATGTTCAATAATGTGCGGGTTGTGTATCAGTTAAATATTTTGCTGTCAATAAATATACTTAAACAAAAAAGCTTCAAGCAGTAGGGTGCCCTCCTAAGACACATGAGAATCCACACAGGTGAGAGACTATTCTCATGTAGTGAATGTAGTAAAAGCTTTGCTGTGAAGGCTACCCTCACAAGGCATGAGAATCTATACAGGGGAGCAACCATTCTCATGTACTGAATGTAATAAAAGCTTCCCTGTGAAGGAATCCCTCACAATACACATGAGAATCCACACAGTTGAGAGCCTGTTCTCATGAAGTGAATGTAATAAAAGATTCACTGAGAAGGGTACCCTCACAAAACACATGAGAATCCACACAGGGGAGTGACCATTCTCATGTACTGAATGTAATAAAAGCTTCATGCAGAAGGGTACTTTCACTACACACATGAAAACTCACACAAGAACATGCTGTACTGGGTCAGACCAAGGGTCCATCAAGCCCAGCATCCTGTTTCCAACAGTGGCCAATCCAGGCCGTAATAACCTGGCAAATACCCAAAAACTAAGTCAATTCCATGTTACCGTTGCTAGTAATAGCAGTGGCTATTTTCTAAGTCAACTTAATCGCAGGTAATGGACTTCTCCTCCAAGAACTTATCCAATCCCTTTTTTAAACACAGCTATACTAACTGCACTAACCACATCCTCTGGCAACAAATTCCAGAGTTTAATTGTGCGTTGAGTAAAAAAGAACTTTCTCCGATTAGTTTTAAATGTGCCACATGCTAACTTCATGGAGTTCCCCCCTAGTCTTTCTATTAACTTTCTATTCACATCTAGCTGTTCTAGACCTCTCATGATTTTAAACACCTCTATCATATCCCCCCTCAGCCATCTCTTCTCCAAGCGGAAAAGTCCTAACCTCTTTAGTCTTTCCTCATAGGGGTGCTGTTCCATTCCCCTTATCATTTTGGTAGCCCTTCTCTGATCCTTCTCCATTGCAATTATATCTTTTTTGAAATGCGGCGACCAGAATTGTACACAGTATTCAAGGTGCGGTCTCACCATGGAGTGATACAGAGGCATTATGACATTTTCCGTTTTATTCACCATTCCCTTTCTAATAATTCCCAACATTTTGTTTGCTTATTTATTTATTTATTTAAACATTTTTTTATGTACCGATATTCATGTGGGACATCATTTCGGTTTACAGATAACTCATAACAAGAGAGAATGAACATTAAACGAGGGTCATACAGGTGGGAGGGGGAGAAGGCCGAAAAAGGAAGGAACAAAACACAATTCAACAAGTCATTGGAGGAGCTGAGTAAATAACTGGCGGTAGATAGAAAGTTAGCAAGGTATATTCTATTTTGCCTTTAGATTGGACTGGGGTTAGGCAATTCAGTTATATTTACAATTAGTGGGGGGGGGCAGGGGGGAGGTACTAAGGGGGAGGTGGGAAGGGAGGCGGAGGAGCAGAGAAATTATTCTGAGAATGTTTGGTTAAAGAGTCAAGTTTTTAGTTTTTTTTTTAATTTTTATCTACATGTTTCTAGTCGATCAGGTGGCATTGAGTTCCAGTGGGTGGGTCCTGCTAGGGAGAAGGCACGGGCTTTTGTGGATAGCAGGCGATATGTCTTGTGAGGTGGGATGTGAAGGGTGCCTTTATAAGCTGTTCTGGAGGGATGTTTGGGGGAGTGAAGAAAAATGGTGTTGAGCCAATTCATGTCATTGTTGTGAATTGTTTTATGAATGATAGAGAGGCTCTTGTATAGAATGCGTGCGGGGATGGGGAGTCAGTGAAGATCCTTGAGTATGGCAGTAATATGATCTGTTCTGTGTGTGCCGGTTAGTATCCTGGCTGCTGCCTTCTGGAGGATTTGTAGGGGTTTGATAGAGGAAGCAGGGAGGCCCAGGAGGAGCGAGTTACAGTAATCGATTTTGATAAGTATAGTGGCCCACAGAACAGTGAGGAATTCGTCATGGTGAAGGAGTGGTTTCAGTTTTTTGAGGACCTGGAGTTTGTAGATTGAAGCTTTTATGGTGGTGTTAATGAAGTTTTTGTAGTTCAGGTGGCTATCAATAATTCCAAGGCTTCGTGCATGCTGTTGAAAGGAGGTGGTGGCAACTATGGGGTTATTTACTGCGCTGAACTTAGCAGGGTTGGGTTGGGAGATGATGATGAGTTCTGTTTTTGTTGTGTTGAGGGCCAGGTATAGGTTGGTGATGAGGAGATTAATAGCATTGAGGCAGTTTTCCCATATTTTGAGGGATGTGGTAAGGGATTCTTGGATGGGAATGAGAATTTGAACATCGTCCGCGTAGATATATAGAAACATAGAAATGACGGCAGAAGAAGACCAAACGGCCCATCCAGTCTTGCCCAGCAAGCTACGCAGTTTATCCATTTTTTTTCTTATCTTCCCCCCCCCCCCACCTTTTTACTCCCCCTCCCCCGTCACTATTGGCTTCCAGCACCCTCCGGCCCCAATTCCCTTCCGCCCCTCCAGCTCAATCAGGGGTAGCAACTGCCGCAATAAACGGCCACAACCCCTGCCCCATACTCTTACCCACCTCTGTTTTGTTTGTTTGTTTTTTGTTTTTGTTTTTTTGGAGATGGCAGCCCTCCAACCTTCCGCTCCGTGAAGGTGGAACACAAACCACTGGCATCCCGGTCCGTGAATGCCTCTGTGGCTACTGCCGCTCCGTGCAGTATTTTGCTGCCTGAAGGTGGAACAACTACTGGCCACTGGCATCCCGCTCCGTGAATGCCTCTGTGGCTACTGCCCGCTCCGTGCAGTGTTTTACCACCTCCTCTATATTTATGCCCACTAGACTTGATGGATCCACAGTGTTTATCCCACGCCCCTTTGAAGTCTTTCACAGTTTTAGACTTCACCACTTCCTCCGGAAGGGCATTCCAGGCATCCACCACCCTTTCCGTGAAGAAATACTTCCTGACATTGGTTCTTAGTCTTCCTCCCCGGAGCCTCAGCTCGTGACCTCTGGTTCTGCTGATTTTTTCCGTCTGAAAAGGTTTGTCGTTGTCTTTGGATCATTAAAGTTTTTCAAGTATCTGAAAGTCTGAATCATATCACCCCTGCTCCTCCTTTCCTCCAGGGTGTACATATTTAGATTCTTCAATCTCTCCTCGTACGTCATCCGATGAAGATCCTCCACCTTCTTGGTTGCCCTTCTCTGTACCGCTTCCATCTTGTCTTTGTCTCTTTGTAGATACGGTCTCCAGAACTGAACACAGTACTCCAGGTGAGGCCTCACCAAGGACCTGTACAAGGGAATAATCACTTCCCTTTTCTTACTCGATATTCCTCTCTCTATGCAGCCCAGCATTCTTCTGGCTTTTGCTATCGCCTTGTCACATTGTTTCGCAGACTTCATATCATTAGACACTATCACCCCAAGGTCCCTCTCCTGCTCCGTGCACATCAGCCTTTCCCCCCCCCCCCCCCCCCCCCCCCCCCATCGAATACAGTTCATTCGGATTTCCACTCCCCATATGCATGACTTTGCACTTCTTGGCATTGAATCTCAGCTGCCATATCTTCGACCACTCTTCCAGTTTCCTTAAATCCCGTCTCATTCTCTCCACTCCTTCCGGCGTGTCCACTCTGTTGCAGATCTTAGTGTCATCCGCAAAAAGACAAACCTTACCTTCTATCCCGTCCGCAATGTCGCTCACAAAGATATTGAACAGGACCGGTCCCAAAACCGATCCTTGCGGTACACCACTTAAAACCGCTCTCTCTTCAGAGAAAGTTCCGTTTACCATCACACATTGTCTTCTGTCCGTCAACCAATTTGCAATCCAGGTCACCACCTCGGCCCTCACTCCTAAGCTTCTTGTTTTATTCACCAGTCTCCTGTGCGGAACCGTATCAAAAGCTTTGCTGAAATCCAAGTAGATGACATCGAGCGCTCTTCCTTGATCCAATTCCTTGGTTACCGAGTCAAAAAAGTCAATCAGATTTGTCTGACAGGATCTTCCCCTGGTGAATCCATGTTGCCTCTGGTCCATTAATTCTCCTGACTGTAGATAGTTCACTATTCTCTCTTTCAGCAGTGACTCCATTACTTTTCCCACCACCGAAGTGAGGCTAACCGGTCTGTAGTTGCCAGCCTCCTCCCTGTTCCCACTCTTGTGAAGCGGGACCACCACCGCTCTTCTCCAATCTCTTGGTACCACTCCTGTTTCTAGGGATCTATTGAACAGGTCACACAGCGGACCCACCAGAACATGTCTGAGCTCCCTCAGTATCCTTGGATGAATCCCATCAGGCCCCATAGCTTTGTCCACTTTCAGATTCTTTAGCTCTTCCCATACATTTTCTACCGTAAAAGGATTTTCATCTATTCCACTTCCCTCCAGTTTCTTGTTGTGTAGAGATGGTCCTTCTCCAGGGTCTCTTTAGTGAATACAGAGCTGAAGTATTCGTTTAATATTTCTGCCATTTCTTCATCTCTTTCCACACATTGATCATTAACACCTTCAATTTCACTATACCACTTTGGACCTTTCTCTTTTCGCTGATGTATCTGAAAAATGTTTTGTCACATTTTTTATCTCTTGGCAATCCTCTCTCCGCTTGACTTTTTGCCAACTTGATTAATTTCTTCGTCTCCCTCAGTTGAAACAAATATTCTTCTTTGTGCTCCTCCCTTTGGGATCTTTTGTATTTTTGAATGCTGTTCTTTTAGCTTAATTTTGTCAGCCAGCCCTTGAGAACCAGATAGGTTTCAATTTTCTTTTGCTTTTCTTTACATTTCTAACATATAGAGCAGTTGCCTTGGTGATTGCTCCTTTTAGATTGGTTCCACTGCTGATCCACATCTCTTTCATTCTCCCATCCTTTTAGTTCTTCCTCCAGGTACTTCCCATTTCCTCAAAGTCTGTGTTTTGAAATGTAAAACTCTGGTCTTTGTGGTTCTTTTCCCTATTCTTTTAGTGATATTAAACCATATGTTTGATGATCACTGGTGCTGAGGTGGGTGCCCACCTGGACATCGGAGACATTATCTCCATTAGTGAGCACTAAGTCGAGTATAGCTCCTTCTCTTGTGGGTTCCAACACCATTTGTTTGAACAAAGTTACTTGCATGGCATCCACTATCGCTCTACTATTTTTAGTTTCTGCAGATGGGATTTTCCAGTCTACATCTGGCATATTAAAGTCACCCACGATCACCCACTTCTCCCTTCTTACCTATCTTATGGATGTCTTCAACCAGATCTCTGTCCAGCTCTTCCTTTTGGTTTGGAGGCCTGTAAACCACTCCAATATAAATGGATGCTCCGTCATCTTTTTTTAGGTCGACCCATAGTGCTTCTTCCTTGCCCCAACTTCCTTACAGCTCAGATGCTTGGATGTTGTTTCTGACATAAAGAGCCACACCTCCCCCTTTTCTATCCACTCTGTCCTTCCTTAACAAGTTATAGCCTGGTATTGTTGTATCCCATTCATGAGATTCTGTGAACCATGTCTCTGTGATAGCAACAATGTCCAATTCTGCCTCTGTCATTAGGGCCTGTAGATCTGGGATTTTATTTCCCAAACTATGAGCATTTGTGGTCATAGCCTTCCAGGTACTCTCTTTAAGGTTATTGCTTTTCCTGGACTCCTTATGAGACTTTAGTTGAGATATGGTATTCCCTTCACTCTTTCCTTTTGCAGTTGTGCCACTGTTGACAGAGTTATCCATCTCAATTAGATTTTTCTTTTGGTTATGGAACTTGATATTCTGCATGCATTGTGTTTTTTTTCTCTTTTCTGGTAACACTTCAATGTTTTTCTCAAGAACTTCATTAGTTATTAATATAGAGAAGGCTTTTTGTTCTTTTTGCATTTGGTACATTGTGTGTCTCCTCATCACAGGTCTAATTCTACCAGAGCCCACTGTAATCCTGGATTTTAAAGAATTTCTTAATGACCTGATAAAGTGCGGGATGCCGAGATCTGTGAGGAGTTGGCAGAGGGGTAGGAGATAGATGTTAAATAGAATAGAGAATAGAGGATAGGGGGAACCTTGAGGAACTCCTTGTGTGAGGGGTGTGGGAGAGGACTCAGAGTTTCCAATCTTCACTGTGTATTTCCTGTTGGTGAGGTATGATTTGAACCAGAGGAGGGCTGCGCCCATGATACCGATATCTGAGAGGCGATTTAATAGAATGTCATGGTTAACAGTATCAAAGGCAGCAGAGATATCTAATAGTGCTAGGTGTAGGATTGGCCCTGATCTAATCCTTTTAGGATGGTGTCTGTAAGTGTGAGCTGCAAGGTTCGGTGTTGTAGAGTTTTCGGAAACCGAATTGGCTGGGTGCTAGTATGTGTTTGTCTCTAGATAGTTTGTGAGTTAGGTATTGACGACTTTCTCCATGATTTTGGCTAGGAAAGGCAGATTGGAAATGGGTCTGTAGTTTAGAGAGGTCTGATGGGTCTAGGTTGATTTTCTTTAGGATGGGTTTGACCACGGCCTGTTTTTAAGGGTGTCGGGAACTATGCCTGTGGAGAGTGAGCAGTTAATTATTTGCGCTAGTGGCATGGCAATTGTGTTCGGTATGCTTAGCAGAACTTTAATGGTTAGAGTGTCGCTGGGATGTGAGAAGGGATTGAGCTTCTTGAGTACCATTTCAATTTCTAGTGTGGAGGTTGTGTCTAACGTGTTCATAGTTGAATTGTGATTACTGCATAATGTAGTTTGGGGAAATGGGAGGGAGAATCGCAATAGAATTTTAGCTATCTTGTGGAATAATTGGGCGAGTTCTTCGCATTTGACTAGGGATTCCTTGTCGGGGTTGGGGGATGGGGCTGTCTTGGTGAGTTGTGTAATGTAGGTGAAGAGGGCTTTCGGGTTGTATTGGTATTCGTGTATTTTTTTTTGCATAGTGATATGGGGGTAATTCTCACGAAAAATTCTAATTCGTGTTAGGGATAAGAATTTTTTTTTGCATAGAGATCTGGGGGTAATTCTCGACAATCGCCTAAACCTAAAGAAAATGATCAACATCACAACTAAAGATTGCTTCTACAGACTCCAGTTCTTAAAAGACTCAAACCCCTCCTATTCTTCCACGATTTCAGGACAGTTCTCCAAACCTTGATATTTGCCAAAATAGACTACTGCAACGCTCTCCTCTTAGGTCTACCCATCTCTACCACCAAGCCACTACAGATGATTCAGAATGCCGCAGCCAGAATTTGACTAACACCAACCGTGGAGAACACATCTCACTTATCCTCAGAAACCTACACTGGTTACCAGTTAACTTCAGAATCCTACACAAATCACTCACCTTAATCCACAAATCCATCCACAATCAACTTCAACTCGACCTCGAAATCCCCCTCAAACTCTATACCTCCAACAGACCGATTAGAAAAATCCACAAAGGAACTCTGCAAGCTCCCCCAACTAAAGCCACACGCCGCACCTTGACCAAAGACCGTGCTTTCTCGACAGCAGGACCAACTATTTGGAATAACATCCCTTCATGACCTAAGGCTAGAACCATGCCCTCCCTACATTTAGGAAAAAACTTAAAACATGGCTTTTCCGCCAAGCCTTCTCAGATCCCCCGGACACACACTAGATGATCTTATTCCCTTCATAAGCGAGTGGAACTTTATACCTCTAAGTTCATTAAGCGCCAGCCCGCTTACCCTATTATATTATTAATAGTTTTCAGCCATTCTAGGCCTCTTTCCAGCTAATTAAGCCTCCAAGTTCACCCTCCTTGTTGAATATAACTTTGCCGCTTCGGTTCATATGTTTATTTGTCTCAGTTTTACCCTGTTCAATGTAAACCGATCTGATATGGTTATTACCATGAAGGTCGGTATAGAAAGTGTTTAAATAAATAAATAAAATAGTGGTCACGTTTGGTCTTGAGGATGGTGACTCTATATGAGTGTAAGGTGGATCTGTAAAGGGCAAGGTGTGTGGCTGAGCGATCCTTGCACCATTTTCTTTCGATAGATCTCAGGTTGCGTTTGAGTTCTTTTAGGGCTGGGGTGTACCATGGTTTATTTGTGCGCTGCGTATAGTTTATTTCTTTGGATGTGATTGGGTAGAGGTCATTAGCTATATTTGTGGTAATGATGTTCCAGAGGAAAAGGCTAGGTCCGGGGTTGGAGAGGTCTAAGTTGCATAAAGAGTTAGTAATAGCTTCAATTAGTCATCTTTATTGCAGGTTTTCTGAATTGGAATTTGTTGCTGCAGTTAGAGGGTGTGGAGGGAGAGTTATTTAGGGAAAATTGTGCTTTTATAAGTGAGTGGTCTGACCATGGGACAGGTGTGCATGTGGGTGGTTGCTGGTGATAAGGGAGTTGATGAAAATAAGATCGAGAGTGTGGCCTGCTTTGTGAGTGGGAGTGTTGATGAGTTGCTGGAAGCCTGTTGCATTTAAGGCGCTGAGGAGTGACTCACATGAAGATGCTTTTTTGACTTCCGCAGCACACTGAACCGATGATTTCAATGTGTTATCCACTATGACGCCTAGATCTCTTTCTTGGGTTTTGTCTAATGGAACCTAACATTATGTAACTATAGCATGGGTTATTTTTCCTTATATGCATCACCTTGCACTTATCCACATTAAATTTCATCTGCCATTTTGATTCCCAATTGCAATTTATCACAATCTGCTTGTGATTTAACTACTCTGAACAATTTTGTATCATCTGCAAATTTGATTATCTCTCGTATTTCTTTCCAGATCATTTATAAATATATTGAAAAATAAGGTTCCCAATACAGATCCCTGAGGCACTCCACTGCCCACTCCCTTCCACTGAGAAAATTGTCCATTTAATCCTACTCTGTTTCCTGTCTTTTAGCCATTTTGCAATCCACGAAAGGACATTGCCACCTATCCCATGACTTTTTACTTTTCCTAGAAGCCTCTCATGAGGAACTTTGTCAAACGCCTTCTGAAAATCCAAGTACACTACATCTACCGGTTCACCTTTATCCACTGTTTATTAACGTCTTCAAAAAAGTGAAGCACATTGTGAGGCAAGACTTGCCTTGGGTAAAGCCATGCTGACTTTGTTCCATTAAGCCATGTCTCTCATGTAGTGAATGTAGTAAAAGTTTCTCTGTGAAGGCTGCCCTCACAAGACACATGAGCATCCACACAGGTAAGCGACTATTCTCATGTAGTGAATGTAATAAAAGCTTCCCTGTGAAGGATGCCCTCAGAAAACATGAGAATCCACACAGGGGAGCGACCATTTACATTGCGGCTCTATAAACCAAACCAGAAGCCTCAGATCTGCTAGTAAGAACCTACTTGATGTTCCCACAATTAGGCTTGCAAGATTAAACATAACCAGAGAAAGAGCCTTTTCTGTCGCGGGTCCCTTACTCTGGAATTCGCTCCCAAGCACTCTAAGACAAATCACCAATCACAAAGAATTAAAAAAAATCAATAAAAACATATTTATTCAAAGAAGCTTTTGCAGAACAAGAAGGAAGGAATGCATAATTTTCTGACACCTCATATACTGTTTTGACTTCCAGTTATTCATATTATTGTAAACTATATGAAAACTGTGAAGCTCGGCTCAACACTCTCTCTTAGCGATTTCTGACTTTACTCTGTTTTGTATAAAATTCAATATAGTGAAATTAATAATCTAAGGAGATGTAATTAGAATCAGGTCTTAAAGTATCCATTGCATTTTTTTTTCTTAACTTTACTATCTTTTGTTTATATTTTTTGTGTTTTTATTTCATATTTTTATTTATTTAATTGGTTGATATTATCTCCTATTTTGAAAATTTGTAAACCGTTTTGGTCAACTATTGTTTGTGAAAGACGTTATAGAAATGTTTTAAAATAAATAAATAAATAAATAAATAAATGTACTGAATGTAATAAAAGCTTCCCTGTGAAGTGTGCCCTCACAAAACACATGAGAATCCACACAGGGGAGCGACCATTCTCATGTAGTGAATGCTCTCCTAGCATGCACACAGGCCACTCTCCTATGTGCGCGATTTAGTATGAGGGCTCACGGTAAAAAGAGGTGCTAGGGACACTAGCGCGTCTCTAGCGTCTCTTTTTTGACAGGCACAGCAGCTGTCAGCGAGTTTGACAGCAACGCTCAATTTTGCCGGCGTCGGTTCTCAAACCTGCTGACAGCCATGGTTTCGGAAACCGGACGCCAGCAAAAATAGTAAAGAATCATTATTTCGTCACCAAGGGAGAAATAGCACAAATCAAATTTGGGGACATGGAAAAATTGATAGGAGAAATAGCGTGCCGTTGTTCTTGGTACCCCGAATCTGGAACTCTGAATGTGGATGATTGGGTTCAGATAGGTAATACCCTTCATACGTCTCCACGAGCTCCCATAAGGCAATTGTTGCTCTTGCAAAAATGCACAGAGGCTCTAGAACACTTAAGGACTAAAAATCTCAAGGCACCATCTCCAGTTTAAGCGTCCTTAGAAACAGACAATTTGCAGATGATACAAAATTGTTCAGAGTAGTTAAATCACAAGCAGACTGTGATATATTTCAGGAGGACCTTGCAAGACTGGAAGATTGGGCATCCAAATGGAAGATGAAATTTAATGTGGACAAGTGCAAGGTGTTGCATATAGGGAAAAATAACCCTTGCTGTAGTGTTGTAATGAAGACACAGACAGGATTTGTGGTGAAGCGTGTCCCCGGGAAGGTCACCTCTCTCCTCCTTCCCCGGGGCTCCTTTTTATTGTACATAATTCCATTGAATAGCATGGCATGCAGATTTGACATAACATCATTGGGTCCTTGCAAATACATACATCATTCATTGGATGTTATAGCGTCATACCATAAATGTCCTTTCCTGGCCTTTATGCTGACTACGCGTAAGCTAGGAGGCCAGGAGGGGAAAAGTTAAAAGACTGGACATTGAAGCAGTTTAAGCTGTGTTGAACTAGCTGACTAAGTGCGAGAGGAAATAAGCAGGGAGTAGTTTCGGGTTGCTACAGTTTGAGATCTATTTCTGGGGCAGGCATGTCTGGAGCAGGTTGTTTGTGAGACAGATTTCCTGTTTCGGTTAGGGCAGGAGGAAACTTGCACGATTCTGCTGTCTCCAGTATATGCTGGAGAAAGAGGGAAGTTAGAGTTAACCCCTGAAATACTCCTTCAGGGGCTAAGCTTACAATCCCACATCTCACCCTTTTGTTTTTTATTAAGCAGCATAAAGAAAATCTCTGTATCCATGCTTGAGACCCAATCTGGAGCTAGCTGTGCTTTGCGTATATAGGCTGGAGATAGGGAAGGGGAGATATGGAGAGAAGGGCTGAGCCTGCGTGGTGTGCCAACTGCCGCAGAGCTCTTGATTCCCCATATCACCTAGAGCTTATGCAGCGTGGTGTGTCAACCACTGTAGGGCTCATGATTCCCTATTAAGCAGCATACAGGACATCTTTATATCCAGGTGTAAAACAAGGTGTCAGCATAGACACAAGATTGGGTATGCATTGAATACAGCAGCATAAGCAAATGAGTAAGACAATTATCATGATTATAATAGGAATGATTTGTTTGAGACCCCGATATCAGAAAGCCAGGACCATAGCCATTCCCAGGGAGATTACCGGTGTTCCATCTGAGAGTGGTGCTTCTGCAATCGTGGTTTCCATCTGCTCTACGGTATGTGTGAGATTTGCTTTATAATTTGATATGTATACACAGCAGTGAGATCCAATTAAGGCACAGGGACTCCGCCTTTTGAAGCTAAGACTGTATCTAAAGAATAACAGTTTGTAATGCTACATCTCTAATCTGAGAAACTTCTGTTGTGAGTAGTTTTAAAGCATGGACTGTCTGATTAATAGGGCAGTCGTCCAGTTAGCAAGGATGTGTAAATCTCTGAAATTCATAAGCTGTTCCCATTGGGGGGAAACAGGCTTCTAGCTACCTGAGTTTCTGTTATACTTATCTATGGGACTCTTGATCGCCTCCCTTTTGTTGCAGAGCCTGCTTTAGGTCAATTTTTGACTGCATAGTATGAGGGAGGAGGCAGCCTAGAGTGCATCTGCCTCTCCATTTTGGGGGAATGTGCATATATGCTCTACGCCCACATAACATCCAAATGTTCCCTATCTGGTTAGTGGACCAGCTATGGGGCTGTTTGACTTGTTGAACCATTGCGGATACATATTCACACAAGCCAAATTGTCCGTCTGAGAATTTTTGCAATTGGCTGAGATCAGCCAATTGCACATATAGTGGGTAAAGCTATGCAAATATTCTGTGATATTCTGTGGGAATTCTGGGTGTGCTGTCACATCAGAGTACGATCTAATCATGACTTCTTCTAATACAATGGTTCGGCTACAATATGGATATTTCCTCACCCTGAGCCCTGTGATACTGTCATTATTATTATTATTTAAAAAAGGCTCCAGGGGCGATCCGGGTAATTATAGACCTGTGAGCCTGACTTCAGTGCCAGGAAAAATAGTGGAAACTATTCTCAAGATCAAAATTGTAGAGCATATAGAAGACATGATTTAATGGGACACAGTCAACATGGATTTACCCAAGGGAAAGTCTTGCCTAACAAATTTGCTTCATTTTTTTGAAGGGGTTAATAAACATGTGGATAAAGGTGAACCGGTAGATGTAGTGTATTTGGGATTTTTCAGAAGGCGTTTGACAAAGTCCCTCATGAGAGGCTTCTACGAAAACTAAAAAGTCATGGGATAGGAGGCGATGTCCTTTCGTGGATTACAAACTGGTTAAAAGACAGGAAACAGAGAGTAGGATTAAATGGTCAATATTCTCAGTGGAAAAGGGTAAACAGTGGAGTGCCTCAGGGATCTGTATTGGGACCGGTGCTTTTCAATATATATATAAATGATCTGGAAAGGAATACGACGAGTGAGGTTATCAAATTTGCGGATAATACAAAAGTATTCAGAGTAGTTAAATCACAGGCAGACTGTGATACATTACAGGAGGACCTTGCAAGACTGGAAGATTGGGCATCCAAATGGCAGATGAAATTTAATGTGGACAAGTGCAAGGTGATGCACATAGGGAAAAATAACCCTTGCTGCAGTTACACGATGTTAGGTTCCATGTTAGGAGCTACCACCCAGGAAAAAGATCTAGGCATCATAGTGGATAATACTTTAAAATCGTCGGCTCAGTGTGCTGCAGCAGTCAAAAAAGCAAATAGAATGTTGGGAATTATTAGGAAGGAGAATGGTTAATAGACGGAAAATGTCATACTGCCTCTGTATCGCTCCATGGTGAGACCGCACCTTGATATGTGTACAATTCTGGTTGCCGCATCTCAAAAAAGATATAGTTGCGATGGAGAAGGTACAGAGAAGGGCAACCAAAATGATGAAGGGGATGAACGCTCCCCTATGAGGAAAGGCTGAAGAGGTTAGGGCTGTTCCGCTTGGAGAAGAGACGGCTGAGGGGGGATATGATAGAGGTCTTTAAGATCATGAGAGGTCTTGAACGAGTAGATGTGACTCGGTTATTTACACTTTCGAATAATAGAAGGACTAGGGGGCATTCCATGAAGTTAGCAAGTAACACATTTAAGACTAATCGGAAAAAATTCTTTTTCACTCAACGCACAATAAAGCTCTGGAATTTGTTGCCAGAGGATGTGGTTAGTGCAGTTAGTGTAGCTGGGTTCAAAAAAAGGTTGGATAAGTTCTTGGAGGAGAAGTCCATTAATGGCTATTAATCAATTATACTTAGGGAATAGCCACTGATATTAATTGCATCAGTAGCATGGGTTCTTTTTAGTGTTTGGGTAATTGCCAGGTTCTTGTGGCCTGGTTTTTTGGCCTCTGTTGGAAACAGGATGCTGGGCTTGATGGACCCTTGTCTGTCCCAGCATGGCAATTTCTTATGTTCTTATGTTCTTATATTCCAACAAAAACAGCGTTCATTTGTACCTTACTATCCAAATGCATTACTGTTGTAATTGACTGGTGAATTTATAAAGACCCTTCTGTAAGTCATGGGTAAGTAGTCCATCCCTGATAAGTTTAAAAAGAACTGCATGCATCAATAGTCCTTCTCTGGAATGGGTTGGCATGTGCATGCAAACCCAGCAATCTGTTTGGTTCAATAGTTGTGATAAAGTCTGTGCATCAGTAATGTACATATTGGATTGCTAATAGTTCTTGTTCAGACATCGCCATGGCAGGAGAGATGAAGCTAAATATGAGAATACAGAACACATTTTTGGCTAAAATAGCTTCTTTCACCTCACCTTTTATCCATGCTGGTAATCATTTTCCCTCCCTTCCACCTTTCTTATTGCATGGAATACATCGGGACTGCACTTCTAAGATGGTCTTTTTAAGCAATGTCCACATCTATTGTACACTTTTAACCTTTTCCGCTGCACCTTTAATTTTTTTTCTATTTTCCTCATTTTATCAAAATTTCCCTTTTAAAAATTTAATGTTAGACCTGTAGATTCACATATGTCCCCTTTCCACTCATTAGTTCAAATTGATCATGTTATTGTCACTATTGCCAAGTGGAAAGGGCTGATAACAGCCATAACAGTCCCCAGGGTTGGTCGTGCAGCATTTTTCTTCCTATGCACAAGTAGGGCATGAGTCAGGCCTTGATCTCTTGCTTCATATGGGGCCACCAGTAGAGTTGCAGGAGCAATTCAAGGGTTTGTGCTTGATGAGCATGACCTACAACATGGGAAGTCATGGGCCCCTTTCAACACTTTCTCACATAGTCTGGAAAATACAACCATCTTCCTTGGAGAGACAGTGGCCATGATAGCCAGGAATATCTCAATGGGATTTATGATGTATCTGGGAAGTTCTGGGACATCCTTGATGTGAAAGAAGCAAGAGAGGGTATCTGCCTGTTGATTCTTGAGTGCTGGACGATACTGCAGTTTGAAGATGAAGCAAGCGAAGAACAAAGACCAGCGGTCCTGCCTTGAATTTAGCTGCTGAGCTTGATGTAGATGTTCAAAGCTTTTGTTATCCATTTATATTGTAACACAGTGTTGGGCTCCTTCGAGTAGGTAGCTATTTTGACAGCCAAAAGCTCTCAATCTTTGCTGCTGTAATTCCGCTCCACAGAGAACTTCTTCGAGAAGAAGGAACATGGATGGAATACCCCTTCTGGAGTGTGTTGATCAGGACCGACCCCAATACTAGAGTAGAGGCATGAACTTCGAAGATGAAAGGTCACTCAGGATCTGGATTATATAGGCAGGGCCCAACTATAAAAACATTCTTCAAATCCTGAAATGCATCTAAAGATTCAGATGGCCAGCCTTTGGTGTTGGCACTCTTGCGGGTAAGGGGGGGCCACCACTGAAGATTAGTTTGGAATAAACTGATGATAATAATTAGCAAATCCAAGGAATCGTTGTAGAGCCTGAAGCCCCCTGGATGGGGCCAGTCCCTGATGGACTTTATCTTGTCAGGATCCATATAGAATCTATCACGAAAGACAATGTATCCCAGGAAAGGGAGTTCCTCTTATTCAAAGAGACATTGTTCCATCTTCGTGTATAGATTGTTCTCTTGCAGGCACTGCAGGATGCTGCGGATATCTCAGCAGTGAGCATTTAGTTTTATGAAAAGATCAGTATGTCATCTAAATACATGCTGCTGGTGCGTTGCAAAACCCAAAAAGCATAACTAGATACCTGTGGTGTCCGTCACAAGAGTTACATAAAAACATAGAAACATAGAAATGACAGCAGAATTGGGCAGACTTGTTGGGCAGACTGGATGGGCCAAACGGCCCATCCAGTCTGCCCAGCAAGCTATGCACTTTTTTTTTTTCCTCATACTTCTGTTACACTTGGCTCTTAGTAACCTTTTTGTTCTATTTCCCTTCCACCCCCACCATTAATGTAGACAGCAGTGTTGGAACTGCATCTAAGTGAATATCTAGCTTAGTTAGGGGTAGTAACTGCCGCAATAAGCAAGCTACACCCATGCTTGTTTACCCAGACAATGTAATTCAGTCCTTGTTGATTGTTGTGGATCTTTATTTATATACAGACTTTTCTTACATTCCCCCTGCCGTTGAAGCATAGAGTTATGCTGGATATGCGTTGAAAGTGAAGTATCAGACTTTCCCCCCCTGCCGTTGAAGCAGAGAGCTATGCTGGATATGCGTTGAAAGTGAAGTATCAGACTTTCCCCCTGCCGTTGAAGCAGAGAGCTATGCTGGAAATGCATTGAAAGTAAGTATCTGGCTTATTTGGTTTGGGGTAGTAACCGCCGTAACAAGCCAGCCACTCCCCGCTTTTTTTGTGAATGCAAATCTTTTTCCACGTTTCCTCTTGCCGTTGAAGCTTAGAGCAATGTTGGAGTTGCATTAACCGTGTGTATGTTTATTGAATTAGGGTATTATCTCCAGGCAGTAGCCATCATTCCCGCGAGCCACCCACTCTTCATTCCCGTCCTCTAGACTTGATGGATCCACATGGGTACCCCCCGAAAACCTACCCCAAAACCCCCCCTGCGCGCGCCGAGCCTATTTTGCATAGGCTCGACAGCGCGCAAGCCCCGGGACACGCGTAAGTCCCGGGGCTTGAATGGAGGGGCGTTTAGGGGGCGGGCCGCGAGTGATGCGGCTTTTAGGGGGCGGTTATGGTGCCGTGGGCGTGGTATTGGCCCGGGGCGTGGCCGGGGGCATGGCCGCGGCCTCCGGACCAGCCCCCGGGACAGGAACAGGTGATGCGGGGCAGCCGGCCAGCGCGCGCAAAGTTACGCCTGCTTCCAGCAGGCGTAACTTTGCCGACAAAGGTGGGGGGGTAGATAGGGCCGGGTGTGGTGGTTAGGTAGGGGAAGGGAAGGTGCGGGGGGTGGGTGGAAGGAAAGTTCCCTCCGAGGCCGCTCCGATTTCGGAGCGGCCTCGGAGGGAAACGGAGGCAGGCTGCGCGGCTCGGTGCGCGCAGGGCTGCCGATTTTGGGCAGCCTTGCGCCCTCCAACCCCGGATTTTAATGGATACGCGCGGCGGCTACGAACAAAAGTACGCGATCGCACTATTAATAAAATCTGGCCCACAGTGTTTATCCCACACCCCCTTTGAAGTCCTATCACGGTTTTGTCTTCCCACTTCCTCCGGGAAGGGCATTCCAGGGCATCCACCACCCTCTCCGTGAACTTCACGGAGAGGGTGGTGGATGCCTGGGAGAAGTCTGATAATTCACGCAGTTTTCCACTCGTCATCAGCTTTGAAACAAATAAGGTTGTATGCACCTCTGAGGTCCAGCCTTTTGAAAATCTTAGTGCTTAAATGCAGTCGAAGAGCTCTGTGGTTAGTGGTAGTGGATAACCAGTCCTTCTTTGTGATGGCGTTCAGTTTTGCGGTAGTCTATGCACTGAGGGAGCCATCGTTCTTCACAATGAAGAAGAACCTTTCCTCATCTAGAGAAGATAAAGGATGGATAAATACATTTTTCAAGTTTTCCTGGATATAATCAGACATAACCTGAGTCGCATGAAGCGGGAAAGGGTAAATATGTCCATAACGGGGCCGTCTGTATATTCCACATACTGAGGAGGAAACTCCAGAAGAGTTGTAGCCACGGTTATAGGCTGAGGAGGTTCCACCTGCTCCAGCCATGAATCCATATACTCACAGTCCCACTGGGTGAGTTGAAGGGTCGCTCCCAGTCTTTCCTCCTGGGCCCCTGCTCCTGGAGAACTATTCTCAGTGCCAGAGGATACTACATCATCTTGAGGGCAGGTCCTAGCTACAGGATTGCTTCCTTCCTCATCAGGCTGATGCTCTCCTTCCAGGTATTGTTATGAAGGACGAAATCCGGAAGTGGACCCTTAGGCCGACTGCCCTAGGAGAGCAGACGGGAGGCAGAACTCCCACTGGGCAACTGGAGCTTCACCTGGAAACCCGAGACTCCTCCAGAGGAGCTGTGGGAGCCCGGGTCGCTAGGACTTAGGAGTCTTCACCCTGGAAGTCCGAGGTCCCCCCAGGAGGAGCCCGTAGGAACCCGGACCGCTGGGACTTAGGCGAGGATGAATAAACCCAGGAGTGGAATACGAACCGGAGTCTTGGCAGCGGCGGGGCAAGCAGAAGACAGGGACACGGACCGGAGTCAAGGCAGGCGGAAGACAAGCAGAAGTCGGAGTCACAGACCGGAGTCAAGGCAGGCTGAAGATAAGCAGGAGTCGGAGTCACAAACCGGAGTCAAGGCAGGCTGAAGACAAGCAGAAGTCGAAGAACCAGGCAAGAGTCGAGACAGGCAAACTGGCAGCGAAAGCAGGATCCAGCAGGAACAATGGCAACTAGCACTGCAAAGCAGGAACCTCGTTGCAAGGCACTTTGGAGAAGAAAGTGCCTTGTTTAAATCCCCCGGTCGGCGTCTGACGTCACGGGGGGCGTGTCAGCACATCCGGGTGCTGGCAGCAGAAAAGGCTGGTCCCCGCGCGCGCGCGTTCCCCCGCTGGGGGGAGGAGTTCCTGGCGGCGTCTCCCTCGTGGAGACGCCGCTGCCATGCGGTCCTGAGGGCCCAAAACCTGGCGGTTTCGCGGCGGAACGGGGCGAGGTAAGTGCCCGGTCACTAGTCTAGTGACCGGAATCGTAACAGTACCCCCCTTCTTACGCCCCCTCCGAAGAGGACCAGGTTTCCCGGGATTGTCCAAATGAAATTGGGTCAGCAGTGATTTGTCCAAAATATTTCGTGCAGGTTCCCAGGAGTCCTCCTCTGGTCCGCAACCCTCCCATGACAGCAAATACTCCCATCGGCGGTTGGAGAAGCGGACATCCCGAACTTCATGCACTTGATAAACAGGCTCTCCAGGAGAAGAAGCAGAGATGTCATCCGGCTTAGGCTGATGAAAACGAGAGTATACTACAGGTTTCAAAAGGGAAACATGGAACACATTGTGAATGCGCAGAGAAGAAGGAAGACGTAGCCTGTAGGACACCATGCCAATCCGCTCTGCCACGGAGAAGGGACCACAGAACCTGGGTCGTAGCTTGCGCAAGTGTCCTGGGAAGTGCAGGTTTTTGGTACTCAGCCACACCTTAGTACCCGGTACCAATTCCGGTGCGGGCCGTCGATGGCGATTTGCCATTTTACGTGTTCTCTGTGCTGCTGCGGAGAGTCGTTGCTGAAGGGTCTTCCAGAGCCGATGGAGCTGTGAAGCCACTGACTGGGCTGCTGGTGAGGGAACCTCCAAGGGCAGTGGTATCGGAGGTTGGAGATGTCGTCCGAAGACGACCTGAAACGGTGTCTGCCCTGTAACTGAATGCTGGTGGTTGTTGTAGGCAAACTCGGCCCACGGTAATAGGGAAACCCAATTGTCTCTTCTCTCGGAGATGAAGCTGCGAAGAAATAATTTGAGGGAGCGATTCATACGCTCTGTTTGACCATTAGTCTGGGGATGAAATGCTGTGGACAAATTTAGTTGTATGCCAAATTTCTTGCAGATAGCTCGCCAATAGCGGGCAGTGAACTGTGAACCTCGGTCAGACACAATACTCTGTGGGAGACCATGTGCTCGGAAGATGTGCTGGGTAAATAGGCGTGCCAATTCTGGAGCAGATGGGAGTTTGGGCAGGGGTACCAGATGGACCATTTTAGAAAACCGATCAACGGTAACCCAAATCGCCGTATGACCTTCGGACGGGGGTAAGTCAACCACGAAGTCCGTGGCAATATGGGTCCAAGGTTCTGTGGGAATAGGCAGAGGTTGCAGCAACCCCCACGGCCGGCCGACTAATGGTTTCTGTCTGGCGCACACGGGACAAGAGGCCACATACTCTTGCACATCTTGTCGCACCCTTGGCCACCAGTAGTATCGATTTAAGAGGGTTAGAGTTCTCCCTAGTCCGGCATGACCCCCCGTAAGGGAGTCATGAGCCCACTCTAGGACTTGTCTTCGATTTCGTCGGGGAACCACTACTTTGTCAATCCAGGAAATGCTGGTGCTAGCAATAACAACCTTTGCTGGATCAATGATATGCTGTGAAGACTCCTCTTCTTCCTCGAGGATGGTGTTCCGGGATAACGCGTCGGCACGAACATTTTTCGATGCCGGGCGGTATTTTAGAATGAAGTCGAACCGGCTGAAAAATAATGACCAGCGAGCCTGTCTAGGGTTGAGGCGTTGGGCCTGTGATAGGAACTCCAAATTCTTATGATCGGTATATACCGTGACCTGATGTTGGGCCCCCTCTAGCCACTGCCTCCACTCCTCGAAAGCCAATTTAATGGCCAGGAGTTCCTTGTCACCGATCCCGTAGTTGTTTTCGGCTGGCGTAAACTTCTTTGAAAAATAGTAACAGGGTAGCAACTTTCCAGAGTCGGAGTACTGAGAGAGAACGGCTCCCACCGCTACACTGGAAGCGTCTACTTCCACTACGAAAGGGCGTAGTGGATCTGGGTGGCGGAGGCAGGTCTCCAAAAGGAATGCCTCCTTTAAGTCCTGAAAAGCTTTACTAGCCTCCAGCGTCCAATGTTGAGTGTCTGCGCCTTTCTTAGTCAATGCGGTCAGTGGTGCTACCAGCCGTGAATATCCGGAGATGAAGTGTCTGTAGAAGTTCGCAAAACCCAGAAATCGTTGCAATGCCTTTAAGCCAACCGGTTGAGGCCATTTTTTAATAGCCGCTACCTTCTCGGGGTCCATGCAGAATCCCGTGGCGGACACAATGTACCCCAGGAAGGGTAGGGAGTCCTGCTCGAACAGGCATTTCTCTAATTTAGCGAACAGATGGTGCTCTCGGAGGATCTGGAGTACTTGCCGAACTTGTTGTCGATGGGTGTTTAAGTCACGTGAAAAAATGAGAACATCATCCAAATACACGATTACGCAGGAATTAAGCAGGTCTCTGAGTATTTCGTTCATCAGATACTGGAATACTGCTGGCGCATTACAGAGACCAAACGGCATAACTAGGTACTCATAGTGTCCGTCCCGGGTATTGAAAGCAGTCTTCCACTCGTCCCCGGGACGGATGCGCACCAGGTTATATGCCCCCCTCAGGTCCAGTTTAGTGAACACCCGGGCCCCTTGAAGTCTGTCAAGTAATTCAGGAATCAGTGGTAACGGATACCGGTCTTTCTTGGTGATAGCATTCAGACCCCTGTAGTCGATGCAGGGTCGCAGAGACCCATCCTTCTTTGCTACAAAGAAAAAACCGGCCCCAGCGGGTGATTTAGAAGGTCGGATGAATCCTTTGGCGATATTCTCCTTAACATAATCGGACATAGCTTTGGTTTCAGGAAGGGATAGAGGATACACCCTTCCCCGGGGTGGCGTCGTACCAGGAAACAGTTCAATAGCACAATCAAAGGGGCGGTGTTCTGGTAATAGTTCAGCCTTTCCTTGGAGAACACGTCAGAAAAGTCAGTGTACTGGTTCGGAAGAAGCATCCCAGCATGGGCCAAGGGAATAGGCGGGACCACTGGAGGAGAGGGAGCCACTGGGGCAGGTGCCAGAGGTTCAGCGTCCATACGAGTAGCCATCCGCTCTACTGTAGCTACCAGGGAATCCAGAACCTGTTGTTGCTGCACCAGGCGCTGAGCCAGCCCTGGGATGGCTTGAAGACCAGCGAGGTCTGCCGGATCCATGGCCTTGCAAACTGTTATGAAGGACGAAATCCGGAAGTGGACCCTTAGGCCGACTGCCCTAGGAGAGCAGACGGGAGGCAGAACTCCCACTGGGCAACTGGAGCTTCACCTGGAAACCCGAGACTCCTCCAGAGGAGCTGTGGGAGCCCGGGTCGCTAGGACTTAGGAGTCTTCACCCTGAAAGTCCGAGGTCCCCCCAGGAGGAGCCCGTAGGAACCCAGACCGCTGGGACTTAGGCGAGGATGAATAAACCCAGGAGTGGAATACGAACCGGAGTCTTGGCAGGCGGCGGGCAAGCAGAAGACAGGGACACGGACCGGAGTCAAGGCAGGCGGAAGACAAGCAGAAGTCGGAGTCACAGACCGGAGTCAAGGCAGGCTGAAGATAAGCGGGAGTCGGAGTCACAGACCGGAGTCAAGGCAGGCTGAAGATAAGCGGGAGTCGGAGTCACAGACCGGAGTCAAGGCAGGCTGAAGATAAGCGGGAGTCGGAGTCACAAACCGGAGTCAAGGCAGGCTGAAGACAAGCAGAAGTCGAAGAACCAGGCAAGAGTCGAGACAGGCAAACAGGCAAACTGGCAGCGAAAGCAGGATCCAGCAGGAACAATGGCAACTAGCACTGCAAAGCAGGAACCTCGTTGCAAGGCACTTTGGAGAAGAAAGTGCCTTGTTTAAATCCCCCGGTCGGCGTCTGACGTCACGGGGGGCGTGTCAGCACATCCGGGTGCTGGCAGGAGAAAAGGCTGGTCCCCGCGCGCGTGCGTTCCCCCGCTGGGGGGAGGACTTCCTGGCGGCGTCTCCCTCGTGGAGACGCCGCTGCCATGCGGTCCTGAGGGCCCAAAACCTGGCGGTTTCGCGGCGGAACGGGGCGAGGTAAGTGCCCGGTCACTAGTCTAGTGACCGGAATCGTAACAGGTATAATGTATGAATCTGAGCTCCCAGTCTTCCCTCCTGGGCCCCTGCTCCTGGAGAACTATTCTCAGTGCTAGAGGATACTACATCATCTTGAGGGCAGGTCCTAGCTACAGGATTGCTTCCTTCCTCATCAGGCTGATGCTCTCCTTCCAGGTATAATGTATGAATCTGAGCTCCCAGTCTTCCCTCCTGGGCCCCTGCTCCTGGAGAACTATTCTCAGTGCTAGAGGATACTACATCATCTTGAGGGCAGGTCCTAGCTACAGGATTGCTTCCTTCCTCATCAAGCTGATGCTCTCCTTCCAGGTATAATGTATGAATCTGAGCTCCCAGTCTTCCCTCCTGGGCCCCTGCTCCTGGAGAACTATTCTCAGTGCTAGAGGATACTACATCATCTTGAGGGCAGGTCCTAGCTACAGGATTGCTTCCTTCCTCATCAAGCTGATGCTCTCCTTCCAGGTATAATGTATGAATCTGAGCTCCCAGTCTTCCCTCCTGGGCCCCTGCTCCTGGAGAACTATTCTCAGTGCTAGAGGATACTACATCATCTTGAGGGCAGGTCCTAGCTACAGGATTGCTTCCTTCCTCATCAAGCTGATGCTCTCCTTCCAGGTATAATGTATGAATCTGAGCTCCCAGTCTTCCCTCCTGGGCCCGTGCTCCTGGAGAACTATTCTCAGTGCTAGAGGATACTACATCATCTTGAGGGCAGGTCCTAGCTACAGGATTGCTTCCTTCCTCATCAGGCTGATGCTCTCCTTCCAGGTATAATGTATGAATCTGAGCTCCCAGTCTTCCCTCCTGGGCCCGTGCTCCTGGAGAACTATTCTCAGTGCTAGAGGATACTACATCATCTTGAGGGCAGGTCCTAGCTACAGGATTGCTTCCTTCCTCATCAAGCTGATGCTCTCCTTCCAGGTATAATGTATGAATCTGAGCTCCCAGTCTTCCCTCCTGGGCCCGTGCTCCTGGAGAACTATTCTCAGTGCTAGAGGATACTACATCATCTTGAGGGCAGGTCCTAGCTACAGGATTGCTTCCTTCCTCATCAGGCTGATGCTCTCCTTCCAGGTATAATGTATGAATCTGAGCTCCCAGTCTTCCCTCCTGGGCCCGTGCTCCTGGAGAACTATTCTCAGTGCTAGAGGATACTACATCATCTTGAGGGCAGGTCCTAGCTACAGGATTGCTTCCTTCCTCATCAAGCTGATGCTCTCCTTCCAGGTATAATGTATGAATCTGAGCTCCCAGTCTTCCCTCCTGGGCCCCTGCTCCTGGAGAACTATTCTCAGTGCTAGAGGATACTACATCATCTTGAGGGCAGGTCCTAGCTACAGGATTGCTTCCTTCCTCATCAAGCTGATGCTCTCCTTCCAGGTATAATGTATGAATCTGAGCTCCCAGTCTTCCCTCCTGGGCCCGTGCTCCTGGAGAACTATTCTCAGTGCTAGAGGATACTACATCATCTTGAGGGCAGGTCCTAGCTACAGGATTGCTTCCCTCCTCATCAGGCTGATGCTCTCCTTCCAGGTATAATGTATGAATCTGAGCTCCCAGTCTTCCCTCCTGGGCCCGTGCTCCTGGAGAACTATTCTCAGTGCTAGAGGATACTACATCATCTTGAGGGCAGGTCCTAGCTACAGGATTGCTTCCCTCCTCATCAGGCTGATGCTCTCCTTCCAGGTATAATGTATGAATCTGAGCTCCCAGTCTTCCCTCCTGGGCCCCTGCTCCTGGAGAACTATTCTCAGTGCTAGAGGATACTACATCATCTTGAGGGCAGGTCCTAGCTACAGGATTGCTTCCTTCCTCATCAGGCTGATGCTCTCCTTCCAGGTATAATGTATGAATCTGAGCTCCCAGTCTTCCCTCCTGGGCCCGTGCTCCTGGAGAACTATTCTCAGTGCTAGAGGATACTACATCATCTTGAGGGCAGGTCCTAGCTACAGGATTGCTTCCTTCCTCATCAGGCTGATGCTCTCCTTCCAACACCCAGATCACGCAAGTAAGGGACCTTGGAGTAATCATTGATAACCGTCTGAATCTTAAGAAAGCCATCAATAACACTACCAAGGACTGCTTTTATAAATTACAAGTCATGAAAAGGCTCAAACCCCTCCTCCACTTCCAAGATTTCAGGACAGTGCTCCAAGTCACACTCTTTTCCAAAACAGATTACTGTAACTCTCTTCTCCTCGGGCTCCCTACTTCATTTATCAAACCATTACAGATGCTCCAAAATGCTGCGGCAAGAATCCTGACTAATACCAACAGAGGAACACACATCACTCCCATACTACAGAACCTGCACTGGCTGCCAATCAAATATAGAATATTACACAAGGCTCTCACTATAATCCACAAAGTCATTCACAACCAACAACAACTAGACCTCCAGATTCCCCTCAAATTATACTCATCAGACAGACCGATTCGAGAAGCATATAAAGGCACCCTGCAACCCCCTACAACGAAATCTACTCGCCTATCATCTACCAAAGAACGAACCTTCTCTACAGCTGGCCCAGCCATCTGGAACAAGATGCCCACAGAACTCAGATTAGAACCATGCCCGTTTACCTTCCGCAAAAAACTTAAGACATGGCTCTTCATCCAGGCCTTCACTTAACCTACAGTTCCAGCAATTCCTCACTAATTCAGTCACTGACTCCTACCTAAACTCTCTGACAAGTGTAGCCTATACACTTATGCCTCTTCTCATCATATTATTGTATTATCTAATTTGTTCAGTTATGCCTTCTATCGCTCCGGCTATCCTAGCCCTCCAGGTTAATACCCCTTGTTATATGTAACTTTCATTTCTTGTTATATGGTTGACTTTGTTATTCCCCTCATGTTATTTGTAAACCGATCTGATATGAATTTTCTTTCATGAAGGTCGGTATATAAAAATGTTAAATAAATAAAATAAATAAATATAATGTATGAATCTGAGCTCCCAGTCTTCCCTCCTGGGCCCGTGCTCCTGGAGAACTATTCTCAGTGCTAGAGGATACTACATCATCTTGAGGGCAGGTCCTAGCTACAGGATTGCTTCCTTCCTCATCAAGCTGATGCTCTCCTTCCAGGTATAATGTATGAATCTGAGCTCCCAGTCTTCCCTCCTGGGCCCCTGCTCCTGGAGAACTATTCTCAGTGCTAGAGGATACTACATCATCTTGAGGGCAGGTCCTAGCTACAGGATTGCTTCCTTCCTCATCAGGCTGATGCTCTCCTTCCAGGTATAATGTATGAATCTGAGCTCCCAGTCTTCCCTCCTGGGCCCGTGCTCCTGGAGAACTATTCTCAGTGCTAGAGGATACTACATCATCTTGAGGGCAGGTCCTAGCTACAGGATTGCTTCCTTCCTCATCAGGCTGATGCTCTCCTTCCAGGTATAATGTATGAATCTGAGCTCCCAGTCTTCCCTCCTGGGCCCGTGCTCCTGGAGAACTATTCTCAGTGCTAGAGGATACTACATCATCTTGAGGGCAGGTCCTAGCTACAGGATTGCTTCCCTCCCTCATCAGGCTGATGCTCTCCTTCCAGGTATAATGTATGAATCTGAGCTCCCAGTCTTCCCTCCTGGGCCCGTGCTCCTGGAGAACTATTCTCAGTGCTAGAGGATACTACATCATCTTGAGGGCAGGTCCTAGCTACAGGATTGCTTCCTTCCTCATCAGGCTGATGCTCTCCTTCCAGGTATAATGTATGAATCTGAGCTCCCAGTCTTCCCTCCTGGGCCCCTGCTCCTGGAGAACTATTCTCAGTGCTAGAGGATACTACATCATCTTGAGGGCAGGTCCTAGCTACAGGATTGCTTCCTCCTCATCAGGCTGATGCTCTCCTTCCAGGTATAATGTATGAATCTGAGCTCCCAGTCTTCCCTCCTGGGCCCCGTGCTCCTGGAGAACTATTCTCAGTGCTAGAGGATACTACATCATCTTGAGGGCAGGTCCTAGCTACAGGATTGCTTCCCTCCTCATCAGGCTGATGCTCTCCTTCCAGGTATAATGTATGAATCTGAGCTCCCAGTCTTCCCTCCTGGGCCCGTGCTCCTGGAGAACTATTCTCAGTGCTAGAGGATACTACATCATCTTGAGGGCAGGTCCTAGCTACAGGATTGCTTCCTTCCTCATCAGGCTGATGCTCTCCTTCCAGGTATAATGTATGAATCTGAGCTCCCAGTCTTCCCTCCTGGGCCCGTGCTCCTGGAGAACTATTCTCAGTGCTAGAGGATACTACATCATCTTGAGGGCAGGTCCTAGCTACAGGATTGCTTCCTTCCTCATCAGGCTGATGCTCTCCTTCCAGGTATAATGTATGAATCTGAGCTCCCAGTCTTCCCTCCTGGGCCCGTGCTCCTGGAGAACTATTCTCAGTGCTAGAGGATACTACATCATCTTGAGGGCAGGTCCTAGCTACAGGATTGCTTCCTTCCTCATCAAGCTGATGCTCTCCTTCCAGGTATAATGTATGAATCTGAGCTCCCAGTCTTCCCTCCTGGGCCCGTGCTCCTGGAGAACTATTCTCAGTGCTAGAGGATACTACATCATCTTGAGGGCAGGTCCTAGCTACAGGATTGCTTCCTTCCTCATCAGGCTGATGCTCTCCTTCCAGGTATAATGTATGAATCTGAGCTCCCAGTCTTCCCTCCTGGGCCCGTGCTCCTGGAGAACTATTCTCAGTGCTAGAGGATACTACATCATCTTGAGGGCAGGTCCTAGCTACAGGATTGCTTCCTTCCTCATCAAGGCTGATGCTCTCCTTCCAGGTATAATGTATGAATCTGAGCTCCCAGTCTTCCCTCCAGGGCCCGTGCTCCTGGAGAACTATTCTCAGTGCTAGAGGATACTACATCATCTTGAGGGCAGGTCCTAGCTACAGGATTGCTTCCTTCCTCATCAGGCTGATGCTCTCCTTCCAGGTATAATGTATGAATCTGAGCTCCCAGTCTTCCCTCCTGGGCCCGTGCTCCTGGAGAACTATTCTCAGTGCTAGAGGATACTACATCATCTTGAGGGCAGGTCCTAGCTACAGGATTGCTTCCTTCCTCATCAGGCTGATGCTCTCCTTCCAGGTATAATGTATGAATCTGAGCTCCCAGTCTTCCCTCCTGGGCCCCTGCTCCTGGAGAACTATTCTCAGTGCTAGAGGATACTACATCATCTTGAGGGCAGGTCCTAGCTACAGGATTGCTTCCTTCCTCATCAGGCTGATGCTCTCCTTCCAGGTATAATGTATGAATCTGAGCTCCCAGTCTTCCCTCCTGGGCCCGTGCTCCTGGAGAACTATTCTCAGTGCTAGAGGATACTACATCATCTTGAGGGCAGGTCCTAGCTACAGGATTGCTTCCCTCCTCATCAGGCTGATGCTCTCCTTCCAGGTATAATGTGTGAATCTGAGCTCTGGGTTCCAATATTCCTGAGAGCGCAGTCCCAGCTGATCCTGAATCCTGCAGCCTTGTGAGCAGCCTCAGCTCCTGCTGTCAGTGCTGGGCGGGGACGGCAGAGGGCAGCAGTCAGAGGGGGCTCTCTCACATCCTCTCTCTCACTTACCCTCTCCCTGATCCTTCCCAGTCTCCCTCCCTCCTGCGCCTCCTCACCCTGCTCTCTCCCCACAATCCCTCCCTTTTCCCTCCTTCCTTCTCCCACCTCCCTGCTCTCCCCTCCTCCTTTCTTTTCCCCTCCCCCTGCCCCCCCAGTCTCTCTGAGAGGCTGCAGAGTTACCCATTTTGGTTTTTATAAAGGGAACAGGACTTGGCTTTATTAATCAGCCAATTGCAACAACCCACGCCCTAGGACTACATTTCCCACAATTCCCAAAAACTGAGCCTGAGGAAAGGCAGTGCAGGACTACATTTCCCAGAGTCCATCCCAACTAGATGGGCCATGGGGTCTTTTCCTACCGTCAAGTTTCGGTTTCTAACAGCTCCTTGTGCCGC
The DNA here is from genome assembly GCF_901001135.1 of Rhinatrema bivittatum. Classification (NCBI taxonomy): domain Eukaryota; kingdom Metazoa; phylum Chordata; class Amphibia; order Gymnophiona; family Rhinatrematidae; genus Rhinatrema; species Rhinatrema bivittatum. Next base: position 6,741,901 of record NC_042616.1, on the reverse strand, counting down.
GGCTGCAGTTCTCACTTCCTCTTCCTTGGTGATGTCACTTCCTGCTGGAAGGGGGCGGTGCTCCCTGTACAGAACGTGGTGCTGAGAGCGGAAGCTGAAAACCCTGAGACAGCAGCGGAGCCTGAATCTGCCCCCACCCCAGGGACCGTGCAGGGAGGGAGCCGGGGCAGGAAATCCTGCTCTGGAGAAGGGGCAGGAGAATGGCTGCAGGGCTTTCTGCTCAGCAGGTAGGAGACTGGCAGGAGGGGGGCAGGGGATGCAGCCTGGGACTGCTCCCATCCCCCACCCCAGGGACGGTGCAGGGAGCCGGGGCTGGAAATCCTGCTCTGGAGAAGGGGCAGGAGAATGGCTGCAGGGCTTTCTGCTCAGCAGGTAGGAGACTGGCAGGAGGGGGGGCAGGGGATGCAGCCTGGGACTGATCCCATCCCCCACCCCAGGGACGGTGCAGGGAGGGAGCCGGGGCTGGAAATCCTGCTCTGGAGAAGGGGCAGGAGAATGGCTGCAGGGCTTTCTGCTCAGCAGGTAGGAGACTGGCAGGAGGGGGGCAGGGGATGCAGCCTGGGACTGATCCCATCCCCCACCCCAGGGACCGTGCAGGGAGGGAGCCGGGGCTGGAAATCCTGCTCTGGAGAAGGGGCAGGAGAATGGCTGCAGGGCTTTCTGCTCAGCAGGTAGGAGACTGGCAGGAGGGGGGCAGGGGATGCAGCCTGGGACTGATCCCATCCCCCACCCCAGGGACGGTGCAGGGAGGGAGCAGGGGCTGGAAATCCTGCTCTGGAGAAGGGGCAGGAGACTGCCAGGAGGGGGGCAGGGGATGCAGCCTGGGACTGCTCCCATCCCCCACCCCAGGGACCGTGCAGGGAGGGAGCCGGGGCAGGAGAATGGCTGCAGGGCTTTCCTTTCCCATCCCCCCAGCCAGTCACTGACTCCATTCTTTGGGCTCCTTATTCTCTGCATCCCCTCAGGCTCTCCTTCATGCTTCTCTCCCCCCTCATATGGCAGCAGCTCCTCATGCTTAAGGACCCTCTCGGTTTCTGCTTCCTTTGATTTCTTTACCTTCCCCCTCTCACCTTTGCCTTTTTACACTGAGAGGTTGATACTCCAAGGGCTTGTCTGGGTATCCTTTCTAGTTGTCTTTAGATAACTGGAGATACAAATTTCTCCCCTACTCTCCTGTGAACTTTGTTTGGGTTACTCATAGCTCATTATTTGTAGAAAATTTAGCTGGTGGAGGTGCTCTGGGTAGGGTAAACTTTAGCTGGAGAGACTTGATATTCAGTGCTACCTGGGTAAAGTTAGTCTGATTGGAGAAATCTCTGCCCTAAATTAACCCAGATAACTTTTCCTGGGTGTAGTTTGTTTTTTGTAGGCCAGAAAGGAGAAAAGTGCATGGGGGTAACTTGCTGGTGCAGTGGTTACTACCCTTAACCAGTAAGCCTTTATACCAGAGCTTTCCAAAGTGTGTGTCGCGACACATTAGTGTGTCGCCTGCAATGTGCCGGTGTGTCGCGCAAGCCCGGTGCACGTGACACACCGGCAAGTGGGAGGAGGCCCCCACCGCGGATCGGTCCGAAAAGATCAGGGCTGCTGCAGAGCCCGTCCTGCAGCGACCCGTGAAGAGGAGGCCCAGAGGTAAGAGAGAGGTTGAGGGCCCGTAGACTGTGTGCATGAGATGAGTTGAGAGCTTGTGTGCGTGTATGAGATGAGTTGAGAGCTTGTGTGCGTGTATGAGATGAGTTGAGAGATTGGGTGCGTGTATGAGGTGCGTTGAGAGATTGGGTGCGTGTATGAGGTGCGTTGAGAGATTGGGTGTGGGAGTGAGGACCCGAATGTTTGCAGAGACAGCATGTGAGAACCTGTATGTGTGTGCGAGAGACAGCATGTGATAGTGAGAGCCTGTGCTTGAGCAAGACAGCATGTGGGAGTGAGAGAGAGCCTGGGTATGTGAGAGTCAGACAGCATGTGCAAGAGAGAGACTGTGTATGAATGATTGTATGAGAGAGCATGTGAGAGTGAGAGCCTGTGTGTGAGAGAGAGAGAGAGAGAAAGCATGTGAGAATGAAAACCTGACAATGTTTGAGGGAAGAAGACAGATGGAGAGAAAAGAAATAGAAAAAAAGACAATATGAAAGGAATTGGCAAAAAAATAAGAAGGGGGAGGTGGAACAAAAAAGCCTGGGACCAACCGATTAGAAAACTAAGTTCAGACAGCAAAGGTAAAAAAAAAGAAATAAATTACTTTTTACTGATTGGCACATGTAATCTTTGGTAATGTGCAAGAGTAGCACTTTCTCTATGCTGATCTCACAATGTACGAGATCAACATGGAGGAAGTGGAAACCCACGGGGCCTGCACAGAGCTGGCAGCAGAATGGGCTTCAGTGCCAATAGCAGCAATCAGCGCCTCCCAAATAGCCATGTGGCAGCAGTGACAGTGGCAGCAGAGGAATGAGAGAGGCTCCGAGGTTGCTGGCAAAAGAAAGCGAGGGGGGTCTGCCTTTAGTGTGTGCATGTGTATGAATGGGAGTCTGCCTGAGGGTGTGTCAGTGCATGAGAATGTATGGGTGTCTTCCTGGGGTTTGTATGTGAGAGAATAGATGCCGGCCTGTGTGTGGTGTGTGTGTGTGTGTGTGTGTGAGAATGAATGTGTGCATGCCTGCGGGATGGTGAGGGAGTGGTGTGAAAATGAATGGGAGCCTGCCTGGGGGTCAGTTTCAGTGTGTGAGAATGATTGGGAACTTGCCTGGGTGTGTGTGTGTATGTGAGGGAGCCAGAGCGAGTGTGTATGAGAAAATCCAGGGGAGTAAGAGTTTGTGTGTGGAGGGGGAGAGAGTGTCTTAGAACCTGAGAGTGTGTCAGTGTCTGTGAGAGCGAGAGGTTATGGTGGGTATAAGAGCATGAATGTGTATGTATGTGACAGTGTATGTGTGAGAGAGAATGGACATGTGAGTGTGTGAGAGGATAACCTCCTAATCCTGGACAATATCAGAGTGACTGGAAATCAAGAACTCCCACGTATGGACAGCAGGGTCTTTTTAAAATCCTTATTAGTTTTAATTATTGGGTGTTATTTGATATATGTGCTGTTTTGAAATATTTTATTGGTGTTTGGGAAATTGTAAAAAATGTATATGATTTTAATTAATAGAAATTCTATTTATCAGTAGTTTTAAAATATTCTTTTATTAGTATGGTTTTACTATTATAACTGATGCTTTATGTTTCTTGATTTTATGTTTTATGAGGAATGGTGGTTCTGTTTTTCCATTGTTAATACACAGAGTCTGGCTTCTTGGGGTTTCCATTTCAGTTTTTGTTTAATTTGTGCTCCTTTATTTTGTATTCTGTATTTGGTGAGGGTCTGTCTCTGCTCTGTGTGTGTGTGACCATGATGAGAGATTCTGCTAGCATAGGGATCTATAGCAATCGGGTTTGTTTTGTTTCCTCAGTAGGTGGTGTATTGGTATTCTAGGACCCAGTGTAATATTTACCCTTGCTTTTTCACAGGTAGGGTTATTGTTGTTTGAGTCCTTGGTGTTATTACTGTTATGTTCCAATGGGACTGCAGTATAGATTTTGAGTGTCTTTTTTGCGAGGTTTTATTTTAGTTCACAATGTGCCTGGCAGAGGAAGGTGTTTGTGCTGCTGTTACTGTGAGGTGACACCAGCATTTAAAAATATCTTTTACTATGATGAGCTGTAAGGGAAACATCCAAGCTCCTTTGTTTGGGGGAATTTCAGTGGATGCACAGAGTTACAGAACTGGAGGCGCAGGATTTATATTGACATTCTGTCCCTTCCTATAAATTCCAGACTTCACTCTCATAGCCAAATATAATTAGTTGAATGAGGCTATCAAATAATTTTATAGTGTGAAACTGGCCAGCTTTTTAAAATTATGCAGAAGACCCTTTGGACTTTCTTATTAACACCAAATATTCAAAAGCTGTGTTCATCCTATCAAGCTCATATATCTCATTATAGAGGTAAATTGAATAACACAATAACGTTGTTTTATTATTGTTATTCATAAATTATAACAATAACATTAATCTTGGAATATTATATATTTTTAATATAAATGAAAGGTTTTCACAAGATAGGTTGTGTCGAGAAACATTTTATTATGTATATATTTAAGGAAACATACATAAATTGTCGAAATACATTTCGTTCGTTTAACCTTTAACCTCTGGTTTGCTAGTAGACTGAATTACTGTGTCCCGAAATTATGTTTGTCTAAAAAGTGTGTCACCAACATGAAAAGTTTGGAAAGCTCTGCTGTAATGTATCACAATCTGCTTGTGATTTAACTACTCTGAACAATTTTGTGTCATCTGCAAATTTGATTATCTCACTCGTCGTATTTCTTTCCAGATGATTTATAAATATATTGAACAGTAAGGGTCCCAATACAGATCCCTGAGGCACTCCACTGTCCACTCCCTTCCACTGAGAAAATTGTCCATTTAATCCTACTCTCTGTTTCCTGTCTTTTAGCCAGTTTGCAATCCACGAAAGGACATCGCCACCTATCCCATGACTTTTTACTTTTCCTAGAAGCCTCTCATAAGGAACTTTGTCAAATGCCTTCTTAAAATCCAAGTTTACTATATCTACCGGTTCACCTTTATCCACATGTTTATTAACTCCTTCAAAAAAGTGAAGCAGATTTGTGAGGCAAGACTTGCCTTGGGTAAAGCCATGCTGACTTTGTTCCATTAAACCATGTCTTTCTATATGTTCTGTGATTTTGATGTTTAGAACACTTTCCACTATTTTTCCTGGCACTGAAGTCAGGCTAACCGGTCTGTAGTTTCCCGGATTGCCCCTGGAGCCCTTTTTAAATATTGGGGTTACATTTGCTATCTTCTAGTCTTCAGGCACAATGGCTGATTTTAATGATAGGTTACAAATTTTTACTAATAGGTCTGAAATTTCATTTTTTTAGTTCCAATAGAAACAAAGAGAATCGGTAGTTGAAAACGCCCTTTATTAGATGATGCCCGACCCTGGCCGAGTTTCGCTCTTTCTCACAGAGCTACCTCAGGGGCAATCAGTTGAAGCAGGGCTATTGTCTGTAATGTTATCGCCTCAAAAGTATATGTGAGCACGTCAAACATCTGTAAGACCGCAAGGGAATTTCACTCTGCAGCCTTCTGCAACGATCAGATCGGGGTCTGTAACAAGTGCCGTGAAACAGCACCATTCACTCAAATTGACCGGTCTGTAGTTTTCTGGATTGCCCCTGGAGCCCTTTTTAAATATTGGGGTTACATTTGCTATCTTTTAGTCTTCAGGTACAATGGATGATTTTAATGATAGGTTACAAATTTTTACTAATAGGTCTGAAATTTCATTTTTTTAGTTCCTTCAGAACTCTGGGGTGTATACCATCCAGTCCAGGTGATTTACTACTCTTCAGTTTGTCAATCAGGCCTACCACATCTTCTAGGTTCACCGTGATTTGATTCAGTCCATCTGAATCATTACCCATGAAAACCTTCTCCATTACGGGTACCTCCTCAACATCCTCTTCAGTAAACACCGAAGCAAAGAAATCATTTAATCTTTCCGCGATGGCCTTATCTTCTCTAAGTGCCCCTTTAATCCCTCGATCATCTAACAGTCCAACTGACTCCCTCACAGGCTTTCTGCTTTGGATATATTTTAAAAAGATTTTACTGTGAGTTTTTGCCTCTACGGCCAACTTCTTTTCAAATTCTCTCTTAGCCTGTCTTATCAATGTCTTGCCGCCATCTTGGCTCCTCCCTGAGAGACCGGCGGACAATTTCTAAGTCCGCTCTTGTGACGCTACCCTTTAAGGGTTCTCTTATTGGCAGTGAGTTGGAGAAAATGGCATTTAGATCAGAGGAGTCCCAGGTCCCTCATGCCAGAGAATATCAAGCAGGCAGCATGTCCCTTTGGGGCAAGAGGCTGCGCTAGAGACTACCGGTGTATTCCTCCTTATAGGGGAGTGACTTTTCAGAGGTCTCGAACTTTTGGCCCAGAAAGCCTCTGAAGAATGCGGACTCCAGAACGGTGCACCTTGATCTTCACAGTGAAGATCTGCAGTCTCACCTACTGGGGCAGAGATAGACAGACATCTATCTCGCTGACTTCAGAGGTAGGTCCAGATCATGTCGGGCCTTTGGGAAGTAATAAGAGAAGGCTACACTTTGGTCTGTTTTTGTTTTCTTCCGGAGGCCTTTACGATTTCTCCCTGCAAAGGATTCAATCGACATTTGCGGGTGACTCATTTCTGTTTGGAAACCCTGCGCTCTGTATTACTGGCAGTGCAATTGGAGGAATTTTCGTGTCTCCAGATTTGCTGCAGGTATTTCTGCATATTCCCATTCGCAGGGAACATCTGTTGTTCCTGCAGTTGCCATTCTAGGATGTTATGATCAGTAAAAGACTTCCCACGCACTACAGCCTGTCCAATAAGCTCTACCCCTACCCGCCCTACTTATCTTAAGAAGTAACCCCCTTCCCCTCCCCCCACATGCAAACAACCATGGCAGCATACCCCATTCCAATTCTCAAGCAAAGAACCCTCCAACACATACCGCTCCACATCAACACTCCCACTACGCAACGCAAATCCCTCATATCCATCACAATCTCCCCTCTCACACAACTACTCAGCCTAACCACACTCTCCATCATCCTATTCAACTCACAATCACTTTGTAAAAAAGCCCCCATCCTTAATGACCTATTCATCGACTGTAAGCACGACATTTGTGCAGTCACTGAAACCTGGTAAAACTTACTGACACAGTCCTCCTTAACCAACTTCCCACCCACCTATATGACCTCTACTCTATACCAAGACCCAAAAAAAAAGGCAGAGGCCTACTACTTGCTGCCGAAAAATATCTTAAATTAAACACTTAAGCACGGAGTCCCCACCCAAACTAGAAATTGGTCTCTTTAAATCCCGAGAGCTACAAATATGCTTAGAATATGCCTCCCCAAACCTACTTGAACAAAATCCCTCCCCACTCATTGAATACATTAGTTAACCTGAATACAGACACCCCTACTATCATCCTAGGAGACTTTAACCTCCACGTAGATGACCTCCATCCCTCCTCATCTTGCGAAGCAGTACTCAACTCCTTGAAAGCCCTAGGTTTTCAGCAACTCATCAACACCCTAACACACAAAGCAGGACATTCACTCAACTTACTCTTCAACTCCTCTATTCTCGCCCAGCAACCCCCTTGCTGCACGCCCGTTCTCTGGTCCGACCATTCACTTATAAAAGCACACGTATCCATAAAGAACTCCTCTACAACCCCATCCAAGCACAACAATAGCATACAATTTAGGAAACCCTGCAATAAAGATGGCCTAATCGCTGCCCTCACAAACTCTCTCCACAAATGAAACCTCACCAACCCTGATGTAGCCTTCTCCTCTTGGACCACCATTACAACCAGCATAGCCAATAACCTCTTCCCCTTCACCACTAAGATAATAAATTCCACACAGTACACAACAGACATTACATAGTCAAAAATGGAAACTCAGAGTCCTCCCCCAAAGTACTCACCCAAGGCATCCCGCAAGGGTCCTCTCTACCCTCCACCCTATTTAACATTTACCTTCTTCCTCTCTGCCAGCTCCTCACAGAACTCTGCCTCCCACACTTCATCTTCGTGGACAATGTACAGATTCTCATTCCCATCAAGGAATCCCTATTAAAATCTGGGAGAACTGCCTTAACGCAATAAACCACCTCCTCACCAACCTCCAACTTGCCCTTAACACAACAAAAACTGAACTCATCATCATCTCTCCACACAACATCTCCAATCGCCCTCCTAACAAGAACACCGCCCCCCCCCCCCCCCCCCCCCCCCACACACACACAACTACAACCTCCTTCCTTCAACACACACGAAGCCTTGGAGTTACCATAGATACCCAACTTATCTTTAAAAAATGTATCAATGCCACCATAAAAGACTCCTTTTTCAAACTCCATGTCCTTAAATAAACTAAAACCCCTCCTCCACGTCAACGATTTTCGCACTGTCCTCCTAGCCACGATCCTCACAAAAATCGACTACTACAACTCATTACTCCTTGGCCTCCCCGCCTCCACCATTAAACCATTACAAATCCTTCAAAATGAAGCAGCCAGAATTCTAACCAACTCTCGCAAATCAGATCACATCACCCCGACCCTTAAGGAACTACACTGGCTCCCAATTCCTGACCGTATACTCTACAACAGTGGTTCTCAACCTTTTTTCTGTCGGGACACACCTGACAGATGGTTCTCACATGCGTGACACACTGACCCATAATCATCAAGGGGCTAGATGTAAAAGCACAGTTTGCATCCACGGGAACCCCCCTGACCCACAATAATGGATGTAAAGCAGAATTACGACATTCCCCATACAACTCACCCTACAAAAAAGATATTCTGGTTCTGGTGTCATCGCAGTAACAGCAACTCAAACTCCTTCTACTTCCAGGCTCAATAGCCCTACTTATGAAAAGACAGCAGTTTACCACCAATGCATGTCCTCTTGAGAAAACACAACAAATAAGACTGATAAAACGCTTACATGCTAGTAAAATATCTCATCTCCGTAACAGACACAGAACCGACCTAACATACTCCCAGGATCTGTAGTAATGCACATAAACTAATCCGCACACAGTTACACCTGTATTATGGAATACACTCAAACAGGAGCAACCCTATCTATGAAAAGGCAACACTACAAATATTAAATCAGGCCCTAAAAACCAATACACCTCTTATTAGGAAAACAGAACTAGCAAGCAGCTATAGATCCCCACACAGAAATAATTGTAAAACTACACTAATAAGCAGAATACATGTTTCAAAACAGCTATGAACAGAATAACATCCAGCAATTAAAAACTCATAAAAACTATTAAAAATTCTCCAAACACAATAAAATATTTCAAAAAAAGCAGACACATCACATAATATTAAATAATTAAAATGGCAGTCAATCAAGAAAAATAAACTTAAAAAGCCACCTTTACTTACCCCCTCCAGCAGCTCTCCTACTCCTCTTCCATGCAGGCCATAGCACACAGCAGAAGCAGCAGTAGAGCCTAAGCTCTATACTCATGGTCCTCTTCCTTAGTCCCATGTCTCTCACACACACACCATACCAGTCATGCCCCCATGACCAGTTTCTGTCTCTCACACACCAATCATCTCCCAGTCTTTGACACACACACACCAGTCACCTTCCTGAACAGTTTCTCTCATGCCATACACACACACACAGGCTTCCCACTCCTGTGTTCTACTTACATATACGGGCTTCTCACTCTCATAATCACTTTCTCTGTCTCACACACACACACTCACCAGTCTCTCACTCCCATGCTTGTTCTCTCCACATGCACAGGCTTCTCATTCCCATAATCACTTTTTTTCTCTCACAGACACACACAAACACACACCAGTCACCTGATCTCTCTCATGCATACACACACACAAGCTTCCCATTCCCATGTTCTCTTTCAGATATACAGGCTTCTCACTCCCATGCTGTGTCTCACACACACCCAGGTTTCTCACTCCCATTCTCACTCTCTTCACATGCACAGGCTTCTCATTCCCATAATCACTTTCTCTCTGTTACACACACACACACCAGTCTCTCTCTCATTTCCATGCTCGCTCTCCACTGCACAGGCTTCTCATTCCCTGAATCTCATTATTTCTCTCACATTCACACACACCAGTCTCTTTCTCTCACACACACAGCCACCTTACCAACCAGTCTCTCGCTCATGCATGCACACACACACAGGCTTCCCACTCCCATGCTCTCTCACATAATCAGGCTTCTCACTCCCATGCTTTTTCACACACACCCCCGCAACACCAGGCTTCTTACTCCCATGCTTTCTCACATATCCAGATTTCTCACTTCCATGCTTTTTCTCTCACACACACACACATCAGCTCTCTGACCAGTTTCTCTCAATCACACACATGCTCTCAATCAAATACATTCTCTCACTTACACACAGGCTGGCTGGCTGCTTCTCTCTCTTTCTCTCACTCACTTCCTCTACTCCCCCCCCCCCCCGAGCAGAAATGGTAGCTGCAGCAGCCTCCTCCTCCTCCTCCTCCAGACCCCGCAGGCCAAGAAAGAAGAATCCTATCGGCCGCAGGAGGCTCATGCTGCTGTCTCCTTTCTCGATTACCGGCTGCTTCAATTGCTCGGGGGCCGATGCTGCAGCCGCCGCTGCTACTTTATCACGCGGCACGGTCTTTCTCCTTCCCGCGCACCGCATATCACTTCCGGTTCCGGGTCACGGGGGGGGGGGGGCGCGGGAAGAAGAAAAGGCCCAGCCGCGTGTGCCACTGCTTCTTCTACCATCGCTGCCGTTCCTGCTGGGCTTGAACGTGCTGATAGCCCGGCGGCAACGGCAGCAGGGCAGAAAGAGCAGCGGGAGAGACCGGGAGCTCGCGACACGCCTGTGTCGCGAGACACCGGTTGAGAATCGCTGCTCTACAAGACACTCTGTACTATACATAAAACCATTCACAACGACAATATGAACTGGCTCGATAATTCCCTTCGCCTATACGTCCCTTCACGCCCCACTAGAGCAGCTTATAAAGGCACCGTACCCATCCCCCCACACAGGACCTATCACCTGATATCCACAAAAGTGAGCCTTCTCTATAACAGGACCTACCCTCTGGAATTCTATGCCCCTGGACCTTCGTCTTGAAACCTGTATGCAAAAATTCAATTAAAAGCTAAAAACATGGCTCTTTAAGCAAGCTTTCCCAGATTAGCCGCTTCCTCTACCATAGCAGTACCTGGAATCTCACTACCCCCCCAAGCCCCCCCCCGCCCTTCCACTCCCTCCCTCTCACCCCCTTTCACCCTTATACCAGAAAAAAAAGAATAGAAGCCACCAACTGTAAATACTGTAAATTTGTGTTGCATGCCAAATGTTAATACTGTAAATACTTGTTGCCTTATTATCTTAAGCCCCTCTATTCCCCAACCTGGTTGCATTCCCTCTGTTAAATGTATTTTCTCTCTTGTTATAAGTTATATGTAAACTGGTATGATGTCAACACGAACACTGGGATATAAAAAAAACATTAAATAAATAACAGAAGGTATATCTTGTTTCCTAAACCCAATTAATCTCAAAACCTAAGGAAACACTTCCAACTAAATATTTCACAAAAAGCAATAATGTATCATTTATTTCACACTGTATATTTATTAGAAAATTTTACAAACCTCAAATATATTGCTCATTTAATTCTTTACACCACTTAAAATACATATAAACTGTTACTAAATGTAGTTTAGTTACTACATTACTAAACTGGTTCAAATCCTTCCTCTACAATAGGCGTTACAAAGTCAAGATTAACAGCAAAGAATCCCCCCCTTTCATCTCCTCCCTAGGAGTCCCTCAAGGTTCTTCTTTATCCCCGACACTATTCAATATCTATCTTCTCCCCCTTTGCAATCTACTCTCCGAGCTGAAACTTACTCATTATCTGTATGCTGATGATGTTCAAATTCTGATACCGATCACTGATTCGCTGCAAAAAACTCTTCTCTACTGGAATGCCTGCCTCACCCACATTAACAACCTCCTTTCAAAGCTGAATTTGTTACTCAACACTGAAAAAACAGAATACATCCTAATCACACAAGATGGCAGCGTACCACTAAACATCACTCAATAGTCAATGTCCCCTACTTTCTCACCCAAGGTAATAAACCTCGGGGTAATCATAGACAGCCAAATGAACTTCTCTGGCTTCATCAACAACTCAGCAACTAAGACCCCTCCTCCATTTCCATGATTTTTGGTCAGTTTTACAAGCCATCATATTTTCCAAAATAGACTATTGCAACTCTCTACTTCACGGCCTGCCTGATATTTCACTTAAACCTCTCCAGCTTCTACAGAACGCCCAAGCCAGGATCCTTACAAAATCCAATAAGAGGGATCATGTAACTCCAATTTTAAAGAATCTTCATTGGCTACCAATTAAGTTCAGAATCCTTCATAAACTACTAACAGTCATTCACAAAGCCATTCACAATATTACTCCTCTAGATCTTACAATACCTCTGCAACTCCACACCTCGGTCCGTCCAATTAGACTGGCCCAGAGAGGCACTCTTCAAGCACCTACCACCAAGACCTCCCTCAGCAAGAGAGCTATATCCGTCTCGGTCCCCAAGCAATGGAACCTGCTCCCTCCTGAACTGAGGCTGGAACGATGACCAATCACCTTTAAGAAGAGACTTAAGACTTTGTTGTTCGAACAAGCCTTCCCATAACCACTCACTTCAGCCTTGGCTCTTATCCACATCATGAGGACTCTATCCAACTTGTTGCCTTTATAGTCCCCGTCCCCCCCATTTAATGTCCCTGCTTTTGCCCAAGTTACACAGTCCCAATTCTCTATACTTTCTGCACCTATTTTATGTTTTTCCAGGTTATTCTACCCTGTTCATTGTTATTTATCCAGGTTATTCCACCCTGTTCATTGTAAAACAAGACTTGTCTCTGTTGTTTTTGCTGTTATAATGTAAATCGAAGTGATAATTAATCTTGTTAATTGAACCTCGGTATATAAAAGTTATAAATAAATAAATAAATATAAAGGACATTTTCGTCATTGACCCCACTCACACCGTACATACTAAAATTATCATCATTCAAATCCTGAGACTCAGGCGAAACAAAGAGGATCCTGTTTTGTTGGGGTTGGATTTGAATGGGATGATTGTTTGAAAGATTGCAATAGAAACCCTGCTACGGATTGGGCCCAATGTCTGTGGTATACTGATCTGCAGCAGCTGCTGGTGGGCAGACCTCTTAGGCTACCACCCGGGAAGGATGTATGGCTGTAGGGACCCATTCTACATGACAATCCGGCTCGATTTTCTCTTACACTTTGGCCCTTGAGAGGGCTCAAGTTATTGAAGCATGGTTATTCTGCTGCAGTGCTTTCACTTTGCATCAGGCTAAAATAAAAAGAAATATATCTTTATTTCTGTTTCTCTGGTTTATGTGAGAGTTGGGCGAGTTTTTGAGGCCTTGTGTGAGGAGCGAGGTTCTCAGCCTCCCAAAGTGGAAATTTGAATAATTTCAAATTTTTCAGGACAGATTGTTTAAAGGCTTGGACCTTAACTCCTTGAAGGTTCAAGTGGCAGCACTCACCTATTATAGGAGCCGAGTTCTTGGGTTTTTGTCTCCCTGTTTGGATGTATCTCGGTTCTTGAAGGAAGTTAAGCATCTTCGTCCTCCCTTGTGGCTACCAGTGTCCTTATGGTAACTTAATCTGATTGTGGATTCCTTTCAAGTCCTACCTTTTCAACTGCAACATAGCTTCTTCTTGAAGGTATTTTCCTTGAAGACTGTTTGTTCTAGGGGTAATCTGCTCAGCACGTCAAGTTTCTGAGCTCCAGTCTTTTTCTTTCCATGCGTCATTCCTGCCTGTGACTCTGAGGGTAGTACAGCTTCGGACTCTACCTTCTTTTGGCTGAAATTGGTTTCAGAATTTTATTTGACTCTGTTTATTTCCCTGGCCACACTGGAAAGGAATACAGAGGAGAGTGAATATAGTCTCTTGCATGCTCTGGCTGTCAAGTGGCATCTGATGCAGTACTTGGAGGTAATTATTCCTCTCAGTAAGTCTGGTCAACTATGCTCCATGGTGGAGGTAAACAGGGTGAGCCAGTGGCGCAGGCAACTATAGTCAGTTATTGAATTTTGGAAGTCATCAGTGGTCGTCCTTACGCACCTTTCCAGGCATTCTGCTTGATCATTTGTGCACAAGAGGACACCAGCCTTAGCATGTGCGATGTTGCTGGGTCCCTGGGCAGTTTTGGTACATCCCACTGGTGTGGATTGGCCTGCCTGAGTGAACAGGAAGCAGAAATTCCTACTTACCTGATAAAATTAAAATAAAAAAATGTCTTTCCCTCTAAGGAAGGCAGGCTGATCCACCGTCCATCCTCGGCTGCCGTCTTGCTTTCAGTTTGTCCTTTAGGTACAAACGACGAGTGTTATATCTGTTACTCGTTTGAGGACTGGTAAGTGTCATGACCAGCTCGACTGAGCTCAGTGTTCTCACTTGGTTGGAAGCATAAGTGGTTATATTCAAGAATAATCAGTTTGTCCACAGTTTGGCTTTTCCAGAGAATACTTGCAGGCTGATGTCGGGACAGGGCTATAGGTCTGTGCCATCAGCTTTTGCTCTGTCTCCACCTGCTGGTAGAGGTGCATAACCCATTTGTGTGGATTGACCTGCCTGATTGCAGAAGAAAGGAAATTATCAGGTAAGTGTAATTTCTCCTTTCCTTTTCCCTGCAGAGAAGGAAACCAAACAGCTGTTTGAGATTTGGGGCACGATCCCTGTGTGCCCATGGTTTGCAACACCCCTGAATACAGAATTAGTACATCACAATGGGAGAAATGTCACTGCCCAGAACACCAAACTCTTCCTGCTCTGTTAGGATTTAGCACAGTGAGTCCTCCTGATGGAATAGAACCTGATGTTCTGGATAATGCTCTTATAGCTTCCTTTTTATTATAATGTGATTTATCCACGCAATGACATTTCATATTCTCTGTCTCTGGTATTAGAGAATATTTTTCCAGTTTGAAAACCCTGGGGTCTATGGAGGAAACTGATTTCTAGGGGCAACACAGAGGGAACAAATCTGGCATTTCCTGGGGAAGAGGGGTCCTGGTATCCCCTCCTCCATGATAAAACAGGAGGATAAATCCAGCTGAGATCTAATGCACGCTGAGCCCCTCCACGTGTCACTGAGTGTTTCTGGTTTGTGTTTCAGGTGCCGGTGACGTTTGAGGACATCTCTGTCTCTTTCTCCCAGGAGGAGTGGGGGTATTTAGATGAAGGGCAGAAGGAGCTTTACAGGGAGGTGATGAAGGAGAATTATGAGACCCTGATCTCCCTGGGTAAGGATTGCGTTATCTGAATCTTTATCAGTCACAGGGGCTGATTTACTGAAGGTCGTCTGTGACCTTTCTCCTGACTCCAGCTCAAGCATTGCTCTGGGTCTGAGCTGGCACCTGAGATTGGGTGTTTGGATCTTCTCATGTGAGACGGCCCCTGCGAGGCAGTCTAGGAATTTATCTCAGATGTCTTACATGAGGCACTTGCTGGGGAGCATCCACAAAGTTTCTCAAGGGACTTTACTGAGCCCTCAGCAGCAGGCCCAGGACTACTGATCCCACCTGCTCGGATACAGAACTGAATGGGCCAAATTTTAAAAGCGTTACTTGCACTAAAAGATGAATACGTGGCCGCACGTGAGCGTCATGAATTTCAGAGGCAGCTAATTACTTGCTCGTGCTAAAAAGGGGCGGGGAAAGAAGTTAAGTGTGTAAATCCGGCGGCCGCTGCTCGTGGCGCACTGTTAGCTGCATATATTTCCTGCTGCTCCTGATGAGGTTTAAATCTGCAGAAATCACTTTTTAGGACTAACACGACAGGGTGAGGGGTCTTGCTCAACTGGGGGGAGTGCAGGATGAAGAACTAGAAGGGTCTGGATAACCCTGAGATAGACTGGGCAAACTGGTGGGCTAATGGGTAAAACTGGGAATGGCTTTAACCTGAGCAGGTTTTAAAATCCTCTTCCCTGCATGCGTTAAAGCCGACAAATTCTTAAGGAAGGAATGTGCTTTACATCTGCTTGAGTACACATGCTAGGCGTATTTTACATCATATACACATACTTGTGCACGTGATTTAAAACTCCAGCGTATCTTTGCTCACTCGCTCCCACGTGCACGTACGGTCGCGTGCATTCTTGTTTTACAATTAGCTGAATATGAACAGCAGGATACAAGAGGTCTGAGCTTGCTTCATGACTGTCTTTACTCCGTGACATACTTAGCCTTGCACTGATATAATAGGGAGGTTTCAGCTTGTCTGCATACTTCTAGCTGTCTCATGGCCATTTTTCCCTTCTCCCCTACCTATGGATCCATTCTCCTTCCCCTTCCTGATGCTAACCCTACCCAATCTTATTCCCCACTTCTGTCCATTGGGAACATCAGGTGCCCTCTCAGCCTCCCATATTCTCCACCTCCTCGGCCATTCTGTCTTTTGCCTTGTCCATTGCTTTACAAAGTTTTCTTCCTCTCACCCTAAGAGAATCTCACTGTCTTTACTGTCATCATACCTGCCCTTCTCTGAATATCAATCTCAGTCCTCTCCCTCTGTGGTAACTCTCATTCTTCCCCTCCAAGCTTATCCTACCCCCCACTCTCCTCCCTCTTCTCTCCCTCTCAGGTTTTATCTATGGAGTATCTGCTGTTTCCAGCAAGCTCACCTACATTCCTGACCTCTTCTCTCATTCTCTCCATCTTCTCTCTCTCTTCTGTTTATCCTGCTGTTATTTTTTATATTCTGTTACAGTTTTCATCTCCAACACTTCCATGAGCTAATTCCAGGCATCCACCACACTCTGTGACCAAAAAATATCTCTTGATATTATTCCTAGTCTCCCCCCTTGGAACTTTGCTCTACAAATTATTTTCCATTCAAAAGACATTTACTTCTTGAGCATTATTACCTTTCAGGAATGTAAGTGTCTCTATCCTATCTCCCCCTTTCTCCTCTCCTCTAGGTTATACGTATTTAGGAGCTCATCTCATAAGGCTTTTGGTGTAAACCCCATTGTTAGAAGTTTTTCATGGTCACCAGTGGTTGGTCAGAAATGCGCTGCTCTGTCACTGTGTGACACTGCCAGAACAGTGAGTATAGGATCAGAAACACAGATCCATTTGTATGGTGACTAATGCATGATTAATGTCTTCTTCTATCACCAGCAAGTGATGAGGTCACACAGCACATAAAAGAGGAGAATCAAGAAGAACATCCTATGGAAGCAGGACTGATCCCAAGAGAATCAGGAAATGTCTTTGAGAATGTTTCACAGGGGACTGAGAGGAGAAACACAAGGAATAGTCAGCAGGAGTCTAAGAAGAAGCAGGGAGAGCTGACAGGAGACTCACGGGAGGGAGTCACTGCATGTGAGATGGAGGTCAAAGTCATCCCTGAGCAGCAGAGACACGGGAGCACAGAGTGCCCCTTCCAGAGCAATAACAGTGATCAAAAGGCTTCTGACCTTCAACAGAGGGAGGAGAAATGCTTACCGTGTGACTACTGTGGTAAAAGCTTTGGTGAGGAATCACATTTAATATTGCACCAGAAATCCCACCCACTCCAACCATTATTTCTTTGCAATAAATGTGGGAAAAGCTTCAGTCAGAAGAAAAATCTAAAAGTGCACCTAAACATACATAAAACAGAGCAAACCCTCTTCTGCCGTGACTGGAGGCAAAGTTTAATTAGTAAGTATAACCTAACCTTACATCACAAAATCCACACTGGAGGGAGATCCTTCTCTTGCACTAAATGTGGAAAATGTTTTATTAGGAAGAAAAACCTCACACATCACCATCAACTCCATATTGGAAAAAAACCATTTACCTGCGCTGAATGTGGGAAAAGCTTCCGTCGTAAGGATAAGCTAATGTTACACCAGGGCATCCACCCAGGTGAGAGACCATTCTCCTGTACTGAATGTGGAAAACGTTACATTAGCAAATACTTCTCCCCACACCAGAAACTCCACACCGGTGAGAAACCATTCTCATGTACGGAATGTAATAAAAGCTTCATGGGACGGGGTGACCTCACAAGACACATGAGAATCCACACAGGGGAGCGACCATTCTCATGTACGGAATGTAACAAAAGCTTCATGGGACGGGGTGACCTCACAAGACACATGAGAATCCACACAGGGGAGCGACCATTCTCATGTACGGAATGTAACAAAAGCTTCTCTGTGAAGGATGTGCTCACAAGCCACATGAGAATCCACACAGGGGAGCGACCATTCTCATGTAGTGAATGTAATAAAAGCTTCACCCAGAAGTGTTCCCTCACAAAACACATGAGAATCCACACAGGGGAACGACCATTCTCATGTACTGAATGTAATAAAAGATTCCCTGAGAAGGGTGCACTCACAAAACACATGAGAATCCACACAGCGGAGCAACCATTCTCATGTACTGAATGTAATAAAAGATTCCCTGAGAAGAATACCCTCACAAAACACATGAGAATCCACACAGGGGTGCGACCATTCTCATGTACTGAATGTAATAAAAGATTCCCTGAGAAGGGTGCACTCACAAAACACATGAGAATCCACACAGGGGTGCGACCATTCTCATGTACTGAATGTAATAAAAGATTCCCTGAGAAGGGTGCACTCACAAAACACATGAAAATCCACACAGGGGAGCGACCATTTTCATGTACTGAATGTAATAAAAGATTCCCTGAGAAGGATGCCCTCACAACACACATGAGAAGCCACACAGGGGAGCGACCATTCTCATGTAGTGAATGTAATAAAAGCTTCACCCGGAAGAGTTCCCTCACAAAACACATGAGAATCCACACAGGGGAGCGACCATTCTCATGTACTGAATGTAATAAAAGTTTCACTGTGAAAGGTAACCTCACAAAACACATGAGAATCCACACAGGGGAGCGACCATTCTCATGTACTGAATGTAATAAAAGCTTCCCTGTGAAGGCATCCCTCACAAAACACATGAGAATCCACACAGGGGAGTGACTATTCTCATGCATTGAATGTAATAAAAGCTTCATGCAGAAGGTTCATCTCACAACACACATGAAAACTCACACATAAGAAAGGCCATTCTCATGGATTAAATATGGAAGGTCCTTTATTAGGAAGCAAAATCTCTCAAAACACCAGAAAATCCATTTGCCCCCCTAGAAACCATTTACATGACCTCCGTGTGGGTAAAGCTTTCATGCTAAACATACACTTAGGGGTAGATTTTCACAGCAGCGCATGCGCCAAACTTGCAATATATGCACGGCGAGTGTGAAAAATGTTTCCTTACTACGGCAGACCTCTCCCAACACCCGAAAATCCACACAGGATAAAGACCCTTCTCATGTACCAAATGTGGAAAATTTACATTAGGGAGTCTGCGCTCTCACCACACCAGAACGTCCACACTGGAGTCCTAAGTGGAAGAAAAGCTTCCTTGCTAAGTTTACATTAATCTCAAACAGGAAAGTTTTAACAGATGAGAGACCTTTTTCATATAATGAGTGTAATAAAACATTCTCACAGAAGACATGAAAATTCACGCAGGGGAGACATGAGATCATCCCCAATAAACCCTGGCTTACAAAGGAGATTCATTCTGATCAAGGTCTGCAGAAACTCATATGGAGACCCTGCCCCGAGAGAGACAATTCTCATGCAATAAATGTAGAAGATGCTTCATTAGGAACGCTCGCCTCTCCCCATTCCCAA
The DNA here is from genome assembly GCF_901001135.1 of Rhinatrema bivittatum. Taxonomy (NCBI): domain Eukaryota; kingdom Metazoa; phylum Chordata; class Amphibia; order Gymnophiona; family Rhinatrematidae; genus Rhinatrema; species Rhinatrema bivittatum. The sequence continues at coordinate 6,722,480 of NC_042616.1, read as the reverse complement.
AAATGCACACAGGTGACACGTGATGACATTTAACAAATGCTGCAAAGACCAAGAAAATGTGCCAGAACAATACAGAAATTGTTTGAATTATACTGAGTGCCACGGGTCTGATGCATCGAGATGCTCCCTGTGCATAGAACTCCCAATGGACTCCAGCAGGAAATTCCCTTTCACACAATGTGAGTGCTATGAGGGATTAGCAGTGAATTGGAGAGACTAGGATCAGACTCAGCCAGGGGCACTTTCACCCAGCAGTCTCCTCCATCTCTCCTGCCCCCATTATTCTGATGCTGCTGCAGCTTTACTCCTTGTTGGCTGATGGGAGGGCAGTCGCATGCTGCTTCCTCGTTCTGGCCCATGCAGGCCAATGCACGCACATCTCTACCTTTATCCAGCCCTCGTAGGACCATGCAAGAGCAGCATGAGGCTACTTCCACCTTCTGACCCTTGCAGGTTGGTGCCAGTGTGGTATTAAGGGCTTTGTGTTATGGGTAGAGCTGGTACAAGAGTATTGAATACCCTAAGTTAGCCTTACTCTTTCTCCCAAAATTATGCCAGGTTCATTAGACCCTCCCCTGAGATAAATTCATCATTCATTATGAAACCCACCACTACCATCTCAGTACAATCCTGTAACAATGGGTATTGTTAAATATGAAACTGCTTTATAAATATACAAATATGTGTCAGAAATCATGTCGGCATCTAATGAAGGGGTAAGCTCAGAAGTAGTATAATGGGTACACGATCAATCAAACTGATTGACAGGTGAGATAAGGATGACAGCAGCCAATCAGCGTTCACTTCCGGTCTAAGCCCCGCCCACTCCCCATACAAGTGAATGGGGGCGTAGCCACGCCCCCTCCCGCCCTCAACCAGGCCCCACCCCTTCTGCCACAGGCCACACCCCTGGCCCCGCCCTAGACCCCATCGATGCTCCTCCCCTCCCAATAGAAGTGAATGGGGAGCCCCTCCCACACCCCACCCCCAAACCGCCCCCCATGATGTCACAGATGACCCCGCCCACACCCCAAGCCACACCCCCTGTGACGTAGCGGGTATGACATCACCGGAAGTCCAGACCGCCCCCCAAAAACACACCCCCTAAAACGTCATCAGAAAGGACCCTGTCGCTTTTTTAATGATGTCAGAATTAATGGACTCTGGCTGTTTTTGATGATTTCACCGGAAGTACAATACAAAAGTCCCGAAATATGCGCTCCTAGCACCTCCTGATGCCTTTTAATGATGTCGGAGCCGGAAGTATGCTTTTAGGAGGTAGGAAAACTGCAGGAAATATGCTTTTTTCTAGCCACTCTGTTTTTGAAAAAAACAAACAAAATACAAGCTGTTAGGAAAAACTGTGGCTCAATAAAAGTTACCAGAGAGCAGGCACGAAGCTGTGACTCATTCTGTACACAGAGACAGGGAGAATTCAACAACACCCCTTCCCTCCTCCCCTCTTTCTAGATAGCATGCCTCAACCCGCCCTTCCCCCAGACCTAAATCTGAGCAGAGGATAATTGAAAGCAGTGGGGGGTGTAGGTTTGCAATGGTGAAACACAAGGCTTTAGTTTTGTTTTAAAAAGAACAGACTTCTGTATTTTACAGCCATATAAAAAAACAAGAATGCACCAGCAGATCTTAAAGAAAATTTATAATGATCCAAGCGCTGTAGGTAGCTTTGGCGGTATAACACCTCTTTTGCAGGCAGCTAAAGCTTGTATGCCGTCTGTGACCAAGAAACAAGTGATTGATTGGCTTACAGAACAAGATGCTTATTCTTTACACAAACCTGCTAGGGTACGATTTAAAAGAAATAAAACCATAGTGCCAGATGTGGATTGGCAATGGCAAGCAGATCTGGTTGACATGACCGCCTTGTCTGGTTATAACAGAGGCTACAAATACATTTTGACGGTGATAGATATTTTGTCAAAATACGCATGGGCTGTGACCCTAAAAACAAAAACAGGTCGTGAAGTGGCCGAGGCCTTTGAAAATATATTTAAAGGTGGTCGTGTTCCCAACAAAATACAAACAGACAGAGGTAAAGAGTTTTTAAACAGATCTGTGAAGAGTTTGTTAAAATACAGGGGCATTCAGCATTTTGTGACCAACAACGATGTTAAGGCAGCAGTTGTGGAGAGATTTAACAGGACTTTAAAATCCAAAATGTGGCGATACTTTACAGCGAGCAACACTTTTCGCTATGAAGATGTGCTTCCGGCTTTTATGAACAGTTACAATCGCAGTTTTCACAGAACAATACAGGCCCGCCCCATCAATGTAACAACCTCAAACTCACTGCGGTTCTGGAAAGTAATCTATGGCAATAACAACAAACATGAAACTGCTAAGCCTTTTTTAAAAAAGGGGGATCATGTTAGACTGTCAAAAACTAAAGGGAAATTTGAAAAAGGTTATGAACAAACATGGACAGATGAGATATTTATAATAACTGACGTCTTAAGCAGGGGACAGAAAACAGTGTACAAGATACAAGATTATGGTGAGGAAACCATTCAAAGTTCTTTTTATCCTGAAGAATTACAGAAAGTCAGCCCTCAACAGGACAGAATATACTGCGTTGATAAGGTTCTAAAGGTAAAAGGGAGAGGTAAGAACAAGCAGTGCTTTGTGAAATGGCGAGGATGGCCTGAAAAATTTAACAGCTGGATAAAAGCATCAGAGATTCAAAACATTTGATTTGAAAAGGCCTTGTCTCATAAAAAGAAAAAATGAATGAAGGGGGATTTTACATAACGCTGCCTAGTAAAGCCTCTGTGAGAATATTTCCACAAAACAACAGCTCTAATTTCACCACACAATTAGCTAGACCTTTGGACCTACAGGGCCTTTGGGAAGTGGGCCTGGTGGAAATACAGTACCCGAACACATGGGATAATATTAAAGAAGACCATAAATATGTTGTCACCACTGGTGAAGGAAGCACGGAGCATCACTTTGTTGTACGAAGAGGGTATTATGCAACCGTTCAAAACCTGACGGATCAAATGAACCACGACATGAACAGTGTCCTCAAAGCCATGGCACCACGAATCATCTATGACCCCAATATCCGAAGAATCAAATTAAAATCAGAGGACAAAGCAGTAATTTCTGCAGGGGGTGACTTAGCGACCATTTTGGGGCTAGAAGCTAAAACGAATATGAACTGCTCGCTATTTCCAACGGATATCACAGGAGGGTTTAATACCCTATACCTGTATACGGATATCGTAGAGCACCAGCTGGTGGGAGACCATTTTGTGCAGCTACTTCGTTGTGTTCCCACTAAAGGGGGTAAGGACGAGTTTATCACCTTCACTTATGATAAACCGCATTATGTTCCTGTGAACAAGCAGCACATAGACACCATAACATTTGAAATAAAGACGGACCAGAACCAACACGTCTCATTTCGCTATGGGAAAGTGATCCTTAAGCTACACCTGCGACCCCGGAAAACTATTTTTTAAAATGGTTGTGGTTAAATACTATGGGGACCCTGGCGCATACAGAAATTACTATGCAGCACAGGCTGGTGAAGGCCTTTCGGGGTATTACGGTGCTCCGGTCATGTACGGGGCTGGGATAGGCGGAATTTTTCGTAGTCTCTTTAGAAAAGCAATACCTCTTTTGAGAAGGGGTTTTGAGATTGTTAAACCTCATGTGAAAAGTGCAGCAAAAAACATCGCCAAAGATGTTATGGGCCGTGTCACAACGGCGGTTCTGCATAAAATGAACAATAACACAGAGCAGGAGGGGTCAGGATTAGTGGTTATTAGAAGAGCTGTTAAAAGAAAGAGAACCAATCAACAGGGGCCTCCTGAACCTTTTAAAACAAAGAAGACCAAACGTGTCAAGTCTCAAAAGACTAACCGCAAGGGTAAGAAGAGAAACCTCTCCGCCAAGAAGCAAGATATATTCTAAAAACTATGGCTTTTGTACATCAGGGGTCTGAAGAATGTTTGAAATCAGAACTGGATCTGTTTCAACTGGCCCCCACACAAACCAGCATAGAAAAAAGTGTTTATGTGGAGATTCCGCCATTATCTGCCTTGTCAGAAACAGCCCCTTTAGATTTTTATATAGCCGGACATGGCGAGGATTACCTGGATTTGAACAACACGTTGCTGTACCTGACCTGCAAAATCGTGAACGAAGATGGGTCCGATCTTGAAGTAGGGGCCAGAGTAGCTCTCGTGAACTATCCAATAGCCTCTATTTTTAGCCAGCTGGATGTCACTCTCGGAGATAGACTCATTAGTCAGAGCAACAACTGTTACCCTTACAGAGCCCTCATAGAACTGTTTCTCAATTACGGCGAGGGTCCTCTCAAAACACAGTTTACAAGCGGCCTATTTTATAAAGACACAGCTGGAAACCATGAAGTGAGAGACGTGGGATCCCGTAATAAAGGTTTTACCGAAAGAGCTGTTTTTACAGCCGCTAGCCATAAAGTAGAGCTTCTGGGACATTTACATTGCGATCTGTTTTTTCAAGAAAAGCTGCTCATAAATGGCGTGGATGTGAAAATTAAACTAACGCGGAACAAAGATACGTTCTGCTTAATGAGCGGAGATGCCAACGAGAGGTACAAACTCCTTATCTGCAGCCCTCTTTGTAAGGAGAGTGAAAGTGTCACCGGGAGTGCGCTTGGGGCATGCAGAAGCGCTGCTGAGAGCTAATGTCAAGTACGCCGTGGACCGTGTAAGTCTGAAAGTCTTTAGCATACCGGCTGGCGCCCATGTGACTAACCAGGAAAACCTCTTTTTGGGACAATTACCCAAAATTATCGTATTGGGCTTTGTGGATAATGACGCTTTCAGCGGTAATTACTCTAAAAACCCCTTCAATTTTAAACATTACGATATTAACTTTGCTGCGCTGTATGTGGATGGGGAGCAAGTCCCAGGGAAACCTCTCCAACCGGATTTCGATAATGGCTGTTGTATCAGAGAATACATGCAGCTGGTTCAAGCAACGGGTAAACATTTGAAAGACAGTGCTCTCTTGATTGATCGTCAAGAGTTTTACCAAGGTTATACCTTACTGGCCTTTGACCTATCACCCGACCAAGAGTGCACGGACCACTACTCTTTGATTAAAACCGGTAATCTGCAGGCTGAAATCCGTTTTGCCATCGCTTTGCCACACACGGTGAATATGATTGTGTATGGTGTCTTTGACAACGTGATAGAAATTAACCACAGAAGGAACATCCTTTTTGATTATCTATGATGATGAACACCGTACAGATCTACCGTATTTCAAAAGAAGGATCCGTATGTTACAAAATCTTTTGTAGACGTCCTACCCAGTGACTGGCTGTCTGATGTGCAAATAGAAAGGAAACCTGCAAGCTTGGTGGTAAATACCCACCCCCACGACCTTCCTGGAGAACACTGGCTAGCAATATATGTGACTGAAAACGGCACAGGAGAATTCTTTGATTCCTACGGGCAACAGCCTGATAGTTTGTTCTTCCCTAACAGTATTATGAACTTTTTCAATAAACATTGTGAGGATGTTTTATACAGCAGCAAACAACTGCAACACCCTGTATCTACAACCTGCGGTAACCATTGTGTGTTTTTCCTACATCAACGCTGTAAAGGGCTGTCTTTTGAAAATATTTTAAAACTGTATTCCGAAGAACCATTGCAAAATGACAAAATGGTTTTACAATTTGTAAAAAACAACAGAGAACATGTTGTATGTCTAAATCTTTTCACTGTCTGTTTCATACCCCCCAGATGTGTGTACCGTACCAAGAATATTGTACTAATCCTAAATAAAAACAATCTCTCTTGAGAGTTTTTGAAAAACAAACCAAACGTCTATAGTCTATATTTTAAAAAAGCCTTTTTTATTTGAAAAGATATAATTACACCTTCAACCATCTGTTTGTGTCAAGTACTTTACGTCTTTTACGGGGGAGGGGGTCTTTGCATTTTACAGTCTTTGTGTACATTTCAGCAGTTGTCGCTGAAGGATTTTCCTTGAGCTGTACCAGCAGATCCCTGTTGGCTGGATTACCCATGATGGTGGAGGGCATGTTTAATTCTGCCAGGGTTTGCATGAACTCTCCCCAACCTTTGGGTATCCTCCGATGTGAAAGAGCACGGGTCTGTGTAGCTCCACAAATCAGGTCTAATAGGTTAGAGCCACTTACAGGTCTTCCCTTGTATACAAAAGTCCCATTACTCTCCCAGGATGCAATGTCCTTATTCTTTGACAGTTTATTGAGCAGTATTTCTGCATTTTTTCTACGGTGCATGCTGATGCTGTTTAACACTTCCTGCAGGATGGGGTCTGGGGGGCTTTTGTGCTCTAGAAATGCAGAGGTTGCTGTATCATCCTGTGGGGGTAGATACAGATTTATTCTTTCTTTTTCCATTTCTCCGTGTCTGTTAAGCACCAGATAGCGCTGTAGCACTTCTGAATAGCGTTTGGCTTTCTCATATTCAGACATACCAGAACTTTGAAGTATACCTTTCATTTCTTCATCGAGTCTTTGAACAGCTGTGGTTCTAATATTTTCCTCATGAACTGAAGGGCTTCTCAAACGGTCAAGTTGTTGACTAGACACTAAATACATTTTTTCTGTGTACTGCATTAGTATTTTAGCTCAAAAGCCCCATGATGAGTGGTAGCGCGAATCCTAGCAGGGGCCCGATAAACCCCCCCAACTGTTTGACCAGCTTCTTTTTTTTCTTAAGTGTTATTCTTTTATCACCCAAAATCCTTATGGCTTGACGTTTCCTTTTCAAGATGTTTATCTGCTGTTGTGATAAAGGAACATTACCTCTCAGAGTGTTTAATGCTATCTCCGCTATGGCCCCCACTAAATCGTTAGAAGCGGCCTTTAGGATAGCTTTTCTCCGTTGCGGAGAGGCTTGAACTAAAAGTTTTAAAAGGGCTAGGTTCCGCTTTAAGCGAGCAGACATGATCTCTGGGACACACACAAAACAAATATGTGGGGGAGAATATATATTCACTTCTTTTTATGGAGGGGTTGTGTTTTTTCACAATATACCGTGGTCCATTCTGGTGGAAAGATGTTTGTCCTCAATCTGTAACGCTCAGGGGTCGTAGCATTTAAATCCACGATGAGATATCCATATGGCTTTCTGGTGGCATCCTCAAAGGCTTCTAAAAAGAAGCTTGACTTACCAGGGTACATCTGTCTGGCTAAAATAGCGATTTGCAACTTGTCTCTAGGATTCTTAAAGAGCACCATATATTTGGTATTTAAGGCTATAGTTCTGCTTGTTTTGCCTTGACAGAAGACATTTTGTACAATATATATAATACTCAGATTTCTGTGATGCATGTATTGTGTGAAGGCTTTCTCGATTTCATCACTTTTACAAGCAGAAGCCATCAAATCGTCTATAATAACCATATTTATTTTATTGGTTGGAAACAGTTGATCATCATTAAAAGTATCAGGCAAAGAATCCATAAAGGTAATAAAAGGATATTTACACAGCATTTCTTTATACAAAGGTTGCCAGCAACTATAACACCATACAATATTATCAGGCATGTCAGTCAACACACGTCCAGCGTGATCTAGCAGGTTTTTAACAAAGAAGCTTTTGCCGCTATTTGACGGTCCGGCTAAAATACACGAAAATGGGTGCCTCCAGCGCACATCCACAAATTCAGTATCCATAAGGCAGCGTGTTAAAACCCTCTTTTATCACCCTTTTATCGTATACGACCCTTTGTGTTTTCTTAAGTAGGCCGGTCTCTATCGCCCAGGTCTTTTTGTTTCTAATGATCCCAGATTGTTGTACCTGTATCTTTTTAGGACTCTTGTCCACAGCATCAGTTTTATAGTCAAAGACGAGGTCTTTCAAATTAGTGAAATTGATCTTTTTACAATTTTCTACATTTAACGTAAACCCCTTCACTTTCATACAGGTCTTTCCGCTGGATAGTTTGTAGCCATATGTTTTGGGCCCAGCCGATACAAACTCTGTGATATGCTCATCTGCGGGTATCTCGCTCGTCAACTGTCCTAAATAATCTCCCAAAGGGGGATCGCTGGCACCCTCACGACTCACAAATATCACAGAGTCTGTATCGTGGTACAGACAACGTTCTTGCAAACTGTCAAGCAGTTTGTACAGTTCTAAACGAGCATAAGCAGTTGTGAAACAGGCAATGAAGATGTTTGTATTACCTGACAATATGCTGCGGTCTTTTGAATGCTTCCATGTCACACAGGCTGTTTCATCATCAATAAAATCGCATGATGAAACATCATATTCGGGTGAAAACAAATACTTATACAGATCGTCAGGATCTCTCACAATGCTTGTAACAGGTAGGTTTGTTCTTTGACCAAACTTCCCCCACAAAGAGTTTAAGAAAAGCTTGGCAATTTGACGCTTTGCGGGGTTTATACTAACCTGTTCAGGCCTTAAAACTACACCTTCTTTTTTGTAAAAATCAGATATATACATGTTTTGTTTTTCTACATCGGTACACCACTGAGGGTAACCAGAGGCCTCCTTTTTTTGACGGAGATGCATTTTTATGTATTCAGAAAACAGGCTGACAGATTTATATTCAAAGTGCCATATTTCACATATTTCAGCAACCACATACCCTTTTGCAACAGCCTCATTCATCTCCACAGTGCACCAAGTCCCTACGAGGGCTCTCTCCTCATCCGTGTGGTTGCACATATCCTGCAGACTGTTGTCAGCGCATGTGCGGCACAGTGGGAACATGAGCTTACCACTCACACGGACCGGTAATACTGGGAAAAAGATCTTTCGTGGTGGATACACTTTGGCTTTAACAAGCCCAAAATAGTCTGAGAGGGGACCAAAGCTGTCATAAATGATTTGCGGGTGGCCAACAGGGTATTCCTTGGTTTTATTGACAAAGGGGTAGAGGCTGGTAAAATCATAGTAATGTATTTTTTCATCAGCCCTGGCTTTATAGTACAAACATGTAGCATTGGTTCTACCACCAAAGAGGGCATCTCTGGGTACTAGCTGCTGCGGCAGGCCTGATCTAACCAGAAAGTCTGCACAACCCCTGATATTTTCTTTCACCATTCTCTTCCATTCGTGTTCCCACAAGCTTATGACCTTAAACCCTCTTCTTTTCAGGAAATCTGCTTTGATTTGTGTTTTGTAATTGAGAAAACCAAAGGTTGTAGCCGTTAAGGGGTTCTAGTCTTTATCGTTATAACAGCTCGGACAACCGTGGAAAAAACAGCCGTTAAATTCAAAAGCTGTTGGTACCCCATCAATAAGTGCATAACCGTCAAGAAAATAGGGACCCACCTGCTTTTCACCCCCCTTTAGAGCATGGATGATCTGTATTTGCTCTGTGGCCTCTGTATACATCAGCCACTGTATAGAGGGTGTTGAATATCTCTTTGTGTGTCTGTGATAGTTGTCTGGTGGGACGAGTGCCACGGTCTTGGATTCTAAGAACATAAACCTGTACATAGCCATGCACACAGATGCCAGAGTTATATATTGGAAGGGGTCTATACACCTTTTCACAGTTTTAGATCCACCATCCTGCTCTACAACCACCTCTCTCTCTGTCAAAGCCATGATTTCATTTCTGTATAAGACACAAGCTTGCCTCAGAATGTTCACATCCTGTTGGCAATAATAGGCCAGCTCCTTTTGTAAATCAAAGGTGTTATTTTGATTGTCCCTGTACCATTTTAAAAATTCCTCTCTTTCTCCAGACATCATATACCCATCTCCATAATACTCAACACTGGGCATAGGTCCCACATAATTTTGATTAACCCTGGTGTTAAAAAAATGCGGGAAATAACCCTTACAGCCTTGAAACCCCAGGGCTTGCGGAAACTTGCTAAGCTTCATGGGCAGGAAATTTAAAGAGTCTTTAAACCGTATACCCAGGGGTTCTATCGTGATTTCTAAGAGCTTAGCACCCTGAGCTAACAAGCGCACATCCATCTTTTCCTTTAGCAGCTCTCTAACTACAAAATAACCATCATAGCCTTTAGAATTATGCGCTATGAAGGTGTATCCTTTGAACTTTTTGTCACAAAAAATCTTAACAAACTTAGAAATACTCTCAAGACCTTTGAACTCCCAGTTTCTTGTGTTGTTTAAATCTGTTGCATATATATAATTTGGAACATGAAAGCCTGTTTCCTGAACACATTCACAATCATAAAATATATATTTTTCAGATATTTGTGCATGATCAATAGGGGGCATAAAACACAAATGCTTGTCACCAGCGATCAAGGGTTCAGAACAAAGCTTACATTGTCTGACCCGGCATTTATGTTTTTTATCAACATACGATTCACATTTTTCACACAGTATTTTAAGCAAACACTCAACTTCTTTTTTTAAAGCCAGAACCGTATGCCTTTCTAAACACTCTTGAGAACGACAATACAGCCTGCATTTCGGACATCTCTGTTGTAAACCAACATTGTCTACACACATTGCTGTTAAACAGAGACGACACCATAATGTACAATTATGATCGTGACTATATGGTTTCTGGCAAAAATGACAGAAGTTTCACTCCCCATAGAGCTTTTTTACATCTAAGATTCCATAAAAATGGTCATCATGTAGCAATATAAATACAGTTTTCTGGAATTCAGGTCTGTCCTTTGTCTTAAAACACCCCCATTCTTTTGTATAAAACACAACTCTTATGTTTATACCTAAATGTTGTTCAAATGTTGAGACATCATCTAGCATGACCTTTTTATGTTCTGACCAACCTAGCTCTGTGTGCAGTTTTTTAGCACGGTCTAATAGCTCTGCATCTATGAGCTTTGTTGGTGACATGAGCGCTGTAACGCTCCCTGCAAAACATAGGTTATTATCTGTGTTATTCAAGTCTATTAAATGCCTTCTCTTTTTATGTATGATTTGACTGTACAGAATAGACCTTAAAACCCTTCGTGACCCGCCCCCTCTGTTCCTTATAACCAGAATGACTATGCAGAATGTCTCACCAAACTGTATCTCTCTATAACTCTGCAGGAGTTTACTAACTTGATCTAAGAAATCATCAGCATTCAAATCCTGAGGGTTTAACTTTCCCGAATACAAAGAATTATGAAAACCTGTAGAATGTAAATGAATCTGTATATAATCATGGGGGGACACGTTATGGCTTATTTCATTTAGAACATGCTGTATGCCTTGTCTCACAACATTTTGCGCATCTATGAAAGAATCTATTCTATCTAAATTAATAAAACGAAATTCCTCTGAATAAAGCACGCCATTAAATTTTTCTAAATCACGGTTCCACCTTCTCACAAATTGCACAAAATTAACTGGTTCATTTTCTACAGCTGCATTTTCAGAGGTCTCTGGTATACAATTATTTACCAACCCCCCTGAAACATTGTCATCGGTACAATTATCTAAGAACATGCTTTCACATTCTTTCTCTACTTCCTCCCTGTGCACAGGTCTGTTGCTGTCTCTCTCATCTTTTCTTTCGGAAATAGGCTTTTTTGCAGTCTTTTCATGGTCTAAAATTAAAAATAATGATAATAATTAACATGGGTGGTCTCATACTTTTTTTTTTTGCAATATTTTAAGAAGAATTTTTCTTAAACTATAACAGTATAGATTCTTACTCTTTTGTTTATCTCTGGGTTTTTTGTATGGTCTTTTGCCAGATTTCTTTGGCATATGCTGCTCATGGTCTGTTATGTAAAAAAAAAAAACATGGTAATACCTTTTCTTTTACACAACTGTGAACTAATTGTTGTTTTACCCGTACAGATATAAAAAAAAATACTTCTTACCTTCAACTGCATCTTCAGACTCTTTTCTCTTTCTTTTGGAAATAGTTTTGTTTGCATCATTTTCACATTCTAAAAATTACAAAATAAAATAAAAAACACAGGGTCACACACACTTTTGATGTCTTTGTAAATAGATCTCTGCTTCATTGACTGTTATGAAGGAAAAAAAGAGAGACATTTGGGGGGTCATAGACATTAAGGAAAACCTATTTCTCACCATTGCTGTCAGAAATGTTGTTGGGTGAGAGCTTTTGAGATTATATTTATAAATATAATATATTTAAAATATATTTATAAATGATCTGGAAAGGAATATGGTAAGTGAGGTAATCAAATTTGCAGATGATACAAAATTATTTAGGGTAGTTAAACCACAAGCGGATTGTGATAAATTGCAGGAGGACCTTGCGAGACTGGATGATTGGGCATCCAAATGGCAGATGAAATATTTATTTTATTTATTTATTTATTTAAAAACTTTTATATACCGGTATTAGTATGCATACATCATACCGGTTTACAATGTAACTTTAAAGACAGAAATTACAATGAACAGGGAGGGCGAACAAGGAGGAGTATACAAAGAGCAGGAGGCGGAGGAAATTAAAGCAATAAATAAAACTGCAACGGGCTATTTACAGGAATATACAAGGCGTAGGCAAGATACTTGCGGAAGTCGGTGTACTTAATCAGGGTAGGCTTGTCGGAAGAGCCATGTTTTAAGTTTTTTTCTGAACTTGGCGTAACATGGCTCTAGCCTGAGAGTGGTAGGGAGGGTGTTCCATTGTTTAGGGCCTGCAATGGATAGTGCACGGTCCCTAGTAGAGGAGAGGTGGGCTTTTTTCAAAGGGGGAATGGAGAGGGTGCCTTTGTTGACAGTGCGAGTGGGTCGTTCAGTGCGTATAGAATGAAAGGGTTCATCCAACCAATTGGAATTGTGCGAGTGGATGGACTTGTGTACTATGGTTAGAATTTTGAAGAGAATTCGGGATGCGATGGGGAGCCAGTGGAGTTCTTTGAGTATAGGGGTAATGTGATCAGCTTTCCTTGAGTTGGTGATGACTCTGGCGATGGCGTTCTGGAGCATTTGTAAGGGCTTGGTGGTGGAGGAGGGTAGGCCGAGGAAGAGGGCATTACAGTAGTCCAGCTTTGAGGAGAGGGTGGCTTGGACGACGGTGCGGAAGTCATGATAGTGGAGGAGGGGTCTGAGTTTCTTCAGGATGTGAAGCTTGAAGAAACCTTCTTTGAGGATGGAGTTGATCTGTTTTTTGAGATTGAGTTGTTGATCTATGATAACCCCAAGGTCTCTTACTGTGGGTTGGGGTGTTATGACGTTGAAAGCTGGATCGTTGGAGATCGGTGGTTTGGGAGGGAGGTGAGGAGAGATAAGGAGCAGCTCTGTTTTGGAGGAGTTTAGAGCGAGGTGGATGTTGGTGAGGAAGTCATTTATGTTGGCAAGACATGTGTTCCAGAAGGCAAGGGCATCTGAGAGAGAGTTGTGAATGGGAATGACGATTTGAACGTCATCTGCATAGAGGTAGAATTTGAGGCCGAGGTCTGTGAGGAGCTGGCATAGAGGTGTGAGATAAATGTTGAAAAGGGTGGAGGAGAGGGAGGAGCCTTGTGGGACACCTTGAGACAAGGGGTAGAGTGTGGAGTTGGCGTTTCCTATCTTGACGGAGAACTTTCTGTTGGATAAGTAGGATTTAAACCATAGTAGGGCTAGGCCTGAGATGCCTATTTCGGATAGCCGGTTGATGAGGAGGTTGTGGTTGATGGTATCAAAGGCAGCTGAGATGTCGAGTAGGGCGAGGAGGTAACAGTTGCCTCGGTCCATGCCTATGAGTAAGTGGTCCGTGAGGGAGAGCAGGAGGGTTTCTGTATTAAGGTATTTACGGAAGCCGTATTGGGCTGGATGCAGAATGTTGTTGCTTTCTAGATATTCTGTAAGTTGGATGTTTACAATCTTTTCCATAATTTTGGATAGGAAGGGCAGGTTAGAGATAGGGCGGAAGTTAGCGGGGTCTTTAGGGTCTAGTGTTGGTTTTTTTAGGAGGGGCTTGACTATAGCTTGTTTGAGAGCATCTGGGACAGAGCCTGAAGAGAGGGAGGAGTTTATGATGTCTGCGATGGGTTTGGATATAGTATTTGGGATGGAGAGGAGGGATTTTGTGGGAATGGTGTCTGAAGGGTGGGAAGCTGGTTTGAGTTTTCTGAGAATAGATTCCACTTCTTTAGCGGAAGTCAGGTCAAGGGTTTGGAGGGTGGGTGAAGTGGGGGAAGGTTGGAGAGAGGGGGAAGGAGAGGTAGATGGAGAAGGGTGTTGAAATCTGCGGAGGATGCTGGTGATTTTTGTGAGGAAATATTGGGCGATTTCTTCGCTCTTAGTGGAGGCATCATTCTCAGGGATAGTGGGCTGAGAGGATTTGGTGAGGTTGGCAACATAATTGAAAAGGGCTTTCGGGTTGTACATGTATTGGTGGATCTTAGCTGAAAAGTAGTCTCTTTTTGTTTTGAGGGTGGTTATTCTATATTGGTGAAGGGTAGTTTTGAAACTTGAGGCGAGTTGGGGTGAAGGGGCTTTACGCCAGCTTCTCTCTCGCTGCCTGAGGGTATTTTTTTAGGGATCTTAGTTCAGTCGTGTACCAGGGTTGATGATTTTTTGTGGGTTGGGTAGTGTTACGTCTGGAGATGGGGCATAGTTTGTCAGCAATTTCAAGAGTCATGCTGAGCCAGGATTTGATGGCAGTCTCTGGACTGGAGCAGTCAAGGCTAGTGGAAGTGTTGGAAATGGCGAGAGCCAGTTCATCTCCAGAGCAGGGTTTCCTGAAGGTGAAGGTGGAGTTGTTTGAGGGAGTGGGGGTAGTGGGGAAGTTAAGGGGGAGGAGGGCTTTTATGAGGAAGTGGTCGGACCAAGGTACAGGGGAGCAGGTGGGTGGGTGGGATGGTAGGAAGCAGTGGTTGATGAATATAAGGTCAAGGGAGTGACCAGCTTGGTGGGTGGGGGAGGCAACAATTTGTCTAAGGCCTAGAGCTTGGAGTGCAGTAAGGAATGCCTCACAAGAAGGGGTAAGGGGGATGGCATCGACATGGAGGTTGAAGTCTCCTAGTATGATGGAAGGGATTTCAATATTTATGTTGGCAGATAAGAATTCAATTAAGGGGGAGGGGTCCCGTTCGATGGATCCAGGAGGGGCATAAATGAGACAAATTTGCAGTGAGGGGGCTTTGAAAAGGCCAATTTCTAGCTTGGAGGGTGATGTGGTGTGGGAGAGTTTGAGATTAAGGTGTTTCTTGAAGGCTAGGAGGATGCCACCTCCTCTTTTCTTGGGTCTTGGAATGGATAGGAATTCGTAGGATTGTGTAGGTAGCTGGTTCAGGAGGACAATGTCTGTTTCTTTGAGCCAGGTTTCCGTGATCGCACAGATGTCTGGCTTGGTGTCAGTGAGGAGGTCATTTAAGATGGGGGTTTTTTTGGAGAGTGATTGGGCGTTGAACAGAATGATGGAGAGGGTAGTGAGTCCAAGGAATTGGTTGAGGGGGGTAGTGAGGATAGGGAGGAGGGATTTGTAGGGGGGGTGGGACGGGGGGGGGGGTGGGAATGGGGGCATCTGTTGTGGGGGAGGTGGATGCGGTTGATGTGTTGTGTGGTCATGGTGGGTGAGTAGGCAAAAGGAGGGGGAGGGAGAGGTGGTAGGTAAAAAGGAAACTGAGAGGCTATAGGGTAGTACAAGGGGGGATTAAGGTATCAAGGAGTTAAAACTGAGGGAAGGGCACAAAGCTGATTAGGTAGAGTAAGAGGTGTAAGTAGTGTAGCATGCAGGTCAGACAATGCAGGTTATACAGCTTAGATAACATGTAGATAACATGCACATAAAACAGAATAGAGCAATTTAAGGTGTTAGGGGGAGTAGTCCAGTGGCTGGGAGGCAGGCTCATGAACACCTGTGAGAAGTGAGATAGGCACTTTGGGGAGATGCCCACTCACTCGGAGGTCCTGGAGCAGGGTGGTCCTGGTGCTGGATGGGTCTTGGCTGGGAGGCTGGCAAGTGAGCAGAGATACCTCAGGGTCAAAGGAGACTGCTGGGTGAGAAGGAGGTCCGTGTCGTACTTTAGGGTCTTCCAGGGTCCTTCAGGGCAGTCCGAAGGGGCTGCACGAAGGGGCGCTCAAAGGGGCAGGCCCCTTTGTCGCGCTCCTTCGGCGCGTGACACTAGGCGCGTGACGCCTGGCCTGGTTAGATTTTTATAGATGACTCTTTTGTGTGTCGCTCAACAGTGATGTCATCAATATGAGTCTTAGCATCCAGCACAGAGATTTAAAAGCGGAGTCGTTAGAAGCAGGGCAGTCTTCCAGCTGGGGGAGGGGTCAACAGCCACGAGGTGGAGGAGGAGGAGAGGGTCCAATGGAGGGCTGGGTGCAGGAAAAAGCTCAATCCAAGCCCTGGATCCTGGCTTGCAGAGCAGAGAAAAGAAAGGCAAGTACCTGTACGGAGATTTAAAAGCACATTCGTTAGAAGCAGGGCAGTCTTCCAGCTGGGGGAGGGGTCAACAGCCACGAGGTGGAGGAGGAGGAGAGGGTCCAATGGAGGGCTGGGTGCAGGAAAAAGCTCAATCCAAGCCCTGGATCCTGGCTTGCAGAGCAGAGAAAATATTATATGGACAAGTGCAAGATGATGCATATAAGAAAAAATATTATATGGACAAATATTATATGGACAAGTGCAAGATGTTGCATATAAGAAAAAATAACCCATGCTGTAGTTACACGGAGTTAGATTTTACATTAGGAACTACCAACCAGGAAAAAGATCTAGACGTCATAATGGATAATACATTGAAATCGTTGGCTCAGTGTGCTGTGGCACTCAAAAAGGCAAACAGAATGGTGAATAAAATGTCATAATGTATCTGAATTAGTCCATGGTGAGACCGCACTGTGAGTACTGTGTACAATTCTGGTCGCTGCATCCAGTTGCACTGGAGAAGGTACAGAGAAGGGCGACCAAAATGATAAAGGGGATGGAACAGCTCCCCTAGGAGGAAAGGCTAAAGAGTTTAGGGCTGTTCAGCTTGGAGAAGATACGGCTGAGGGGGGATATGATAGAGGTCTTTAAAATCATGAGAGGTCTAGAACGGGTAAATATGAATCAGTTATTTACTCTTTCAGATAATAGAAGGCTAGGGGGCACTCCATGAAGTTAGCATGTGGCACATTTAAAACTAATCGGAGAAAATTCTTTTTCACTCAATGCACAATTAAGCTCTGGAATTTGAGGCCAGGGGATGTGGTTAAGGCAGTTAGTGTAGCTGGGTTTAAAAAAAGGATTGGATAAGTTCTTGGAGAAGTCCATTAACTGCTAATAATCAAGTTGACTTAAGAAATAGCCTCTGCTATTACTGGCATCAGTAGCATGGGATCTACTTAGTGTTTGGGTACTTGCCAGGTACTTGTAGCCTGGATTGGCCACTGTTGGAAACAGGATGCTGGGCTTGAAGGACCCTTGGTCTGACCCAGTATGGCAATTTCTTATGTTCTTATGTTCTTTATTCTCTAAGGCATTACTGCATCCAGGCTGTTCTTCTTCTATGTTCAAATGTGTGTCTGATTTTGCAATATTTTCCTGTTCTAATGATAAAACAGACAAACACTGTTTTTACTACTGTTTTTTTAAAAATCATATCTAAAAATATACATTAAAACTATTAACTCACCTTTTAATTTTCTTTGTTGCCTTCTTTTAGTAAGTGACATTTTATTAATAAACACAGACTTCTGCCTTTCTTTGTTTGAAGAATCCATTTCTGTTTCAAACTCCAGACTGCTGAATCTTTTCTGGTCACCGGCTATACCCTTTTATCACCAGCATTAGTTGGGGCGTAACCACCAACAAACCTCAAAACCTGTGTATTGAAACAAAACAAAAAAAAAGCTACCTGTCCTCTCTGTCGTGTGATGGACATCTGCTACAACTACCCATCTTATAGAATAAGATAGTTCTCTTACTTGGGTTATCATTTACAGGGCTTTTTGTATGTATTATCAATATCTCTTTAGATCTGAAGCCCATTCACAAAACTACAGTATGTTGAACCTTTTTTTTGTGATTTAATGTTTGCTGATCATTGTTTCTCCCTGATTAGATCATGTGTCCCAGACAGCTATCCGCACCTACCTCATTACAATATACACCCCCCCCCCCCCTTTTGTTCATGAAAGGTAGTGTGTTACCAGCGCCCCTTAGGTCTTGGGGCACTTTACAAAAAATGTAGACTGGTGTGTTTTAAGAGACATCCCCCCCCCCCTGTGTATTCCTTCACCCCACCCACCCCCCCACACAGCAATCCTAAAAAACAAATGAAAGGTCTCTCTTGAACGTCTTGTCATTCTGGTCTTTTTTTTTTTTTCCCCTTCCAAACATTGTCTCATTCTGATTAGATTAACCATTTACAGATCTTGGATCCAGACAACTTCCCCCCCCCCCCCCCCCCCCACCCCCACACACACACACATAGCTCATAGCAATATACATTCCTTAGTTAATGAAATAGTTGCTGTATCAAACATTTTACAGCCTGTGCATTGATATCAAAGAGACTTAATAAAACCATAAGATATCCCCCCCCCCCCTAAAAACTTCCATATCGCCTTAAAGCACAATTGACACATTTTGTTAATTCTGATATATTTATTAGTTGTTTTTATTAACTAATTTATACACATGGCAAAATTTGTTAAAATATTACAAAGTATTTCATTGTCAATACATACTTCTGAAATACAGACAGGAAAAAACAAAGACTGCTTTATTATACATTTTTTAAAAAGGACTGGTGTTTCTCCCATAGATGATGGCGTTTATATATTTTATCATTAAAATCTCATCTGTAGGTTTAAGCAAACTGTTTAGTTTTTGAACAGGATTTTCAGCAGTTTTCACGCTGTGTATAAGATATATGATCAGATTCATATCGTCATTGTTTAGGCTTAATACACCTCGTTTATATGCTGCTAATACTACAAGATTCAAAACACGTTCTAGGCACAACCTGTTACAAACGGTCCTTAATTGTTCCTGTGTCAGAGGCAGTCCAATAAACGCAACAATGATCATCCTGACTCGGATCGTCGAGAACACAGCCTTCGCAATTTTCATACCGTATGCCAGACAGACATTTTGTAAGAATACTATAGACAGCCACCCTTACGATTGATCTAAATGTTGTTTTTCGAAAAACTCCATGCACCGGCGGTGGTTTTGGGAATCCTATATAGCTCCACCAGCTGAAATCGTGCACATCTTCAGGATTGGTTTTTTTTTTTTGATCACATGTATCTGGTTCTTTTATACTTGGACAGAAGCAGCAAATACAGTTCATTTTGATACCTGGTGTGTCTCCATATTCTTCTGTTTGTAAAGATCCTTCATTTTCCTATAAAACATAGTGTAAAACATTAAATTAAAACCTCTTCTAAACAAACTCTCTATTATAGATAGCTCCCAAACACGCCACCCCTAAAATGTATCATTAGAAGGAAAGAGATTTTTTCTTACCTTACACTCAAGCTTTTCCAACAAATAATCTGCTTCGGCATCCAGCGCTGCTTTGTGCAACTCTAAATCTTCAGAATCTAAAGCATTTTCATTGACAAAGTTTGGATCCTGTGAATCAAAAAGCTTTTGTCCCAACGGTAGTTCATCAAAATCTGGGTCAGTGCTTCCTCCTTCTTCTTCTGCCCTCCGCTTTCGTTTATGGCTCCTCTTTAGTTTTGGCTGTTGAACGATTTTCATTTCAAGACGCTTAGGTGTTTCATATACGGCCATTTTCAGGAACAATTACAACAACTCTGCTTGAAGATTGTTCTCACGTGATCACTATCACATGCTTACTTCTATATCCGGTCTTGCAAGTTTGGGCGTGTCTAACAGAGAGGGGAGGAGGGAAGGGTTGTGGGGGAGAATACAGAAGTCTGTTTTTTTTTAAACAAAACTAAAGCCTTGTGGTTTACCATTTGCAAACCTATACCCCACCACTGCTTTGCTGAATGCCCCTGTATTTTAACAAACTCTTCACAGATCTGTTTAAAAACTCTTTACCTCTGTCTGTTTGTATTTTGTTGGGAACACGACCACCTTTAAATATATTTTCAAAGGCCTCGGCCACTTAACGACCTGTTTTTGTTTTTAGGGTCACAGCCCATGCGTATTTTGACAAAATATCTATCACCGTCAAAATGTATTTGTAGCCTCTGTTATAACCAGACAAGGCGGTCATGTCAACCAGATCTGCTTGCCATTGCCAATCCACATCTGGCACTATGGTTTTATTTCTTTTAAATCGTAACCCTAGCAGGTTTGTGTAAAGAATAAGCATCTTGTTCTGTAAGCCAATCAATCACTTGTTTCTTGGTCACAGACGGCATACATGCTTTAGCTGCCTGCAAAAGAGGTGTTATACCGCCAAAGCTACCTACAGCGCTTGGATCATTATAAATTTTCTTTAAGATCTGCTGGTGCATTCTTGTTTTTTTATATGGCTGTAAAATACAGAAGTCTGTTTTTTTTTAAAACAAAACTAAAGCCTTGTGTTTCACCATTGCAAACCTACACCCCCCACTGCTTTCAATTATCCTCTGCTCAGATTTAGGTCTGGGGGAAGGGCGGGTTGAGGCATGCTATCTAGAGAGAGGGGAGGAGGGAAGGGGTGTTGTTGGATTCTCCCTGTCTCTGTGTACAGAATGAGTCACAGCTTCGTGCCTGCTCTCTGGTAACTTTTATTGGGGCATGCCTATCTACAGCAAGGGCTTGGAGGGGTGGGCTTGGGCTTCTGGTGACATCACTGGGGGGGTTTGGCTTGGGGGTTTGAGTGACAGCGTACCCATAAACTACTCCGGTCCTTAGTCTTTGCAAAAAAAACCAAACCTGTCTTTTGCAAAGTTTGATCCTGCAGTTCATGCAATTCACCACCGGTAGCTTCAATCACTTGTTTTAAAAAAAACAAATCCTTGTCAACAGAATGAGCCACAGTTTTTCTGCCTCCTAACAGCTTGTATTGTGTTTGTTTTTTTTAAAAACAGAGTGGCTAGAAAAAAGCATATTTCCTGCAGTTTTCCTGCCTCCTAAAAGCATACCTCCGGCTCCGACATCATGAAAAGGCATCAGGAGGTGCTAGGAGCGCATATTTAGGGACTTTTGTATTGTACTTCCGTTGAAATAATCAAAAACAGCCAGAGTCCATTAATTCTGACATCATTAAAAAAGCGACAGGGCCCTTTCTGATGACGTTTTAGGGGGTGTGTTTTTGGGGGGCGGTGTGGGGTGGACTTCCGGTGATGTCATACCCGCTACATCACAGGGGGTGTGGCTTGAGGTTGGGGTGTGGGCGGGGCCATCCGTGACATCATGGGGGGGTGGTTTGGGGTGGGGTGTGGGGGGGCTCCCCATTCACTTCTATTGGGAGGGGAGGAGCATCGATGGGGTCTGGGGCGGGGCCATGGGTGGAAGGGGTAGGACCTGGGGTGGAAGGGGTGGGGCCTGGGGGCGTGGTCGAGGGCAGGAGGGGCGTGGCTACACCCCCATTCACTTCTATGGGGAGTGGGCGGGGAGTGGGTGGGGCTTAGACCGGAAGTGAACGCTGATTGGCTGCTGTCATCCTTATCTCACCTGTCAATCAGTTTGATTGATCGTGTACCCATTATACTACTCTCAGAGTTTGGAGTTTTTTTGGATGGGTTAGACACGGGTTGCCAACTTTTCCACCAACCAGGATTACATGCTTGTGTACTAGGGATGTGAATCATTTTTTGACGATTTAAAATATCGTCCGATATATTTTAAATCGTCAAAAATCGATAGAGCCACGATACAATAACAATTCCCCCGATTTATCGTCAAAAAATTGTAAATCGGGGGAAGGGGGAGGGCGGGAAAACCAGCACACTAAAACACCCTAAAACCCACCCCGACCCTTTAAAATAAATCCCCCACCCTCCCGAACCCCCCCAAAATGCCTTAAATTACCTGGGGGTCCAGCGGGGGTCCGGAACGACCTCCTGCAATCGAATCGTGTTGTCTTCAGCCGGCGCCATTTTGCGCCGCCATTTTGCAAAATGGCGCCGGCCGTAGACAACACGATTCGACAGCAGGAGGTCATTCCGGACCCCCACTGGACTTTTGGCAAGTCTTGTGGGGGTCAGGAGGCCCCCCCAAGCTGGCCAAAAGTCCCTGGGTGTCCAGCGGGGTTCTGGGAGCGATCTCCTGCCGCGAATCGTTTTTCTGTACGGAAAATGGCGCCGGCAGGAGATCGACTGCAGGAGGTCGTTCCGGACCCCCGCTGGACTTTTGGCAAGTCTTGGGGGGGGGTCAGGAGCCCCCCCCCCAAGACTTGCCAAAAGTCCCTGGGGGTCCGGGAGCGATCTCCTGCCGCAAATCGATTTTTGCGATTCACGGCAGCAAAATGGCGGCAGCAAAATGGCGCCGGCCGTAGACAACACGATTCGACCGCAGGAGGTCGTTCCGGACCCCCGATGGACCCCAGGTAATTTAAGGCATTTGGGGGGGGGGGGGTTCGGGAGGGTGGGGGATTTATTTTAAAGGGTCGGGGTGGATTTTACGGTTGTTTTAGTGTGCAGGTTTTCCCGCCCTCCCCCCCACTGGACCCCAGGTAATTTAAGGCATATGGGGGGGGTTCGGGAGGGTGGGGGATTTATTTTAAAGGGTCGGGGTGGGTTTTAGGGATGTTTTAGTGTGCCGGTTTTCGATTTTCACGATTTTAATGATATTTTAAAACCCCAAACGGCAACGATCCGATTCCCTCCCCCTCCCAGCCGAAATCGATCGTTAAGACGATATATGACACGATTCACATCTCTATTGTGTACTGGGTGCCTCCCCTTATTTGCATGTAATTACATTTATTTACCCCTCAGCCCCTGAATTTGCCTCCTCTTTTACTCTTGTCTGTTCCTTGTGCCACCACTGTCTCTTCCCTCAGCTCTGTTTTATCTCCCTTATCTGCTCTCTCTGCCCTTCTCTCTCCCTTCTGTCTCTTATCCTCCTCCAGGCCCTGTTCCCTCCTCTGTTTCTCTCCCTCCTACATCCCATGTGCCCATGCTCCCCCTCTCCCCTCCATTCCCTGTGACTGCTCTGTTTGCCCCCATTATGGGATTATTTTGCTTGAATGTCACTCTTGAACTGAAAGCTACAAAGAGAATGAACGGAGGCGTATAGAGAACCAGTTCTGGGCCAGGCCAATTCAGAACCGCTTAACCTGAATTACAAATATGCAGGGATGCAGAGGACTGTGCCTGACACCTAATACCCCTGTACAATTGCTTTGGTGACCTCTGACATAATCCACTTTCAAGGTGTCTCTTACTACGTGCCTGTCCAGTAACGCAGCAAAGCAAAAGATAAAAGGACTGACCCAAGCATGCAGAAGAGGAGCTGCCAGCCTGCACTTCTCTGTACTGGACTGTTTACCTAAGAGATATGTCAGGCCATATTATTATCATTTCTATTATCTAATGTATATTCTGATTGATTACCTTCTCTGATTATTGTAATCAGCCCTTTAGTGTTATTTGTACCAATCCCCTTTGTCTAATTATTCCTACAAGCTAATAATAAATCCATTATTTCTTTTACCTGGCACTCAGGTGTTCTAACTCAATGTGTGTGTGTGAGAGAAAGAGAAGAGTATTAAGGTAAACCTTGTCAGTTACTGGTGCAAGCCCTGTCAGTCACTAATATAAGGCGAGTGATCCTAGTCTCAGTCTGAATCTGGAACATCCTTCCCTCTTGTTCCCATCCCTTCTGCCTCTGTTTCCCCTGTGGATTAAGCAGCTCTCTGCTCACCTCCCAGCGCACAGTGGAGCTGACAGTGAGGACTTTTACTGCTGGGCTGCCAGAGATGCAGAATTTAGAGCAGCTGGGAGCTACTGCCAATGAGGAGGGGGAACTGAGCAATGGGCCCACCGGTTCTCCCTATACTTCCAGTCACAGCAGGGGAGGTGAGGAGAGGGCCTCATGAAGGTTGAAGAGAGCTGTGCTAGCTGAGCTCCTAACCCCTGTCCTTCCCACTCCCATCTATAAACAGGAAGTGTCATAGGCGCATGAATGTTAGTGTCTAGTCAGTTCTTACCAGACACTGTAGAGGTCCATATAAAGCTGGATTGTCTGTTAAATCCAGTGGGAGCACTGAGAGGAGAGGATCACCTTGCTGGCAGCTAGAAAGAATCAGTAAGTACTGCTTGGAGAAATTTTTATAACTTAAAATTATTGGGGAGAACGAAACTATTGGGGCATATTATTTAGTGTGTGTATTTTGTTTTAAATAGGTAATCAGAAAGTCAGGCATCAAACAGAAGTTTGTGTGTTTTATTTTAAATAGAATGTCAGGCATACAAACGTGCTTTGTATGCCAATCGTGAGAATCTTTTTCTCCCTAGCAATAAAGAGAGTCCGTCGAGGAAGATCACGTGACGCCTTGAAGGGAAGCGGATGTAGCTTGCCTTCGGGAGCTCCCCAGCCACCCGCTTCCAGCCCCATCAACATCTTTAATTCGGTCCAAAAATCTCCTCACACACGAAACCGGATAGTGCTAACCTCAGGGGTTCCGATTTGACGACGATGTCGACGCAGACTACGAGGAAAGATAAGGAAACTGCTAAAGAACGTTTGCGGCCTACTAACGGCGTTATGGAGGAGGAGGGGGGGGGGGGGCGATGGATTCGCAAGTGCCGGCAAACTGGGCGGAGGTGCAGGCGGCTGTTGTTTCAGCACTGCAGCCTGAATTTTTGAAATTATCCGCTCAATTAGCAGACCTCTCCTCTTCTGTGGCGGGGTATGAGCCCCGATTTAAAGAAATCGAGCAACGGGTGTCCGACGCGGAAGATGGCCTCTGTACCACGCGGTCTGCCATGGAAAAGTTGAAAGAGGAGCTGGTACATCACATGGAGCGGCTGGAAGACCTTGAAAATCGGTCTCGCCGCTCCAACCTGCGTTTCATCGGTCTACCTGAATCGATTGAGGACAAGGATCTGCCGCGATTCTTAGAGCGATGGCTTACAAAAGAACTTTTCCTGAATTCAACCGGAGGGCCTTTGAGAATTGAGCGCGCTCATCGCTTGGGGCAAAAAAGGGCGCCAAATGAGAAACCGCGTATCGTTATTGCCAAAGTTTTAAATTTTATGCATAAGACAGAAATTCTACAGGAGTTGCGACGTGGGACAGCTTTGCGTTTTGATGACAAGAAAATCTTAGTCTTTCAAGATTTCTCACTGGCTTTGTCGGCCCGTCGCCGAGCATTGGCGCCTCTCTGCATTCAGCTCCACAATCTTGGTCAGAGGGCTGTTATTGTCTATCCGGCGAAAGTCAGAGTGGCGGCACCGACGGGACCTCGATGGTTCAATGAAGCGGGGGAGTTGCGCAACTATATTTCCAAGCTTCAGCCGTTGCCTGGCGGCTCCCCTGGTCACTCTTAATAGACAGTGCTTGCTGTTAGTGAAGCGTATTACCTTTTGGGTCTCGGCGAGGGACGCAGCAAGGCAGTCCTAGAGGAGTACAAATTGTTCGTCTTTATTCACATGACTGGCATACCCCTCTTCGAGGTGTACATCGGCATCTAGCGGGAGCTAATTGTCAGTGGTAGCTGATTTTTTTTCTTCTCAGCTTCTGGTTCATAATCCTGCGATGTCCGTGAGGGGCTAATGCAGTGGAGTTATACAGTTTTGGTTATGACAATCTTGCGTGGACTAAGCACCTTTTCGGCTACAGTTCTTATGAGGTTATATGAATAGCCCGAGCTAGTGGGTTTCCATTGTTTTCCAGCTGGCTCCGGATGATTTCCTCCAGAGTACACTCGTGGAATTCACTGGTCGGGATCTTTGTTTTTTCCTATCGGAGGCTATCTGGCCATACCAACTTGGGGTTTGCTCGTTTTATATATATATTTTTTTTTTTTTCCTTTTGCTCCGGGTGAGTTATCATACTAATTTTATTTTTGCGGGCGACTGCGGTGGACTGATGCCCCTTCTTTATGTGTGGCTACAGGACCCTAACACATTTGTGGTTTTTTGTGTTTTTTTATCAATTCCTTAGGGTGATTTAACCCAAGACTTCCAAGACTGCAGTCTTTTGTTTGGAGCTTTGACACTCCCTGTATGGGGCTATCTGGTCATAATTATTAGCGGACCATTTTCTTTGCCTCAGGGTGATTAAAACCCAATATTTCCGCTTTTACCGTTGCCTGCTTTGGATTACTGTTCTTTTTATCTGGGGGCACATTATCATGCTAGGGGAGTGGGGTTTCCCTTATTCTTCCTGTTTAAGATGTTTACCCTACTGAGTTATGTTGTATTCCATAGTTTGGATCTATGACCTTTTACACCACGTGGTTATCTGTACATATCACCTTCGTGGGTGACTTCGGGGCTCCCCCTCCTTGGGATGTCATCCCCTCAGAGCTCCATGGCGCCGTCTATTGCTCGGGGGCAATGAATGTGGGGTGCTGTCTAGGGGGGGTGCTACGTTTGGACATCAATTTCTCTGCCTGTGGGGGGGTGGGGGCGGGGTAGGGAGTTCGAGCGTTATACGTGATCTGACGGGAGGGGTTTTCTGTAAGCCGAGTTGTTCGGGGGGGAGGGGAAACATGGGAAGGAAGAGAAAGGGGGGAAGGGGTTGGGGGAAGGGACGGGGGGAGGGGGCAGTGGTGGGTTTAGGGGTTACTTGGTTCTGGTTTTGGGTGGTAGGGGGGTGGGGATTTATTGAAGTTCTATATCCACGAGTGGGAGGCCACGAATGGCGATGGAGCTGGTCTATGCTGGGACGGCCAATTCCTAAATTAAAACTGTTGAATATAGGGCTTTGTATGTTTTTCATCCTGGACCATGGTTAATTTTGGGCCTAGAATCATTTCCTGGAATGTCTGTGGTATACACTCTCCCATCAAGAGGTATAAAATCCTACAAGCGCTGAGGCGTAAGTCTGCTGATCTTGCGTTTTTACAGGAAACACATTTAACTGATGGGGAGCATGCCAAACTAAGGCAGGGTTGGGTGGGAGAAGTGCACTTTGCATCTGCCAGCTCCCGGTCTGCGGGGGTGGCCATTCTGATTAAGAAAAATGTCCCTATTCAGATCTCCAATGTGATTAAAGACCCTAATGGGCGATATCTGATCCTAGAGGCGGTTTTTTATCAAATTCCCACGGTGTTCTGTTGTGTTTACGCCCCTAATTCGCAGCAATCTGCATTTTATCATAATTTGCGAACAGTGCTGCTTCCCTATGTTGATAAAAATTTGGTGGTGGGGGGAGATTTTAATGCCCTGGGGGATCCAGCCTGGGATAGGATTTCCTCGGGATCACAATCGGGCACATCTAGTAAAGATCTTCAGATGTTAGCAAGTGTATTGCACTTGGTTGACTCCTGGAGGACACTCCACCCCCTTGAGAAGGAGTTTACTCACATTGCACGTGCGCACGAGACCAAGTCTCGCCTTGATTATTTTTTTGTTAGTACCACGTATTTTTCTCGTATTGCATCAGCGGAGATCGGTGATGTACTGATCTCAGATCATGCTCCGATTTGGTTGGAGCTGAGGGCTAGCCCATGTACTCCCCAGGTGCGACATTGGAGGTACCCCTACTTTTTGGCAGAAGACACTGCTTTTCAGACATATCTTCAGGACAGATGGGCAGACTTTGCCGTTCTCAATGCTCAACACGTTGGCGACCCAGTCTTATTCTGGAACACTGCCAAAACAGTCTTGAGAGGAGATATTATTTCTTATGTGGCTCACTGGCGGAAGTCTCTGGATAAGCGACTAGTATTGCTCTCGGCCCAACTTCAGAAGGCTAAGAGAGCTTGGCTAGCTGACCCATCAGCGCAGCAGCGTGACCTGTTTGCTTCTTTACAAACTGCCATTAACTCGTTGCTGCATCAGAGGGCCACTAAGAGTATACTATACTATCGCTTCAAACTGTATCAGTATGGGAATAAGTCTGGAAGACTGTTAGCAAATCTGGTAAAGTCAGTGGGGAAGTCGAGACATATCCCCGCCTTACGGACACCTGGGGGGGAAGATAGTTAACAATACTCCTGATATTCTTACTACTTTTCAGGATTACTTTGCTACGCTCTATAACTCTGGTAACTGGGACAAGGACAAGTGGGGCGACTTTTTATCCAAACTAGCTCTTCCCTCGATTACCGTGGCCCAACAAAGATGGCTCAATGAACCTATTCAACAGAGTGAGGTCAGAACAGCTATTCAAAAGGCCAAGAAATTAAAAGCGCCAGGGCCTGATGGCTTTAGTGCGGAGTTCTATGCTTGTTTGGTCGAGCCGCTCGCCAATTTACTTCCAGGGGTGTTTTCCAAGTTGATCGAGGACGGCTCGTTTCCCGTACATGGTAACGTAGCTCATGTGACCCTCATTCCCAAACCGGGAAAAGATGGGTTGGACCCGGCGGGATATCGACCTATTTCCCTATTAAACGTAGATCATAAATTGCTTCCAAACATTTTGGCGGACCGCTTGGGAATGTTAATGCCCCTGCTAATTCGGCCTAATCAGGTGGGCTTTGTTAAACGTCGACATGCTATGAGCAATATTCGATAGGTGGCGGCGGCTATGGCATTGTGCCGGCGGACGGGCCTCCCCTTTTTAGTGGTGAGCCTGGACGCCGAAAAAGCCTTTGATAGGGTTGAGTGGGGGTTTTTGTTTCAGGTGTTGTCGGATATGGGTTTTCAGGGTTATTTTCTGCAGGCCCTTCACCTGCTGTACAACAACCCTCAAGCGCAGATTACTGTGAATGGGGCATTATCGACCCCCTTCCCAATATTGCGCGGTACTAGGCAGGGCTGTCCACTGTCCCCTCTTTTGTTTTTACTAACGTTGGAACCCCTTCTTTTAGTGTTGCAGGCCACGCCCACCATCCGAGGCGTGCAGTTCTATTTTCATCGGCAAAAAGAGATTTATAAATACGCAGCCTTTGCGGATGACGTTTTGGTTTTTCTTACCTCTCCGGAGCGCTCCCTTCCAGTCCTCGTGGACCTATTTCACGAATTTGGGGAGTTCTCCGGTTTGAGTATCAACTGGAATAAGTCCGAGGCCTTGGGCTTTCCTGACACGTTGATAAAGAACTGGGAAGGGGTTTTCCCCCTACATTCGGCTGGGGATTCGTTCAGATATCTAGGGATTCTCATGTCCACAGACTTGTCCACTTTTTACTCCCTAAATATCGATCGATTGCTTAGTGTGACACGGGAGAAATTGGCCATGTGGCGTGATCTCCCACTTTCTCTGGGGGGGCGTATTAATTTATTTAAATTGATTATTCTGCCCAAATGGCTATACGTACTTCAGAACTTTCCCTTTTAAATCACACGGAAAGATTTGGGGACTTTTGATACGTTGCTGCGCGTATTTTTGTGGAGGGGCAAGAAAGCCCGAATTCAGTTGAGATGGCTGAAGTTGAAGTGGGGGTCGGGGGGGATGGGTGTCCCTGATTTACTTAGGTATGCAGTGGCTGCGAATCTCCGCGTCGTTCGCGACTGGATTTTGGGGACTTCCAACTCCATAGTTTTATTAGCGGACCAAACTTTGGTGGCACCCCTGGATTTACATTACGTGCTTATGTGTCCTAAACGACAGCTGGTGGGGACAGTTGGGCAGGACCTGCTTATAGCTCCCTTGCGCTATGCCTGGCAAGTAGTAACAAAGCAGCTGCGTATCCCGGCTTATTGTGCCCTCTTGGCACCTATTGTGGGCAATCCTGATTTCATTCCGGGGTCACAAAGTAAAGGGTTTGAACACTGAGCAGGGGCTGGCATTACACTATTGGGACACATGTTAGATGATTCGGGGGAACCCTTCTCTTTTGTGGACTTTCAGGAAAGGTACGGGCTTGCGAGCAAGCATTTCTTTGGGTTTCTGCAGCTCAGTCATTATTGGAGGGCGATCCTGGCCACATACAAATCCTTGCAGCATTTTCACACTATTGAACAGTTCTTCCAGTTGAGCCACACCCATGGACCCTCTATGTCTTGTTACTATCAGGGCCTGCTTCGGAGTTTAGCGGGTGATGTTGAGAAGGATAGAGTGATTGACTCAGTTCCTTTGATGAGGGTGTCAGAATGTTGTTTTGTTCAAGGTGGAGAGATAGGCGAGAATTTACGAGTCTTTCCAGGATTTTAGCTAAGAGGGGAAGGTTGGAAACAGGTCTGAAATTGGACAAGGTGGAAGGATCAAGGTTAGGTTTTTTGAGTAGCGGTTTAGCTACAGCATGTTTGAGAAAATTAGGGACTGTGCCTTGTTCCAAGGAACAGTTGATGATGTTGGATAGCGGTTTAGCAATTACTTTGGGAATGGATAGCAAGAGTTTAGAAGGGATAGTTTCCGAGGGATGAGAAGAGGGTTTCATCTTTCTCAAGATGTTCTCTATTTCCAGTGAGGACGAGGAGTCAAAGGAGGAAAGAGTAGCTGTAGGGTTGATGATGGGTAGAGAAAGGTTGTTGGTGCTGTGAGAGAATTTTGCAGTGAGAGATGAGATTTTATCTCTAAAGAAATGAGCTAATTCATTGCAACGGTTCTTGGAGGTAGTTGTTGCAGGCTGTGTGTAGGTGGAGTTAGTGAGGTCCGCAACCATTGAGAAAAGTGCCCTGGGATTATATTGTAGGCCGTGAATTTTTTTTGAGTAGTATTCACGTTTGGTAAGGAGTATAGATTTTCTATACTTGTGCATGTGCTGGTAGTATGTATTCTTGGAGGCAGGGGAGGGGTGTTTACGCCAGCATCTTTCAGCAGCTCTCATCTGCGTCTTTAGCTTTCTGAGTTCGGGTGTGAACCAGGGTTTTCGATTTCGACTGGACGGGTTGACAGATTTTGTGTTTACAGGGCAGAGCTTGTTAGCAATGTTGAAGGTAAGGTCGACCCAGGAGGAGAAGGTGTTGTCAGTAGAGGAGAGATCAATCAAGTTGTCTATGTCAGAGCAGGCTTGAGAGAGGGTATCCACTGTACAGGATTTGCGAAATTTAAAAGTGATGGGTTGCGCTGGTACGTTGAGGGATGCTTGTGGTAGTGAAAGGGTAGTTTGGATCAAGGAGTGATCCGACCATGGTACTGCCAAACATGATGGTGAATTGATAATATTGGTTGTGGAGTTGATGAATATGAGATCAAGGGTGTGTCCAGCTTTGTGGGTAGGGGAGTGGATGATTTGCTTGTATCCCATGGCTTCCATGGAGGAAATGAAAGTTTCACAGGCGGGGGATTGTGGGCAGGCATCTACATGTAGGTTAAAGTCGCCAAGGAGAATTGTGGGTAGGTCAGAGGATAGGGAATTGGCAAAGAATTCAATCAGGGGGGAGAAGTCTTTCTCTAGGAGACCTGGGGGGGGGGGGGGGTGTAGATGAGACAGATTTGAACAGAATCAGATTTGAAAAAGCCAATTTCGTTCTGGGGGGGGAGGTCACATTTCTGGGATATCAGTTTGAGCTCCTTTTTTACAGCCAATAGTAAACCTCCACCTCTTTTCTTTTTGCGTGGAATTGAGAAGAGGTCGTAACTGTTGATAGGGAGCTGGTTGATAAGGGGTGTGTCATGTTGTTTGAACCAGGTTTCAGTTATAGCGCATATTTCTGGTTTAGCGTTCGTTAGGAAGTCATGTAGGATATGTGTTTTCTTCTGGAGGGATTGGGCATTGAACAATATTAAGGAGATGAGTGAGAGACTGATTGCTTGGGTGCTGGGAAGGATGGGGATAGGGATAATTCTTCTTCTGATGTGTCTGGGCTAGCAAGGTGAGATAGGGAGAATACTAGAGTGGTATCCGTGCTGGGAGTAGACAGGGTGCTGAGAGTAGACAGGGTAGTCGCATATAAAGGGAGGCATTTTTTAATGAGTGAAAAACAAATTAGACCAAAGAGACATTTCACCGTTTAAGGTGCGGCAAAAAGGAATAGGGGACTTACAGGGTGTTGTTGGCTTTAGTCAAATTGCTGGATACGAATTGGGAGGTATAGTGGGGTGCTGCTCGGTGTGAGCGAGGGGCGAACCGAAGGGGCGAAACAAAGGGGCAGGCCCCTTTGTCGCGCTCCTTCGACGTGCGACACCAGGCGCGCGACGCCTGCCGTGTGAGCCTTTTCAATTTCAGCGGGGTCTCCCTTTCGATGACGTCGGTCGTGGTCCGGGGAGCAGATTGGTCTCCCGGGCTGTCGATCCCAGCGATGGGGGAGAGCCCTGAAAGGACGGCAGGCTGAAGGTATAGCCGCGTAGGCAGCGAAGGAGCCCGGTTGGGGTAAGTGTAATTTAAGAGGCCTTACCCCGACGGGCTTTAGCGCCGACCGCGCAGGCCTCTGCACTCCTTCCCTGCCGTTCCGAAAAGGAAAAACTCCTGCCAGGTGAGCCTTTTCAATTTCAGCGGGGTCTCCCTTTCGATGACATCGGTCATGGTCCGGGGACCGGATTGGTCTCCCGGGCTGTCGATCCCAGCGATGGGGGAGGGCCCTGAAAGGACGGCAGGCTGAAGGTATAGCCGCGTGGGCAGCGAAGGAGCCCGGTTGGGGTAAGTGTAATTTAAGAGGCCTTAATATTTGAATATCTCGATATTGGTATTTGTTCTGAGTAATGGGGTAATAGCATAACGTATATACGCGGTAAGAATAATAAGAATTTTATAGTAGTGCATTTATACATGAGGTACCCTCCTGTTGAAAAGGTAATTGTTGTTGTTTGATTTATTTTTCACTTAGATTTTTTGAATATTATATAGTCCCCCGTCGAGATACCATATTAACGACGTGATCTTGTCTATAAATTGGTTGTTGGAAGGTTCGTCAAGAATTGATAACACGAACCTACACAGTTTTGTGCTACATATCAAGAGAATACTGGTGTGATATAAGCGGTTGCTTATTTAATCAAGTCCATCCCTGATGAAGCCATTAAGATAAGCTTGGCGAAACGAAGATCTTTGTTGGATATTTTTTGGACTTATATTCAATTTGTTTACAATATTTAAACATGTTGTGAGCATTTGCACTTTATATAATTATTAAATCATTGAAAAAACATTGTATATTGATTGATATCATACACATTTTGTATTTTTCATGTTTATTGATGAAGCTTGTTTTTATATGTGTGTGTATGGGTGAAGTATGAGTGTGTTAGTTAGATAGGTTTACAAATGCAAATAAAAAATGAATGCAATTTGTTGAAATCCTCTTCTTGTGTATACTTAGTTTTATTTTAAATAGGCAGTCAGAAAGGCAACAAACCCAAATTTGTGTTATTTTGAATAGGTAGTAAGAAAGTCAGGCAACAAACAGAAGTTTGTGTGTTTTATTTTAAATAGAAAGGCAAAAATCAAGTTTGTGTTATTTTGAATAGGTAGTCAGAAAGTCAGGCACTCTGATTCCAGTCCCCAAGCCTCTCTTCTGGTTCCGGCTTTTGCCCTCTCTGGGCTCTTCTCTGACCTCAGACTGGCCCTGACCACCACCAACTGCTGCTTACCTCAGACCTCGGACTGGACCTGATTACTACTCCTTCGGCCTCCCTCACCTAACCCAGGCTGGTCCATCTCCAGTCCCGGCCCCAGTCCTCTCGGACCGGGCTTGACCTGCCTCTCATTCACCCTGGACTCTGTGGCATCTGTGTCTTCTGGCCACTCTCCCAGGACCAGCTATGCAGAGGTCCGCCTAAGAACAGCCGGCCCCGGCACCCAAGGGCTGGTAGTGGCGAAGCTCCTGCAGGCCTCTGTTTCCTGTCTGGCTCGCCTCCTGATGGTGGGGACCTGTGGTGCTCATCCCCATAGGTAGCGCCAACATCACCTCTGGCAAAGGGTCCACATTCCATAACAGTGCCTCTCTCTATCCCCTGTGGATTAAGCAGCTCTATATTCTCACCTCTCAGCACACGGTGGAGCTGACAGAGATGTGAAATTTAGAGTAAGAAAAACCTTTGGGTTCTTAAAGATCTCTATAAGAACATAAGAAATTGCCATACTGGGTCAGACCAAAGGTCCATCAAGCCCAGCATCCTGATTCCAATAGTGGCCAATCCAGGTCACAGGTACCCGGCAGGATTCCTAAATTACATAAGAACATAAGAAATTGCCATACTGGGTCAGACCAAGGGTCCATCAAGCCCAGCATCCTGTTTCCAACAGTGGCCAATCCAGGCTACAAGTACCTGGCAAGTACCCAAACACTAAGTAGATCCCATGCTACTGATGCCAGTAATAGCAGAGGCTATTTCTTAAGTCAACTTGATTATTAGCAGTTAATGGACTTCTCCAAGAACTTATCCAATCCTTTTTTTAAACCCAGCTACACTAACTGCCTTAACCACATCCCCTGGCCTCAAATTCCAGAGCTTAATTGTGCATTGAGTGAAAAAGAATTTTCTCCAATTAGTTTTAAATGTGCCCCATGCTAACTTCATGGAATGCCCCCTAGCCTTCTATTATCTGAAAGAGTAAATAACTGATTCATATTTACCCGTTCTAGACCTCTCATGATTTTAAAGACCTCTATCATATCCCCCCTCAGCCGTATCTTCTCCAAGCTGAACAGCCCTAAACTCTTTAGCCTTTCCTCCTAGGGGAGCTGTTCCATCCCCTTTATCATTTTGGTCACCCTTCTCTGTACCTTCTCCAGTGCAACTGGATGCAGCGACCAGAATTGTACACAGTACTCACAGTGCGGTCTCACCATGGACTAATTCAGATACATTATGACATTTTATTCACCATTCTGTTTGCCTTTTTGACTGCCACAGCACACTGAGCCAACGATTTCAATGTATTATCCATTATGACGTCTAGATCTTTTTCATGGTTGGTAGTTCCTAATGTAAAATCTAACTCCGTGTAACTACAGCATGGGTTATTTTTTCTTATATGCATCATCTTGCACTTGTCCATATAATATTTCATCTGCCATTTGGATGCCCAATCATCCAGTCTCTCAAGGTCCTCCTGCAATTTATCACAATCCGCTTGTGGTTTAACTACCCTAAATAATTTTGTATCATCTGCAAATTTGATTACCTCACTTACCATATTCCTTTCCAGATCATTTATAAATATATTTTAAATATATTATATTTATAAATATAATCTCAAAAGCTCTCACCCATTGGAACAACTGCCTTCTATCCATCACCAATTTACTCAACAGCTTAAACCTGGTACTCAACGCCTCTAAGACAGAGCTTCTCCACATCTCCTCAAATGAAAACAATATCTCCCCACCATCACCACACAATTCTCTCATTACCTGTAAGCAGGTTAGAGACCTTGGGGCAATACTAGACAATCGACTAAACCTAAAGAAAATGGTCAACACAACCTCCAAAGACTGCTTCTACCGACTACAGGTTCTGAAACGACTTAAACCTCTCTTATTCTTCCATGACTTCAGGACAGTCCTCCAAGCGCTACTGTTCGCCAAAATAGACTACTGCAGTGCCCTTTTCCTAGGCCTCCCCAAATCCACTACCAAACCACTGCAGATGATATAAAATGCGGCAGCGAGATTACTGACCAGTACCAGCCGCGGCGAACACATCTCACCCATCCTCAGGAACCTACATTGGTTACCAGTGAATTTCAGAATTCTATACAAATCAATTACCTTAATTCACAAAACCATCCATCATCAACTTCATCTCGACCTAGAAATCCCATTTAAACTCCACTCCTCTAACAGACCAACTAGAGATATTCTCAAAGGCACTCTGAAATTTCCCCCCACTAAAGCCTCACGCCTCTCTACGACCAAAGGCAGAGCTTTTTCGATAGCAGGCCCATCGATCTGGAATAGCATCCCATCAAACCTCAGATTGGAGCCTTGCCTTTTAACTTTCAGAAAAAGACTTAAAACCTGGCTCTTTCACCAAGCCTTCACCGACCCACCAGACAATCACTAGATGTCCTTCACTCTGACCCGGTCTGGCATTTATACTCACGAACAATGGACTCTGACACTTACAGGTTAAAGCACCTATTAAGCTTTATCCCGTGCATTATATGGTAACATTTATAGTTATTTCCGGCCTTATCTTCTTTCCAGGTTGTTGCAAGCTCCCAATTTCTCTTTCCCTGTTGATTGTAACTTTGACTTATTCCTACTTATTGTTATCTATCGTTTATTTGAATTATTCTCCAATTACACCCTTGTTAAATGTAAACCGATCCGATATAGTTATTTACTATGAAGGTCGGTATAAAAAACTGTTAAATAAATAAAATAAATAAATATTGAAAAGCACCAGTTCAAGTAAACATCCCTGAGGCATTCCACTGTTTACACTTTTCCACTGAGAAAATTGAACATTTAATCCTACTCTCTATTTCCTATTTTATAACCAGTTTGTAATCCACAAAAGGACATCGCCTCTTATCCCATGACTTTTTAGTTTTCTTTAGAAGCCTCTCATAAGGAACTTTGTCAAATGCCTTCTGAAAATCCAAAAACATTACAGCTACCAATTCACCTTTATCTACATGTTTGCTAACCCCTTCAAAAAAATGAAGCAAATTTGTGAGGCAAGACTTCCCTTGGGTAAATCCATGATGACTGCTCCATTAAAACATGTCTTTCTATATGCTCTGTGATTTTGATCTTTAGAATAGTTTCCGCTATTTTTTCCAGCACTGAAGTCAGGCTCACCATTCTATGGTTTCCCGGATCATGCCTGGAGCCCTTTTTAAATCTTGGGGTTACATTGGCCACAGAACAGTCTTCAAGGAAAAATGGATAATTTTAATGATAAGTTACAAATTTTAAGTAATAGATCTGAAATTTCATTTTTTACTTCCTTCAGAACCCTGAAGTACATACCTTCCGGTCCAGGTGATTTCCTACTCTTTAGTTTGTCAATCTGGCACACTACATCTTACAGGTTCACAGTGATTTATTTATCTATTTATTTATAACTTTTCTATACCGAAGTTCAAATAACAGTTACTTAACACTACGGTTTACATTTCAACCATAAAACAGACAGTAAAAAATTTGTCTTACAATGAACAAGGAGGAAATAACTTGGATACAACTTAAGCAAGGGGAAAACTAAGTATCAAACTAGTAAGAACTGGATTATTTGGGTAGTGGGCCAACTGGGATGGGGAGGTTGACTGGTGGGAGAGGTGAGGGAAGGTGGTTACTACATCTTTATTGGAAATCAAATGCATAAATTGAAAGCCTAGGTAAAAATATACGTAGGAAAAAAGCTTGGGAAGAGATGGTCCATGGAGGTTGTAGCGGGGACGAGTAGATTATGGGAAAGCTTGTCTGAACAGAAGAGTCTTAAGTCTCTTCTTGAAAGTAATCGGGCATTGTTCAAGCCTAAGGTCGGGTGGGAGCAAATTCCACTGTTTGTGACCTGCGGAGGAAAGAGCTCTTTTACTTAAAGAAGTTTTGATTGTGGGTGCTTGAAGAGTGCCTCTCTGCGCTAATCTCTGAGGTCGGGCTGAGGTATGAAGTTGCAGGGGGGTAGAGAGGTCCAGCGGAGAGATGTTAAAAATGGCTTTTTGGGTGATTGATAAAAGCTTGTAGAGGATCCTAAATTTGACAGGTTTAGTTGATTTAGTTGATTTGGTTTAGTTGATCTGACTCATCACCCTTGAAAGCCATCTCTGAAACCAGTATCTCCCCAACATCCTCATTAGTGAACACAGAAACAAAGAATTAATTTAGTCTTTCTAGAATGGTCTTATCTTCCCTAACAGCCACTTTAACCCCTTGGTCATCTAATGGTCCAACTGACTCCTTCGCAGGCTTCCTGCTTCAGATATA
This sequence comes from Rhinatrema bivittatum, assembly GCF_901001135.1. Taxonomy (NCBI): domain Eukaryota; kingdom Metazoa; phylum Chordata; class Amphibia; order Gymnophiona; family Rhinatrematidae; genus Rhinatrema; species Rhinatrema bivittatum. The sequence goes on along the minus strand of NC_042616.1, from coordinate 6,684,867 downwards.
TTTTTTTAAGTTTTTATTATGCGTTTTTGCCTCTACTGCCAACTTCATTTCAAATTCTCTTTTAGACCGTGTTATCAATCTTTTACACTTAACTTGACAATGCTTATGCTTTTTCCTATTTTCTTCAGATTAATCCTTCTTCCAATTTTTGAAGGATTTTTTTTTTGGCTAAAATAGCTTCTTTAGTTGCGGTCCCGACACCACCTCTCATGTTCGGGGTCAGGCCCGCTTACCGCCTCTTCTGCCCACACAGGAGTCCGCTGGGTTCCGGGCCCATCAGGGTCTCCGTCCGAGGAGTTCCCACGAGGAGGACGCCATTACAGGCCTTTTCCCGTCTGGCCTCGCGCGCGCGAGGAGGGCTCTCTTGAGCACTCAGCTACCGGAGGTCCGGCTCCGCCCCATCCGCTGACGTCACGCCCTGCTCCCGATTTAACCGGCGTCCAGCCCTCCCTTAGACGCCTTGCAACGAGGTTCCTTGCTGACTAGTTGCTTCCTGTTCCTGTTCCTGCTTGCTGTGTCTCATTGTCTTCCTGGTTCCTGATCCCGGTTTGCCGAACGGACTTCTCTGCTAGCCTGCTGCCTTGATCCCGGTTTGCCTAACGGATTTCTCTGCTAGCCTGCTGCCTGCCTTGATCCCTGTTTGCCTAACAGACTTCTCTGCTAGCCTGCTGCCTGCCTTGATCTCGGTTTGCCTAACGAACTTCTCTGCTAGCCTGCTGCCGCCTTGATCCCGGTTAGCCACGGACTTCTCTGCCAGCCTGCCGCCGGCTCTGATCCCGGGGTTCCTCGCGGCCTACTCTGCTAACCCGCCGCCCGCCGCTACCTTGCTCCGTGGCGGTCCAGCCTCCGTTTCTCCGCTGGCTCTGACTCCGCCCTATTCTCTGAACTGCCTGCCAGCACGCAACCTGCTTCCTCCTGATAGTCCTCCTTGCACCACTGGACCTCTCTCCTGGCCTCCTTTGGACTTGCTTTCTCTGGACTATCTTGTCTGTTCTACTCCCTAGGGCCTGGGTTCCTACGGGCTCCTCCCGGGGGAATTCCAGGCTCCGGGTGTCCGTGCCAGGTCTTGACTCTGCCCCCCGGTCTGCGCTGTGTTACCTGCAGGCCGGCCCAAGGGTCCACTTCCCGCCTTACCGCAGCCTAGTCACAACAGTTTGCAAGGCCATGGACCCGGCGGAGGCTCCCAGTCTACAGGCCATCCCGGGAATGGCACAACGCCTCCAACAACAACAGCATTGCATTGACGCTCTTGCTGCCACTGTGGAACAGCTGGTTTCCCGCCTGGAGGCACGACCACCGGAACCAGTCCCAGCTCCGCCTCCCGCTCCTGTTCTCAGCTCTACGTCGGTAACCCAGTTGCCTGCTCCGACTCGCTATGCTGGGGATACCAAAGCATGCCGAGGCTTCCTGAACCAATGCTATGTCCGGTTCACCCTGCTGCCAGCACAGTTCCCCTCGGACTCCGTCAAGGTAGCTTATATTTTCTCGTTACTGGACGGTAAAGCACTGGACCGGGCTTCTCCCATGTGGGAGTGGCGGGACCCTCTTCTACATAACCTCCAAGAGTTCGTTCTTAACTTCCGCCAGGCTTTTGATGACCCTGCTCGTCAGACCACAGCCGCCTCTGAACTTTTGCACCTTATGCAAGGGGTGCGTTCTGTGGCGGACTATACTATTGATTTCTGCACCCTTGCCATGGAGGTCGGTTGGCGGGACGACTGCCTTAGGGGGATCTTTCTTGAGGGCCTGTCTAGCCGCATCAAGGATGAGCTGGCCGGCCGGGATCTTCCGGATGACCTCAATGAGTTAATCGACATAGCTGGCAGGGTGGATCGTCGACTCCAACAACGAGATAAGGAGATGCGCTCCTCTCGAAGGTCTCTACCCGCCTCTCAGGCTCACGCCCGGCCCACGGGGCCCAGGGCACCACCTTCTCCCTCCACACCGGGGGAACCAATGCAACTGGGCAGGGCTCCGTTGACTGCGGAGGAGAAGAGGAGACGCCGGTCCCAGGGTCTTTGTCTCTACTGTGGAGGGAAGGGGCACTTTCTCTCCACTTGCCCGGAGCGTCCGGGAAACGACCGTGCCTAGGTCATCCTGAGGAGCTACTCCTAGGCTATACATGCTCAGCTCCTCAATGCACCATGCCGGTGAAACTCAAATACCCCGGAGGGGAACTTCTGACTTGAGCCTTCATCGACTTTATAGCAACTTTATAGTAGCGGACTTGGTGAATCAGCTTTCGCTACCCACACAGCCCACGGACCCTCCTTTGCGCATCTCCTCTATCTGAGGTACCTTGCTTCCTGGGACCATCTCCTGCTGCACCAGCCCTTTGACTCTCCAGACCGGACTGCTCCACTCGGAGGAGATTTCGCTGCTCATTTTGGAACGGGCAGTCCATCCCCTGATCCTTGGACTACCGTGGCTATGCCGCCACTCCCCTGTGATTCAATGGGACACCCTCCAGTTGACCCAGTGGAGTCCCTTCTGCTTTTCACACTGCCTACAGATCCCTCATCCTCCATCATCGGTCCAGCTATGTTCTTCTCTCCTACTGCCAGAGCCGTACCAAGCCTTCGCAGATGTATTCTCTAAGGAGATGGCTGAAATCCTCCCTCAACACCGACCGTTTGACTGCTCTATCGATCTGCTCCCCGGTACCACACCTCCGCGGGGCCGAGTATACCCGCTGTCTCTGCCAGTGACGGCCGCCATGTCCCAGTACATTGTTGAGAACCTTGCTAAAGGCTTCATTCGCCCCTCTCGATCCCCTGCCAGGGCTGGCTTCTTTTTTGTGGGTAAGAAGGACGGTTCGCTCCGCCCATTTATTGACTATCGAGGCCTAAATGCCATTACCAAGAGAGACCGCTACCCACTTCCGCTGATCCCCAAACTCTTGGATAGGCTTCAAAGGGCCAAACTCTTCACGAAGCTCGACCTCTGGAGGGCCTATAACCTCGTACGCATCCGCCCCGGAGATGAATGGAAGACTGCCTTCAACACCAGGGATGGGCATTACGAATACTTGGTAATGCCCTTTGGACTCTGTAATGCCCCGGCAGTCTTCCAGAACCTCATGAATGAGGTCCTGCGTGAGATGCTACACTCGCACGTCATCGTGTACTTAGATGACGTGCTGATCTTCTCTAAGGATCTGGAATCCCACCATCGCCACGTCAGGCAAGTTCTGCAAGCCCTAAGAGACAATCACCTTTAAGCCAAGCTGGAGAAATGTGTCTTCGAGGCAGAGTCGTTACCCTTCCTGGGGTACATCATCTCGGCCACGGGGTTCCAGATGGATCCTGAAAAGGTCTCTGCCATCACGAACTGGCCTCGGCCGGTTGGCCTCAAGGCTCTGCAAAGGTTCTTGGGGTTTGCTAATTTTTACAGACACTTTATCCCTCACTACTCCCATCGAGTCACTCCCCTCACTGCTCTGACCCGTAAGGGAGCCGATGTCAAGTCCTGGCCTGACTCTGCCATCGAGGCCTTCGCAGACTTGAAAGAGGCATTCTTGGCCGACACCTGTCTCTGCCACCCGGACCTGACGCGCCCCTTCATAATCGAAATGGACGCCTCCAGTGTTGCCGTCGGGGCAGTCCTCAGCCAGCACTCCTCATCGGGCCAACTCCTGCCCTGCTCATACTACTCGAGGAAGTTCTCGCCAGCGGAAGTGAACTACTCCATTGGGGATAAAGAACTTTTGGCCATTAAGCTTGCCTTTGAGGAGTGGAGGCAATGGCTTGAGGGAGCCAACCACCCAATCACAGTGTACACGGACCATAAGAACTTGGAGTTCTTGTCTCAAGCCCAAGCCTGAACCCACGCCAGGCCTGTTGGTCCTTGTTCTTTAGCGCTTTGACTTCACTCTGCGCTACCGCCCTGTTGCTAAGAACGCCCGGGCCGACGCTCTGTCCCGGTCCTCCTTCTCCGAAGAGGATCTAGAGCCTCCCCAGTTCATCCTGCATCCTTCCAAGGTCCAACTGTCAGCCATGACTGTGCTCTCTCAAGATAGGACCGTGGTTCCCCAACGCAATCGAATGAAGGCACTGTGTTGGGCCCATGACTCTCTCACAGGGGATCATGCCGGTCAAGAATGTACATTGGAGCTCCTTAACCGCTTCTACTGGTGGCCCAGCGTTTGGCAGGACATCCGGACCTACGTAAATTCATGTCCTACTTGTGCCCAACAGAAGCCTAGCCCAGGACTCCCGTGTGGCCTCCTGCAGCCTCTCCCGATACCCACAGAGCCTTGGACCCATCTCGCCACAGACCTCATGGTCGACCTACCCCCGTCACGTTGGAACACGGTAATTTGGGTCACCGTGGATCGTTTCTCCAAAATGGCCCACTTTGTGCCCTTGCCCAAGTTGCCATCCGTACTCCACTCGTACCCGAACTGGCTCTTCTTTTCGCCCAGCACATCTTTCGAATCCATGGGCTCCCCGTGGACATCTTTCTGACCGGGGGCCCCAATTCATCGCCCGTTATTGGGGGGCCCTCTGCAAATGCTTTAAAGTCCAACTCAGCTTCTCTACCACCTTTCATCCGCAAAGCAATGGACAATCCGAAAGGATGAACCGCACCCTCAAGACCTTCCTGCGAGCCTTCATTAACGAGAGGCAGGACAACTGGACTGAGCTTCTGCCCTGGGCCGAGTTCGCGTACAACAACCAGTACCACGCCGCCACCGGAGCAATGCCCTTCCAGGTGGTGTATGGAAAGCAGCTCAAACCTCCGCTACCCATCGCCACACCCAGTGCCTCTCCAGCCGCACAACTCACCGCCCAGCAACTACAGGCCCTTTGGCAAACCACCCAGACCAAACTGAGTGATTCTGCCACCTCAGCCAAACAAGTGGCTGACCGTCATCGTCGACCTGCCCCTGTGTACCAGCCCGGGGACCGGGTCTGGCTCAGTACTAAAAACATCCACCTGAGGTTGCCCTCAAGGAGATTCGAGCCCAAATTCTGTGGACCCTTCCGGGTTGCTGAAAGGGTGGGCCTCGTCTCCTACAGTCTGCGGTTGCCGTCCTCCCTACGGATCCACAATGTCTTCCACGTCTCTCTACTGAAGCCACTGGTCCTCTCTCGCTTCCACCGCCGACTCCCTGACACTTTTGCTACGCCCATCGCCGAGGATCCTACGTTACAGGTATGCGAGGTGGTCGATGTACGCTTCTGCAATCGAAGATGGGAGTATCTCCTAGCCTGGGAGGGTTGCGGTGATGAGGATAATATCTGGGAACCTGCCAGCAACATCCTGGACAAGTCTCTCCTTGGGCAGTTTCACCTGGACCATCCTGAAAAGCCGGGGCCTCTGAAGAGAGGCCGTAAAGGGGGGGGGGGTACTGTTGCGGTCCCAAGCGCTCCTCTCATGTTCGGGGTCAGGCCCGCTTACCGCCTCTTCTGCCCACACAGGAGTCCGCCGGGTTCCGGGCCCATCAGGGTCTCCGTATGAGGAGTTCCCACGAGGAGGACGCCATTACAGGCCTTTCCCTGTCTGGCCTCATGCGCGCGCGCGCGCGCAAGGAGGGCTCTCTTGAGCGCTCAGCTACCGGAGGTCCGGCTCCGCCCCGTCCGCTGACGTCAAGCCCTGCTCCCGATTTAACCGGCGTCCAGCCCTCCCTTAGACGCCTTGTAACGAGGTTCCTTGCTGACTAGTTGCTTCCTGTTCCTGTTCCTGCTTGCTGTGTCTCGTTGTCTTCCTGGTTCCTGATCCCGGTTTGCCTAACGGACTTCTCTGCTAGCCTGCTGCCTGCCTTGATCCCAGTTTGCCTAACGGACTTCTCTGCTAGCCTGCTGCCGCCTTAATCCCGGTTTGCCTAACGGATTTCTCTGCTAGCCTGCTGCCTGCCTTGATCCCTGTTTGCCTAACGGACTTCTCTGCTAGCCTGCTGCCTGCCTTGATCCCGGTTTGCCTAACGGACTTCTCTGCTAGCCTGCTGCCGCCTTGATCCCGGTTAGCCACGGACATCTCTGCCAGCCTGCCGCTGGCTCTGATCCCAGGGTTCCTCGCGGCCTACTCTGCTAACCCGCCGCCTGCCGCTACCTTGCTCCGCGGCAGTCCAGCCTCCGTTTCTCCGCTGGCTCTGACTCCACCCTATTCTCTGAACTGCCTGCCAGCACGCAACCTGCTTCCTCCTGATAGTCCTCCTTGCACCACCTGACCTCTCTCCTGGCCTCCTTTGGACTTGCTTTCTCTGGACTATCTTGTCTGTTCTACTCCCTAGGGCCTGGGTTCCTACGGGCTCCTCCCGGGGGAATTCCAGGCTCCGGGTGTCCGTGCCAGGTCTTGACTCCGCCCCCCGGTCTGCGCTGTGTTACCTGCAGGCCGGCCCAAGGGTCCACTTCCCGCCTTACCGCAGCCTAGTCACAACATCTTTCACCTCATCTTTTATCCGTGCTGGTAATCATTTTCCCTGCCTTCCACCTTTTTTAATGCATAGAATACATCTGGACTGCACTTCTAAGATGGTATTTTTAAGCAATGTCCACATCTATTGTACACTTTTATCCTTTGCAGCTGCACCTTTACTTTTTTTTTTCTATTTTCCTCAATTTATCAAAATTTCCCTTTTGAAAATTTAGTGTTAGACCTGTAGATTCACATATTGTCCCCTTTCCAGTCATTAGTTCAAATATGATCATGTTATTGTCACTATTGCCAAGCGGAAAGGACTGATGACAGCCGTAGGAGTCCCCAGGGTTGGCCATGCAGCATTTTGTTTTGCTATGCACAAGTAGGGCATGAGCCAGGCCTAGATGTTTTGCTTCATATGGGGCCAGCAGTAGTGTTGCTGAAGCAATTCAAGGATTTGTGCCTGACGAATATGACCTACAACATGGGAGTCACGGTCTCATTTCAACACTTTCTCACATTATCTGGAAAATACAACCATATTCCTTGGAGGGACAGGGGCCATGATAGCCAGGAGTATCTCAATGGGATTTATGATGTGTCTGGGAGGTTCTGGGACATCCTGGATGTGAGAGAAGCAAGAGAGTGTGCCTGCCTGTTGATTCTTGAGTGCTGGATGATACTGCAGTTTGAAGTTGAAGCAAGCAAAGAACAAAGACTAGTGGTCCTGCCTTGAATTTAGCTGCTGAGCTTGATATAGGTGTTCAAGGTTTTTGTGATCCATGTATATTGTAACACAGTGTTGGGAGCTATTTTGACAGCCAAAAGCTCTCGATCTCTGCTGCTGTCATTCTGTTCCACAGAGGAGAACTTCTTCGAGAAGAAGGAACAATGACGGAGTACCCCTTCTGGAGTGTATTGATCAGGACCGCCCTACGACTAGAGTAGAGGCATCAACTTCGAAGATGAAAGGTCACTCAGGATCTGAATTATGTAGGCAGGGCTCGATTACCAAAGCGTTCTTCAAATCCTGAAATGCATCTAAAGATTCAGATGCCCAGTCTTTGGTGTTGGCGCCTTTGCAGGTAAGGGGAGCCACCACTGAAGAGTAGTTTGGATTAAACTGATGATAATAATTAGCAAATCCAAGGAATCTCTGTAGAGCCTGAAGCCCCACTCAATGGGGCCAGTCCCTGATGGACTTTATCTTGTCAGGATCCATATAGAATCAATCACGAAAGACAATGTATCCCAGGAAAGGGAGTTCCTCTTATTCAAAGAGACATTGTTCCATCTTCGTGTATAGATTGTTCTCTTGCAGGCACTGCAGGATGCTGCGGATATCTCAGCAGTGAGCATTTAGTTTTATGAAAAGATCAGAATGTCATCTAAATACATGACTACACAGGTGTAAAGTAGGTCATGAAAAATCTCATTGGTCATTTTTCTGGAATACTGCTGGAGCATTGCAAAGGCCAAAGGGCATAACTAGATACCCCTGGTGTCCGTCACAAGTGTTAAATGCAGTTTTCCACTCGTCATCAGCCTTGAAACAAATAAGGTTGTATGCACCTCTGAGGTCCAACCTTTTGAAAATCTTAGTGCTTAAATGCAGTCGAAGAGTTCTATGGTTAGTGGTAGTGGATAACCAGTCCTTCTTTGTGATGGCGTTCAGTCTGCGGTAGTTTATGCATGGACTGAGGGAGCCATCGTTCTTCACAATGAAGAAGAAACTTTCCCCATCCAGAGAAGATAAAGGATGGATAAATACATTTTTCAAGTTTTCCTGGATATAAATCAGACATAGCCTGAGTCTTAGGAAGTGGCAAAGGGTAAAAACATCCATAAAAGGGCCATCTGCATATTTCAGATACTGAGGAGGGAACCCCAGAAGAGTTGTAGCCACGGTTATAGGCAGAGGAGGTTCCACATGCTCCAGCCATGAATCCATCACTCACAGTCCCAGTGGGTGAGTTGTAGGGTAGCTCAGTCAAAGTGTGGATGATGCTGTTGGAGTCACGGTACCCCAAGATAATGGGGTGAATGGCCCGGGAGATCAAATGCAGGCTACCTCTTTTCAGATGCAGGAGGCCAGTACGTAAGGACCCAAAAACAAAATGGAAGTCGGTCTAGGGTAGCCACAGATGTGAAAAAACAAAAGCAAGACCGATGCCTTGGAGAGACAATTTATTAAATACAATAACGCCCGACTCCAGCCGAGTTTTGCCTTTTCGGCTGCATCAGGGGCTTATAATTGCATACTCTACAAATATATCACCATTCACATTTGTATAAAGGTGTGAGTCTCAGCTGCTTAGAATGATTAGAATGTTAATTTGACAAACACATAAAATCTCTTCCTGTTGATTAATCAATGTTATTCTGCAGCTTCAGTCATTGGTCCTCTTCTTGGATCCCTGCTGTTAGTGGGATAGTGATCTTATGGATTTCTTTATTTATTCTGCCTAATTCAGCATCATCTGCTTAGAAATGGAGAAAATGAGAAATGGAGAAATGGAGAAAAGCCCCTTCACCGGCATCACTTCAGGATTACAAACGCTCACTACACCTCTACAAAAACAGCACACTAAAAACCAAAAGAGACTATTACGCCCGCAAGATCCACCACCTCATATTTGATTCAAAAGCTTTGTTCAACTACGTGTCCAGTCTCTCAAAAACCATCACTCCAGCCATCCCAGATGACCAAGCACAGACTAAAGCAGATGAACTGGCTCTCTACTTCAATAAAAAAATCGCCGACCTCCTTATGAAGCTGACACCAAACCCAAATGCATCCTTCAATACCTCATTTCTCTACTATAACAAAGACTTCGCTTTCAACTCATTCGAACCCATCTCTACTGTGGACATACAAACGATCCTGAAGAAAATGAAACCGTCATCACACCCTTTTGACCAACTACCCACCAAAATACTCTTACTAATCCCGGATACTATTTCCAAAACGCTAGCGGACATCATAAATTGCTCTCTTGAACAGGGAATCTACCCAGATGACCTTAAAACGGCTTCAATAAAACCTCTACTCAAAAAACCAAACCTTAACACAAATGATCCCGGCAATTTCCGCCCCATCTCCAACCTCCCTTTCATATCAAAAATTATGGAAAAAATAGTAAATGCACAATTATCTAATTATCTTGAGGATCACCAAATTTTATCTCCAAACCAATTTGGATTCCGTAGAGCAGCAAGCACAGAAACGCTTCTACTCTCTCTCACAGACTTCCTCCTAGCCGGCATCGACAAAGGACACGCATTCCTTCTAATTTTACTTGACTTTTCGGCGGCATTCGACACGGTCAACCATCACATCCTTATTAACCTACTGGCAAACATTGGAGTTTCAGGCAGTGTTCAGACCTGGTTTAAAACCTTTCTGAAGAACAGAGGATACAAGGTAAAAATCCACAACAAAGAATCTCGCTACCATCCATCTTCGTTAGGGGTTCCACAGGGTTCCTCCCTCTCACCCACCTTATTTAATATATACCTGCTCCCACTCTGCCACCTTCTTACAAAACTAAATTTGAAACACTTCCTCTTCGCAGACGACGTTCAGATCGTAATCCCCATAAAAACAACCATTACAAATACTCTGAAATTCTGGGAGAGCTGTCTAACTGAGATTAAACAACTCCTCAACAGTCTAAACCTCATTCTCAATGCCTCAAAAACGGAATTTCTCATTATAGCCCCAGAAAACAACGACATCACCACAAACCCACCATCTAACCTCAAACCTCACACATAAGAGACCTAGGAGCAATTATTGACAACCGACTAAACTTAAAACCATTTATCAACCAAACGACCAAAGATTGTTTTCATAAATTATACACCCTTAAAAGAATCAGACCTCTTTTCCACTCCAAAGATTTTAGAACTATTCTTCAAGCAATTATTTTTTCCAAGCTGGATTATTGTAACTCCATATTACTAGGCCTCCCCATCTCTCATACAAAACCTTTACAGATGGTGCAGAATACAGCTGCAAGAATGTTGACCAACTCTAGGAGATTCGACCACATCACCCCCATCCTGAAAGCCCTCCACTGGCTACCGATTCATTACAGAATTATGTACAAGACCATCACTACTATATTCAAAGTCATGCAACTTCAGGCACCGTTAAATCTACAAATTCCATTTGCAAAACGCACCTCTGTCAGACCTACTAGGGAATATTACAAAGAAGCTCTACATGTTCCACACGCCAAAACCTTCCAACATAAATCATTGGATGTCAGAGCATTATCCTCAGCAGGACCACGTCTATGGAATTCCATCCCATCTGAGCTACGCCAAGAACAGTGCCTATTAACTTTCAGAAAAAGGCTAAAAACTTGGCTTTTTAAAAAAGCCTATCAGATCTCTGATTGATCCATATAAACCCTACCCTTCAATCAGTCTATCCCATATTACCAGAATCCCAGTGTAAAGACCATCACTCTGCCTTATTCATCATACTCTTCCTATTTTAGCCTCAATTTTTCAGCCCATGACCACCTTTAGTCGTGCCTTTAATCTTGTACATATTGTAAATATTATCCTGTAAGTTTGTTGTACCTATTGCTATATTTTTCTTCTTGCTTCCTCCTCTCCCAGTTGTATTTTCCTTGTTTTATTGTAACTGCTATTCCTGCACCAGTTCAGTTCATCTAGTTTTTATGTTCATTACACTAAATGTTAAATGTAAACCGGGTTGATGCGACTACCAGTCGTGAAAGCCGGTATAGAAAAATAATAAATAAATAAATAAATAAAATAAATTCAGAAGGAGCTTTCTCATTGGCCTCTGATCCACACAGTTTGGTAAGACGGGAGAAACACAAAACTGACTTAAATCATGGAAATAATCTGGCGCTTCTGCTATCAGAAATGTTATCTTATGCACTTCCCTGATGCATCCGAAAAGGCGAAACTCGGCCGGAGTCGGACATTATTGTATTTAATACATTTCCTTTCCAAGGCATCGGTCTGGCCAATACGTAAGGTCACCGGTACCATGGTCAGGGCAACTTGACCTGGAAGAGGGACTCCATAGATGGAAGAAATTACCAAGGGGGAGGTCTTCTGGCCTATGGAAATGAGGAGTTGGTCAATAAGTTCCATCAGAATAAATTTCCTTCCTGAGCCCAAATCCACAAAAGCTTGTGAGGAGAAGCATGTGGAACCAAACTCCAGGGTCATGGAAAGTAGTAGTTGGGGAGCTGGAACAGTAAGGCCTAAAGTAATCTCCCCACAGGATCCTAGGCATTGAGATTTCCCAACCTGAATGGGCATTGAGCCAACAGATGGCCCCGGCCAGCGCAGTATAAGTAAAGGCTCTGCTGCTGGCAATGGAGCCTCTCCTCCAGGGCCAAACAGCTACGGCACAATTGTATGGGCTTTTTGGGAAGAGTAGAAGTTGAGGGAGCAGGGGTCAGAGGCAACAGTGGGCATTGGAAAAGAGGTGCCAATGTGATATTCCTTTGAGGTAGCGGATTTCTCGTGTCCTCTGCTGAAGATGGTCAATTTTCCCAGTTAACACAATGGGTTCTTCCAAGAAGGCGGGAAGATCCTGAGCAACAAGCTCATCCTTGATTTTTGAGGAGACGCCCTTGAGAAAGCTTGCATCAAGAGTATCCTCTCTCCAGTTGAGTTCTGTGGCCAACGTCCAGAATTCTATGGTATACGCCGTCAGGGTTCTAGAGCCTTGGCGAGGTGAAGTAACTCGGAAGCCATGGCAGCCATTCGACCAGGCTCCTCAAAAATGGTTCGGTGAATTGTTGCAAGTTGTGCAAAATGGGATTCCTATGCTGCCAGAGGGTAGAGGACCATGCTTGGGCTGTACCGTTCAATACCTGCCGCTTCCCCTGCAGTGACTATTTACTCTTTATTCCTGCCAAAACCCCTCCCCTCACTACCTCTGACAGTCGCTCAGCAGTGCATGGTTGGGAGAGAGGTATCTTCAAAGGATACTAATGATGCATTAGAATTAGGGCATCCCAACAGAGAGGTTCCTATAATAAGAAAAGTAGTCCAATACCTGTAACTAAAAACTCACCTGAGGTAAAAAAAATTCTAACATCCCTATCAATTAAAAAGCAGAATGAAAACACAAACAAAAAACAAACTTTGAAATGTTTGTATGCTAATGCCAGAAGTCTAAGAAGTAAGATGGGAGAATTAAAATGTATAGCAGTGAATGATGACATAGACTTAATAGGCATCTCAGAGACATGGTGGAAGGAGGACAACCAATGGGACAGTGCTATACACCGAGGTACAAATTATATCGCAATGATAGGGAGGAGCACCCAGGAGGTGGTGTAGCACTTTATGTCCAGGATGGCATAGAGTGCAACAGGATACACCTCCTGCATGAAACTAAATGCACAATTGAATCTTTATGGGTAGAAATCCCTTGTGTGTTGGGGAATCTATAGTGATAGGGGTATACTACCATCCACCTGGTCAAGATGGTGAGATGGACAGTGAAATGCTAAGAGAAATTAGGGAAGCTAACCAATTTGGTAGTGTGGTAATAATGGAAGATTTCAATTACCCCAATATTCACTGGGTGTTACGGGCGCGTCCACCACGCCGCCGACGGGCCAAGGGTTTGGAGGCCCTCGGGGACTGTTGTAGGCGTGAGGAGCATGGCCATCTCTGGAGCAGATGGTGAGCCCTTGGGCCACGGCGAGACCCAGGAAGGAGCCCCAAGCCACACCGTGGGAGGTGAGCCGGGCAGGTACTGAAGCAGGGATAAGGAACGGAGTCTGACCCTCAGCCGGACCTGCACGCCCATGGCAACCAGCAACGCAGTGTTGGTTGATGAACGGTCCTCCGACTGTTCCAAGCCCTTTTGGACCTGCCGCTGGGTAACGGCATGGGGCGGCAGGCCGGACAGAGGACAAGGGCAGACAGAGTCCATGGAACACTGAAGACATCATAGACAAGGGCTGGTGCAAAGACATCATAGACGAGGGCTTTGGCAGAGACATCATAGACGAGGGCTTAGGCAGAGACATCATAGACGAGGGCTTAGGCAGAGGCATCATAGACGAGGGCTTAGGCAGAGACATCATAGACGAGGGCTTTGGCAGAGACATCATAGACGAGGGCTTAGGAAGAGACATAATAGACGAGGGTTTAGGCAGAGACATCATAGACGAGGGCTGAAGCGGAGATATAGGCACTGTCCATCAGGGCGCCCTACACAGCCCACCGACACAGGCAGACTCCACGGGCTAGTCGCGGACCACCCTGTCCCATACGCGCCCTACACAGCCCAGAAAGGCTGGTCGCGGACCACGCTGAGAATGGGAGAGTGCAGGGAAGAAGCGGGGTGTTGCTCTCCAGGCAGACTGAGCGAGGGATACTGCTCTCCTGGCAGTATGAAGCGAGATACTGCTCTCCTGGCAGTCTGAAGCGAGATACTGCTCTCCAGGCAGTCTGAAGCGAGATACTGCTCTCCTGGCAGTCTGAAGCGAGATACTGCTCTCCAGGCAGTCTGAAGCGAGATACTGCTCTCCTGGCAGTTTGAAGCGAGATACTGCTCTCCTGGCAGTCTGAAGCGATATACTGCTCTCCAGGCAGTCTGAAGCGAGATACTGCTCTCCTGGTAGTCTGAAGCGAGATACTGCTCTCCTGGCAGTCTGAAGCGGGATACTGCTCTCCTGGCAGTCTGAAGCGAGATACTGCTCTCCTGGCAGTCTGAAGCGGACAGGAACATCAGGAACCGGATAGGCAAACAACCAGGCAACTTCGGGAGCCAACATCAGGGAAACCGGCAGAGGCAACAGAGGCAATGGCTGGTAAAGATGGTAATGGCACTGTCCCTCAGGGCGCCCTACACAGCCCATCGACACGGGCAGACTCCATGGGCTGGTCGCGGACCACCCTGTCCCATGGCCGCGGGAGCGGGACTAGAGCAGAAGGCCTGTTGCACTCCTGGCAGCCTACGGCACTCCTGGCAGCTTACTGCACTCCTGGCAGCTTACAGCAGGAACATCCGGAACTGGATCAGGAACTGAATCAGGTACAGGCATCAGGAACATCTGGAACAAACAACAAGGTAACATGCAGAAACAGGACAGGGAGCCATCAAGACAAGCGGGGTCACGGAGGACTTGGATCGGGACAGCCACAGGGAACCCAATCTGAAGGCAAGCATGAACTGAAATGAAAGTCCTTTTATACTGCTGTATGCAGGCAACTCCCTGGGAGGAGTTTACCAGGACCGCCCCTCGCTGGCCCTAAAACTGAAGTGGAGAGCTGCAGGCCGGCCCCTAGAGAAGGGCGTGGCCAAACCAGGAAGTCCAAGTGAGCACAAGCAAACCACAGGCAGGCCTCAGGAACAGCTAGGCCTCCCAGGCCCTGGAGCACATCCTGGATAGAGCGCAGGCAATGCCCTGGCTTTGGAGCGGCCTCCAGTGGAAAAGTGAGATACCTCCTGTAGCGCAGCAACAGGGGGGATCGTAACACTGGGTAAATGTATCGTTGGTACATGCTAGAGAGATAAAGTTCCTAGATGGAATAAATGACAGTTTTATGGAGCAATTGGTTCAGGAACTGACGAGAGATATAATTCTCAGTGGAGCACAGAATTTGGTGAGAGAGGTAACGGTGGTGGGGCCGCATGGCAATAGTGATCATAATATGATCAAATTTGAATTAATGACTGGAAGGGGGACAGTAAGTAAATTCATGGCTCTTGTGCTAAACCTTCAAAAGGGAAACTTTGATAAAATGAGAAAAATAGTTAGAAAAAACTGAAAGCAGCAGCTACAAAGGTAAAAGGTGTGCAAGAGGCGTGGTCATTGTTAAAAAATACCATTCTAGAAACACAGTCCAGATGTATTTCACACATTAAGAAAGGTGGAAAGAAGGCAAAACGATTACCGGCATGGTTAAAAGGGGAGGTGAAAGAAGCTATTTTAGCCAAAAGATCTTCATTCAAAAATTGGAAGAAGGATCCAACAGAAGAAAATAGGATAATGCATAAGTGTTGGCAAGTTAAATGTAAGACATTCATTAAGACAGGCTAAGAGAGAATTTGAAAAGAAGTTGGCCATAGAGGCAAAAACTCACAGTAAAAACATTTTTAAATATATCTGAAGCAGAAAGCCTTTGAGGGAGTCAGTTGGACTGTTAGATGATCGAGTGGTTAAAGGGGCACTTAGAGAAGATAAGGCCATTGTGGAAAGATTAAACAATTTCTTTGCTTCAATGTTTACTGAAGAAGATGTTGGGGAGGTACCTGTATTGGAGAAGGTTTTCATGGGTAATGATTCAGATGGGCTGAACCAAATCTTGGAGAACCTAGAAGATGTGGTAGGCCTGATTGACAAACTGAAGAGTAGTAAATCACCTGGACCGGATGGTATACCCCCCAGGGTTCTGAAGGAACAAAATTATTCACAGTTGTTAAATCATATGTGGATTGTGATAAATTGCAGGAAGTCCTTGTGAGATTGGAAAATTGGGCATCGAAATGGCAGATGAAATTTATTCTGGATAAGTGTAAGGTGATGCATATAGGGAAAAATAACCCATGCTATAGTTACACAATGTTATTTATTTATTTATTTAAAAACTCTTCTATACTGTCGTTAAGTTAGATAACCAACACAATGGTTTACATATAGGCACGATAAAAAATATGAGTGGTATATTTTTTGAATTAAACATGTGCCATCATTGTACAGTAACAATATAGTACACTAAGCTATTTGTTAAAGTTGAGCTTATCTGTTTGGTAGGAAATTTTTTAAGCGGTTGAAATTTAACATTAAAGTGCACTTGTAGGTTTTAAAAAAAAACAACAACTGCTTCTTCGGTGCGTCCTTATCAATCAATTGTTTTTCTCCTTCTCTTTGTTTTTATAGAAAGCTTGTTTAAAGAGCCAGGTTCCATATTAGGAGCTATCACCTAAGAAAGAGATCTAGGCATCATAGTGGATAACACATTGAAATCGTCGGTGCAGTGTGCTGCGGCAGTGAAAAAAACAAACAGAATGTTGGGAATTATTAGAAAGGGAATGGTGAATAAAACACTGATTAAGTTGACTTGGAAAATAGCCACTGCTATTACTAGCACCGGTAACATGGAATAGACTTAGTTTTTGGGTACTTGCCAGATTCTTATGGCCTAGATTGGCCACTGTTGGAAACAGGATGCTGGGCTCAATGGACCCTTGGTCTGACCCAGTATGGCATATTCTTATGTTCTTATGTCCTTAATGTCAAAATTCCTCTGTATCGCTCCATGATGAGACCACACCTTGAATACTGTGTACAATTCTGGTCGCTGCATCTCAAAAAAGATATAATTGCAATGGAGAAGGTACAGAGAAGGGCTACCAAAATGATAAGGGGAATGGAACAACTCCCCTATGAGGAAAGACTAAAGAGGTTAGGACTTTTCAGCTTGGTGAAGAGACGGCTGAGGGGGGATATGATAGAGGTGTTTAAAATCATGAGAGGTCTAGAACGGGTAGATGTGAATCGGTTATTTACTCTTTCGGATAATAGAAAGACTAGGGGGCACTCCATGAAGTTAGCATGTGGCACATTTAAAACTAATCGGAGAAAGTTCTTTTTTACTCAACGCACAATTAAACTCTGGAATTTGTTGCCAGAGGATGTGGTTAGTGCAGTTAGTAGAGCTGTGTTTAAAAAAGGATTGGATAAGTTCTTGGAAGAGAAGAACATTACCTGCTATTAATTAAGTTGACTTAGAAAATTGCCACTGCTATTACTAGCAACGGTAACGTGGAACAGACTTAGTTTTTGGGTACTTGGCAGGCTCTTATGGTCTGGATTGGCCACTGTTGGTAACAGGATGCTGGGCTTGATGGACCCTTGGTCTGACCCAGTATGGCTTATTCTTATGTTCTTATGCAACAATAGCATCTGGGTAACTGTGGACAGGTTCTCTAAAATGGCTCACTTTGTGGCGCTTCCTGGCCTACCATCTGCTAGTGAACTGGCGAAACTTTTCATCAGCCACATATTCCGACTGCACAGAATACCGAAATACATTGTTTCAGATCGAGGGGTTACAATTCACAGCGAACCTCTGGAAGGCCCTATGTAAGAAGTTTGAAATCACTCTGGACTACACTTCATCCTCAGTCAAATGGTCAAACTGAAAGCATGAACCGTACCCTTAAGCAGTTCCTCTGTACCTATGTGTCATCTCGTCAGAATGATTGGGCCGAACTGTTACCATGGGCCGAGTTTTCCATCAACTCCCATCCAGCAACATCTACTGGATCAACACCCTTCGAAGTGGTATATGGACAACTTCCTTCACACCTTTACCGCTTCCACTATTCGTGTCGTCCCCGACAGCTCAAGCCACTGCCGATGAGATTCAACAACTTTAGAAGAAGACCAAGGAGATGCTCATCAAAGCTGGTACAAGGTATGTCGGACCATTTCCCATCCTCCGACATCTGGGCAATCTCTCCTACAGTCTCAAACTTCCCCCACCAATGAAGATCCATAACGCATTTCATGTCTCCTTATTGAAACCGCTCATTCTCAACAAATTCAGCACCAAGACACCAGATCAACCTCCTGTTGAGAAGAGGACATTGAGTACAAAGTCGATGCTATACTCGCTGTATTTATTTAATTATTTAACGGTTTTTATATACCAACATTCATTATGGATATCACATCGGTTTACAATAAACGAGAAACTATGCTTAAGTGGTGTTTGACAGGTAACCGGAGAACAAATACATACGATGCCAAGAACAAATACATACAATGCCAAGAACAATATATATGTCTATATGATTATATAAATATGTATATATGTATATATATGGGGAGACAAACATGGAGAGTAAATATAAAGGGACCTATATATACAGCATTAAAATTACTTACAAGGTTGCTTATAATACACTAGGGGGAAGTTATCAATTAGTTGCCGTAGCGAAAGTGGATTGAAGTTGTGAGGTACAGAATGGAGTGTGGTATGGTATAGGATAGAGAGAGGTATGGTGCAGAGTATAGCTTAGAGATTAGGTAAGAGCAGTTAGGAGATAGAGATTATTGCACATGTATCAAGAATATAAACAAAATGTCTCAAGTATATAAATATCAACATGAGGATGTAACAGAGGCGGATGCTGGGTGACAAGAATGGGTAGGATTAGGTGTAAGCTTGTGTGAAAAGCCACGTCTTCAGTTTATGCTTGGACATTTTATGGCAGTCCTCCTGGCGTAAATCTACAGGCAATATGTTCCATAAGGCGGGACCGGCTATGGAGAGTGCACGTGCTCTTGTGGAAGCCAGGTTGGTGCTTTTAGGGGAAGGTGTACAAATGGTATTGGTTTCTGGTTGGTTTAGATGACCCATGGAATATGAGTGAATCATTGAACCAATTCATCTCAGGATTGTGAAGAACCTTATGTATGATAGAGAGGGTCTTATATTGGATTCGGGATGCGATGGGGAGCCAGTGTAATTCCTTTAGTACGGGTGAGATGTGTTCATTTCTGTGTGTGTTAGTAAGGATCCGAGCAGCTGTGTTTTGTAGAAATTAGAGTGAGTGGATGGAGTTTTTGGGTAAGCCTAGGAGAAGTTACAGTAATCGATTTTAGAAAATGTTGTAGTTTGCAGTACTGTACGAATGTCGGGAGGGTGGAGCAAAGGTTTTAATTTCTTTAGGATGGGCATTTTAAAAAAACACTCTTTCAATGTATTGTTAATGAATTTCTTGAGGTTGATATGATTGTCTAGAATGACCCCTAGATCTCATACCTGCTGGGAGAACGAGATTGGTGGAGATAGGGAGTGAAGTAGGGGAAGGGTATTGGGGTAACTTTGTGAGGAGATAAGCATAATTTCAGTTTTTGCCATGTTAAGGGCAAAGTGAATGTTGGATAGGAGCTTGTTGATTGAAAGTAGCGTAGATTCCCAGATGTTCATGGTTTTAAGAAGGGTGTCAGATATTGGAATAAGTATCTGCACATTGTCTGCATAAATATAGTGGGGAAGATTTAGGGTGGATAGGAGGTGACAGAGCGGTAGGATGTAAATGCTGAAGAGGGTGGAAAACAGGGAGGAACCTTGTGGGACTCCTTGGTCAAGGGGTATTGCTTTGGACTCATGGTTTCCGATTTTGACTTTAAAGTTTCGATTACTGAGATAGGATTTGAACCAGCTGTGGGCAACACCTGTTATTCCAATTTCATTAAGTCGCTGCAGGAGGATATTGTGACTGATGGTGTTGAAAGCTGAGGATATGTCTAAGAAACCGGATTGATTTGTATTGCATACAGGAATTCCGGTATATAAAAATTAAAAATAAATAAATAAATAAATAAGAAGGCTAAGATATACACTTGTCCTTTATCTAGGCCTTTAATGAGTTGGTAGGAAAAGTAAAAAGTCATGGGATAGGTGGCGATGTCCTTTTGTGGATTGCAAACTGGCTAAAAGACAGGAAACAGAGAGTAGGATTAAATGGGCAATTTTCTCAGTGGAAGGGAGTGGACAGTGGAGTACCTCAGGGTTCTGTGTTGGGACCCTTACTGTTCAATATATTTATAAATGATCTGGAAAGAAATACGACGAGTGAGATAATCAAATTTGCAGATGACACAAAATTGTGCAGAGTAGTTAAATCACAAGCAGATTGTGATAAATTGCAGGAAGACCTTGTGAGACTGGAAAATTGGGCATCCAAATGGCAGATGAAATTTAATGTGGATAAGTGCAAGGTGATGCATATAGGGAAAAATAACCCATGCTATAATTACACGATGTTGGGTTCCATATTAGGTGCTACAACCCAAGAAAGAGATCTAGGTGTCATAGTGGATAACACATTGAAATCGTCGGTTCAGTGTGCTGCGGCAGTCAAAAAAGCAAACAGAATGTTGGGAATTATTAGAAAAGGAATGATGAATAAAACGGAAAATGTCATAATGCCTCTGTATAGCTCCATGGTGAGACCACACCTTGAATACTGTGTACAATTCTGGTCGCCGCATCTCAAAAAAGATATAATTGCAATGGAGAAGGTACAGAGAAGGGCAACCAAAATGATAAGGGGAATGGAACAACTCCCCTATGAGGAAAGACTAAAGAGGTTAGGACTTTTCAGCTTGGAGAAGAGACGACTGAGGGGGGATATGATAGAGGTGTTTAAAATCATGACAGGTCTAGAACGGGTAGATGTGAATCGGTTATTTACTCTTTCGGATAGTAGAAGGACTAGGGGACACTCCATGAAGTTAGCATGGGGCACATTTAAAACTAATCGGAGAAAGTTCTTTTTTACTCAACGCACAATTAAACTCTGGAATTTGTTGCCAGAGAATGTGGTTCGTGCAGTTAGTATAGCTGTGTTTAAAAAAGGATTGGATAAGTTCTTGGAGGAGAAGTCCATTACCTGCTATTAAGTTCACTTAGAGAATAGCCACTGCCATTAGCAATGGTTACATGGAATAGACTTAGTTTTTGGGTACTTGCCAGGTTCTTATGGCCTGGATTGGCCACTGTTGGAAACAGGATGCTGGGCTTGATGGACCCTTGGTCTGACCCAGTTTGGCATTTTCTTATGTTCTTATGTTCTTATGTTCTTATGGTCTGACAAGGAAAGGAGGAGGGTTTCCGTGCTGTGGAATTTACGGAATCTGTACTGAGATGGAGAGAGGATGTGATGGTCATCAAGGTATTCAGTGAGTTGCTTATTGATCGTTTTTTCAAGAATTTTTTAGATGAACAGGAGGTTTGAGATGGGGCGGTAATTAGACAGGTCGGTGGGGTCAAGCTTAGGTTTTTTCAGTATTGGCTTGACTATTGCTTGTTTGAGGGGGTTGGGTACAAAGCCTGAAGTGATGGAGGTATTTATAATGTTGGCTATGGGTTGGGCTATTATGTTAGGGATGGAGAGGAGGTGTTTTGTGGGGATTGTGTCTGAGGGGTGGGAGGAAGGTCTGGCTGTCTTAAGAAGAGATTCAATTTCCAGAGCAGTGGTGAATTCTAAGGAGTTCAGGCCTTTGGAGGGTTTTTTTGAAAGGGCTGGGTAGGCTTCTTGTGAGGATTGGTTTGGTGAGGAGGAGGAGTGGAATCGTGTAAGCAGTTTATTGATTTTGTCTTGGAAGTGTATTGCGAGTTCCTCGCATTTGGTTTTGGCTACTTCCTCCGGTATGTCTGAGGGTGCTGATTTGGTTAGCGAAGCAACGAAGTCATAGAGGGCTCATGGATTATATTGAAATTGGTGAATTATGGAAGAAAAGATGACATTATTTAACCTTTCCCTGTAGCAATGTAAAGAGGATTTGAATCGGGCAAGGAGTGTGGGGGTCGGATCTTTGCGCCAGGCCTTTTCTACTTTTCTAAGATTGTGTTTCATGTCTTTTAGTTCTAGTGTGTACCAGGGGGTTTTTCTTTTGTTATGCTGTGAGTCACTGCCCAGGACACCAAACTCTTCCTGCCCTGTTAGGATTTAGCACAGTGAGTCCTCCTGATAGAATAGAACCTGATGTTCTGGATAATGCAAAGCAATAAGCCTATATAAAGCTTATTGCTTTGCCTATATAAGCTTTATGGGAAGCTTAGTAGTTCACTTCTCAGCGGGTGACGTCATGTTACGTCACTTCCGATCAGACGTGAGTGTTGGAAGTCTTTATATCTTTAAACCTGGAAGTTTGGGGTGGAGGGTTTACTGCTCTATTTTTATAACAAATTCTTGGTTATATTGTTGCAGAATATGTTTGGCTTGAGATCATAGGTTGGCGTCTTCTATTTCGATCAACATGTAAGAAGCAAGGAAGTATAGAAAACCATAAGGGTTAAAAGAAACGCCGCTAAATTTTGATGGCCGAGAGTCATGATTAATGAATATAGGGGAACGCTGTGCTGAAGGAATTTTGTAAGGAGTTCGAAGTATAAGAGGTTGAATAAATTGTTGTGATTCAGGTAGGTACAGCCTGTATTAAACATATTTGGGTTTCGGTATAGGAAATAAGGATATATTGCTGTTGTCATTAAAAGTGGAGAAGATTTTAGGATTTAAATAATAGAAAAATAAAGTGAGATAATATACACAGAAAAGTGTTTTGTTTTTAATTGTGGTGGGTAATATGTTTTGTGGTGATTAGTGAAGGGGTTAGTGGTGTTGTGGATATGTGTTAGTGGTCACAGGTTTTAGCAAATTTGGGTCGGTATATGTGCTTGAAGTGCAGTTGTTAAGACAATGTATGTTTTTTTGAATTGTGTAATTAATTGTTGCTATGTGCTTTGCAGTGTGGTAATACACTTGTAAGGTGTATATTTACATCAGTCCCTGAGGAAGCCCCAAAAGACGGGGGTGAAACGAAGAGATCTTGCATCTGCTTTTGTCGGACACAAACAGTACACAATTCCAATTTAAAGTTCATAATAATTTATTGAGTTTCAATTGAAATTTTATTTGTAAACTTAATTGGTAACATAAATATTGTTATACATTGTATCTCAATACAACATATTTTTTAATTTGTGGGTATGAATGTGTGAGTGTGCTAGTTCAGTTTTATTGTCTATATAGGTATATTTGTGTGATATCTTTAAATAAAATTTGTGTATTTCATGTATTAGTGTTGGGCTCTCTATATGATATGTAATTATACGACAAGTGGATAGAGAGTTGTAGCTATTTACCCTTTTTGTATATCCTCCATGGTAACTGTCATCCTTCCCCTCCAAGCTTATCCTACCCCCCACTCTCCTCCCTCTTCTCTCCCTCTCAGGTTTTACCTATGGAGTATCCGCTCTGTTTCCAGCAAGCTCGCCTAGGTTCCTGACCTCTTATCTCTCATTCTCTCCATCTTCTCTCCTGTGTTTATCCCGCTGTTATTTTTAAATTCTGTTACAGTTGTCATCTCCAACACTTCCATGAGGTAATTCCAGGCTTTCACCACACGTTCTGTGAACAAAAAATATCTCTTGATATTATTCCTAGTCTCCCCCCTTGGCAACTTTGCTCTACAAATGATTTTCCATTCAAAAGAAGTTTACTTCTTGAGCATTTATTACCTTTCAGGTATGGAAGTGTCTCTATCATATCTCCTCTTTTCTCCTCTCCTCTAGGTTATACATATTTAGGAGCTCATCTCATAAGGCTTTTTGTGCAAACCTCATTGTTAGAAGTTTTTCATGGTCACCAGTGGTTGGTCAGTCAGGCACAGCTGTACCACTGTGTGACATTGCCAGAGCAGTGATTATGGGATCAGAAACCCAGATCCATTTGCATGGTCACTAATGCATGATTAATGTCTTTTTCTGTCACCAGCAAGTAATGAGGTCACACAGCACATAAAGGAGGAGAATCGAGAAGATCATCCTATGGAAGAAGGACTGATCCCAAGAGAATCAGGAAATGTCTTTGAGAATGTTTCACAGGGGACTGAGAGGAGAAACACAAGGAATAGTCAGCAGGAGTCTGAGAAGAAGCAGAGACAGCCTTCAGGAGACTCATGGGATGGAGTCACTGCACTTGAGATGGAGGTCAAAGTCATCCCTGAGCAGCAGAGACACGTGAGCGAGAGACTCTTCCAGAGCAATAACAGTGATCAAAAGACTTCTGACCTTCACCAGAGGGAGGAGAAAGAGAAGAAATCTTTACCGTCTGTCTCCTGTGGTAAAAGCTTTGGTAAAGAATCGCATTTAATATTGCACCAGAAATCCCACCCAATCAAAACACTATTTCTATGCAATAAATGTGGGAAAAGTTTCAGTCAGAAGAAAAATCTAAAAGTGCACCTAAACATACATAAAACAGAGAAACCCTTCCTCGGCAGTGCTTGGAGGAAAAGTTTAAGTATTAAGTATAACCTAAAATTACTTCACAACATCTACACTGGAGAGAGACCATTTACATGTACTGAATGTGGGAAAGGTTTTACTAGTAAGTATAAACTAAAATTACATCACAGAATCCACTCTGGAGAGAGACCCTTCTCTTCCACTAAAGGTGGAAAATGTTTTGATAGGAAGAAAAACCTCACACAACACCAGCAAATCCACACTGGAGGGAGACCATTTATATGTACTGAGTGTGGGAAAGGTTTTATTAGTAAGTATCAGCTAAACTTACATCACAAAATCCACACTGGAGAGAGACCATTTATATGTACTGAGTGTGGGAAAGGTTTTATTAGTAAGTATAAGCTAAACTTACATCACAAAATCCACACTGGAGAGAGACCATTTATATGTACTGAGTGTGGGAAAGGTTTTACTAGTAAGTATAAACTAAAATTACATCATAAAATTCACACAGGGGAGCGACCAGTCTCATGTACTGAATGTAATAAAAGCTTTTCTATGAAGGCTGCTCTCACAAGACACATGAAAATCCACACAGGGGAGCAACCATTTTCATGTAGTGAATGTGATAAAAGCTTCATACAGAAGAATGTCCTCATAATACACATGAGAATCCACACAGGGGAACGACCATTCTCATGTACTGAATGTATTAAACGCTTTTTTGTGAAGGCTGCCCTCACAAGACACATGAGAATCCACACAGGGGAGCAACCATTCTCATGTACTGAATGTAATAAAAGCTTTTCTGTGAAGGGTGCCCTCACAAAACACATGAGAATCCACACAGGGGAGCGACCATTCTCATGCACTGAATGTAATAAAAGCTTTTCTGTGAAGGGTGCCCTCAGAAGACACATGAGAATCCACACAGATGAGAGACTATTCTCATGTAGTGAATGTAATAAAAGATTTACTGACAAGGGTACCCTCATAAGACACATGAGAATCCACACAGGGGAACAACCATTCTCATGTAGTGAATGTAATAAAAGATTTACTCACAAGGGTGTCCTCACAAGACACATGAGTATCCACACCGATGAGAGACTATTCTCATGTAGTGAATGTAAAAAAAGATTTACTGACAAGTGTGCCCTCATAAGACACATGAGAATCCACACAGGGGAACAACCATTCTCATGTAGTGAATGTAATAAAAGATTTACTGAGAAGGGTTCCCTCACAAAACACAAGAGAATCCACACAGGGGAACAACCATTCTCATGTAGTGAATGTAATAAAAGATTTACTGACAAGTGTGCCCTCACAAGACACAAGAGAATCCACACAGGGGAACAACCATTCTCATGTAGTGAATGTAATAAAAGATTTACTGAGAAGGGTTCCCTCACAAAACACAAGAGAATCCACACAGGGGAACAACCATTCTCATGTAGTGGATGTAATAAAAGATTTACTGAGAAGGGTTCCCTCATAAATCACTTGAGAATCCACACAAAGGAGCGACCATTCTCATGTAGTGAATGTAATAAAAGCTTCACACAGAAGGGTACCCTCACAAGACACATGAGAAAACACAAATAGGAGAGACCATTCTCATACATTAAAATGGAAGGTCCTTTATTAGGAAGCAGTATCTCTCAAAACACCAGAAAATCAATTTGCCCCACTACAAACCATTTACATGACCTGAGTGTGGTTAAAACTTCCATGCTTAAACGTACACTTGGGGGTAGAATTTCAAAGCAGCGCATGGCCATCCATGTGCACATGGTTCCCGGCGCGCGCATGTATGTGCGGTGACGCTATTAAGCCTTCCCCAGTTCCCTTCCACTCTGCTCCAATTAAGGAACGGACTGGGAGGGCATTCCATACCCCCCTACCTACACTTCCTCTTCCCTCTCCTTCCTACCCCCTAAACCCTAACTTTACCATTCACTAAATTTTTATTTTATTACTTATTGCTCTTCCAGAGCAGAAGCAAGTGTCACAAAACCTTCATTAATAACTATTTACTAATCTCGCACCAGAAAATCCACACAGGAGAGAGACCATTGTCTTGTAGTGAGTGTCAGAAAACCTTCATAAATAACTTTATATTAATCTCACAGCAGAAAATCCACACAGGAGAGAGACCATTCTCATGTACCGAATGTGGAAAGTCCACACGAGTCCTGAGTGGAGGAAAAGCTTCCTTGCTAAGTTTACGGTAATCTCGCACAGGAAAGTTTTAACAGATGAGAGACCTGTTTCATATAATGAGTATAATAAAACATTCTCACAGAAGACATGAAAATTCACGCAGGGGAGACATGAGATCATCCCGATAAACCATGGCTTACAATTGAGGTTCATTCTGATCAATGTCTGCACAAACAAACTCGTATGGAGACCCTGCCCCGAGAGAGACCATTCTCATGCAATAAATGTAGAAGATGCTTCATTAGGAACGCTCGCCTCTCATCGTGCCAGAAAATGCACACAGGTGACATGTGATGACATTTAACAAATGCTGCAATCAAAGACCAAGAAAATGTGCCAGAGCGATAAAGAAATTGTTTGAATTATACTGAGTGCCACGGGTCTGATGTATCGAGACGCTCCCTGTGCATTGAACTCCCCATGGACTCCAGCAGGAAATTCCCTTTTACACAGTGCGAGTGCTAAGAGGGCATTGGCAGTGAATTGGAGCGACTAGGATCAGACTCAGCCAGGGCCACTGTCACCCAGCAGTCTCCTCCATCTCTCCTGCCCCCATTAATCTGATGCTGCTGCAGCTTTACTCCTTGTTGGCTGATGGGAGGGCAGTCGCATGCTGCTTCCTCTTTCTGGCCAATGCACGCACATCTTTACCTTTATCCAGCCCTCGTAGGACCAG
Organism: Rhinatrema bivittatum; assembly: GCF_901001135.1. Lineage (NCBI taxonomy): Eukaryota > Metazoa > Chordata > Amphibia > Gymnophiona > Rhinatrematidae > Rhinatrema > Rhinatrema bivittatum. The sequence goes on along the minus strand of NC_042616.1, from coordinate 6,657,812 downwards.
GCAAGAGCAGCATGAGGCTACTTCCACCTTCTGACCCTTGCAGGCTGGTGCCAGTGTGGTAGTAAGGGCTTTGTGCTATGGGCAGCACTGGTAGAAGAGTATTAAATACCCTAAGTGAACCTTCAGCCTTGTACACCTATCTCCCAAAATAACTGTCTGTCGCAGGCGGCTGCACCCTCTGATGCTCTCCTCTTTGTTAGCAAAGTCAACTCCCATCGGGAGAACCGCTGCCTCCACCTCTACGACGACCTCGCTAGCCTCCTCGGACCACCTTGGGCGAATGCATTCGCCATCTTTTGTCGGGAGTAACCTAGGGCACGTGCGCGCAGCCCGTCCTTTATGTGCGTCATGGCAGGAAACTCGGGGGCATCACCACCACATGATGTCACCAACACTGGACATTTAACCCCGGTTCACGAACACTGCTACGAGTTAGCAAGGATTCCTCCATGCTAGTTTCTCCTCGCTATCGGATGCCTTCCCCTGGCGTATCTCCGCTCTGGAACAACTTTGGCACCCACTCCTCGGGGGCCTTGCCTTGCTCCTCTACAACTTTCAGGGTAACACTCTACTACCAAGACATTTAAGGTACCCGCTCCTCAGGGGCTTTGCCTCGTCTTGAACCCTCACTCCTCAGGGGTTCCTTCTTCCAGCTCCTGCCAGCTTCCGAGTGAGTACATTAACTTTACTTTATCTCAGCTTCATCTACACAGATCTTCGGCTTACCTCGCATCGCGGACCACTTCCGGATCTAGTCCTTCGGCACCGCCTACCATGCCAGGGTTCTCGGCGTACCCCGCCTCGCGGACCACTACCATATCTACTCCTGCAGTACTGCTCCCAGGCTCGGTCTCTGGCCTACCCCGCTTTGCAGGCCACTCTGCCTTCCTACATCTGGTGAGACTGAGTATTGCCTTACAGAGATTTTCTCCTCATTGGGACCTGCACCCATTCCTCGGGTCTACCCCCTTTTTGCAGTACAATAAAGTTTGCTCCCTCTGTGTCCATCACTGCCTGAGCTTGCCTATCTCTGGGAGTCCCCGCAGGGTGCCGCCCTGTGGGAGGTGCCATTCTCTCCCAGAGACCAAGGGCCCACGTTCTCACGTCAAAAACACAACACATAGACCCTCCCCTGAGATAATTACATTCATCATTCATTATGAAACACAGCACCACCATCTCATTACTATCCTGTGACAATGGGTACTTGTAAATATGAAACTTTGCTTTATAAATATAAACATAATACAAATATGTGTCAGAAATCATGTCAGCGTCTGATGAAGGGCTCAGCTGAGATTTTTTTTTTGGACAGGGGTTAAACAAAGGTTGCCAACATTTCCACAGACCAGGATTACACACTTGTGTACTGGGTACCTCCGCTTATTTGCATGTATTTACATATATTTGTCAGCCCCTGAATCTGCCTGCTCTTTCACTCTTCTGTCTGTTCCTTGTGTCACCACTGTGTCTCTTTCCCTCTCCTCTGCTCTGTTTTATCTTTCTCCCTTATCTGTTCTCTCTGCCCTTCTCTCTCCCTCTTCTGTCCCCTCTGTCTCTTATCCCCCTCCATGCCCTGTTCCCTCTTCTGTGTTTCTCTCCCTCCTACATCCCATGTGCCCACGCTCTCCCTCTCTCCTCTATTCTTGTCACTGCTCTGTTTCTCCACTGTTATGGGATTATTTTGCTTGAATCTGATTCTTGATGAACTCAGAGCTGCAAACAGAGAGAATGAACGGAGGCGTATAGAGAACCAGTTCTGGGCCGGGCCAATTCAGAACCGCTTAACCTGAATTACAAATATGCAGGGATGCAGAGGACTGTGCCTGACACCTAATACCCCCGCACGATTGCTTTGGTGACCTGTGACACAATCCACTTTCAAGGTGTCTCTTCCTACGTGGCTGGCCAGTAGCAGCAAAGCAAAAGATAAAAGGACTGATCCAAGCGAGCAGAAGAGCAAGAGAAGAAGACTGATGGACTGAGGCGCTGCCAGCCTGCACTTCTCTGCACTGGACTGTTTACCTAAGAGATATGTTGTCATGCCCTATTATTATTATTATTCATATTATCTAATGTATATTCTGATTGATTACCTTCTCTGATTATTGTAATCAGCCCTTTAGTGTTATTTGTACCAATCCCCTTTGTCTAATTATTCCTGTAAGCTAATAATAAATCCATTATTTCTTTTACCTGGCACTCAGGTGTTCTAACTCAATGTGTGTGTGAGAGAGAGGAGTATTAAGGATGGAACAGCTTCCCTATGAGGAAAGGCTGAAGAGATTAGGGCTGTTCAGCTTGGAGAAGAGACGGCTGAGGGGGGATATGATAGAGGTCTTTAAGATCATGAGAGGTCTTGAACGAGTAGATGTGACTCGGTTATTTTCACTTTCGAAAAATAGAAGGACTAGGGGGCATTCCATGAAGTTAGCAAGTAGCACATTTAAGACTAATCGGAGAAAATTCTTTTTCACTCAATGCACAATAAAGCTGTGGAATTTGTTGCCAGAGGATGTGGTTAGTGCAGTTAGTGTAGCTGGGTTCAAAAAAGGTTTGGATAAGTTCTTGGAGGAGAAGTCCATTACCTGCTATTAATCAAGTTTACTTAGGGAATAGCCACTGCTATTAATTGCATCAGTAGCATGGGATCTTCTTAGTGTTTGGGTAATTGCCAGGTTCTTGTGGCCTGGTTTTGGCCTCTGTTGGAAACAGGATGCTGGGCTTGATGGACCCTTGGTCTGACCCAGCATGGCAATTTCTTATGTTCTTACTGGTGCAAGCCCTGTCAGTCACTAATATAAGGAGAGTGATCCTAGTCTCAGTCTGAATCTGGAACACCCGTCCCTCGTTCCCACCCGCACTGCCGCTCTGTTTCCCCTGTGGATTAAGCAGCTCTCTGCTCACCTCCCAGCGCACAGTGGAGCTGACAGTGAGGACTTTTTCTTCTGGGCTGACAGAGGTGCAGAAGTTAGAGCAGCTGGGAGCTACTGCCAATGAGGAGGGGGAAACTGAGCAATGGGCCCACCGGTTCTCCCTATACTTCCAGTCACAGCAGGGGAGGTGAGGGGGCCTCAGGAAGGTTGCAGAGAGCTGTGCTGAGGTCCCAACCCCTGTCCTTCCCACTCCCATCTATAAACAGGAAGTGTCACAGGCGCATGAATGTTAGTGTCTAGTCAGTTCTTACCAGACACTGTAGAGGTCCATATAAAGCTGGATTGTCTGTTAAATCCAGTGGGAGTACTGAGAGGAGAGGATCACCTTGCTGGTGGCTGGAAAGAATCAGTAAGTACTGCTTGGAGAAATTTTGAAAACTTAAAAGTATTGGGGAGAACTAAACTATTGGGGTATATTATTTAATGTGCTATGTGTTTTGTTTTAAATAGGTAATCAAAAAGGCAACAAACAGATGTTTGTGTGTTTTATTTTAAATAGGCAGAAAGGCAACAAAAAGTTTGGAGCAGATTTTAAAAGCCTTATGTGCGTAAATCCAGGGGGTGTTACACGCACCGGGCCTATTTTCAAAAAGCCAGGCGGTGAGGGTAAAGCCCTGGGACGCAAGTAAGTCCCAGGGCTTGAAAAAATGGGTGGTCTGGGGGCGTGGCCAGAATTCTGCATACGGCTGCTGGGCCAGGGGATTGCGCTCTGGCATTTAGCAGGCGTGCGCAACCTACGCCTGCCCAGAGGCAGGCGCAACTTATAAAATAAAGGTCTTATAAGTTTGACTTTTTTCTTTATTGTTTTCTTTAAATGGCTTCCCTGATAATGTGGTCTTAATAGTTGGAATTACTAAGTCTAATGTTCTTTTTTTGAGTGGTTTTCCTTTTGAATTTGACATGTATTCCAAAATTACTTGATTTCTTTTTATTGTAAATGGTAATAGAAATTTAATAAATTATAAATTAAAAAAATAAAATATAGGTAAGGGCGGGGGTTCAGGTAGGGCTGGGGGGCGGGTTAGGTAGGGGAAGGGAGGGGAAGTGTGTTTGAGACATTTTTGTGGAATCTTGGTCGCTGCAGTGATGACTCCTCCCACGGGGAGGAGCCCCGTAGGGAACTGCAACGATAGGCTGGACTCACAGAAAGCGGACACGGAGAAGGAAGCTTTTATTTGTACAGCAGAATGTTGTCCGTGGGCCGGACAGTAGATGATGGTATAGAAGTACCTCGATGAATGTATCCAGACCGGCACAGAAAGCCCGGTGTCTAGTAGCTTTTGCCCAAGCAGGGAGATCGGGTCCGGCGGTAGTCCATGATCAGGGTGACCCGAATCTGATAGGTGAAGCGAGACAAACAATCTGGAGAAATAGCGGTACTCACTGCTGGTAGGTGTAGAAAAGCAGTCACGTCTAGGATGGTATTGAGCAGATGTAGAACTCAAGTCCATGGTGCAGGAACTCAGGATGTAGGAATTGGTAGGCCCTCAAGGAGCGAGTACCAAGGCGTTCTTCTGGCAGGGTTCCTGAAACGAAAATAACAAGACTCCTGAGGAGCGGGTGTCCTAAGGTTGAAGTGCAGCAAAATCTCAGAAGCAGAAGGGCCCCCAAGGAGCGGGTACCCAGAACTTCTAGGAGGCAGCATACCCCTAAGGGCAGGAGGAGAAGTTCCAACCTGGCAACTTAGAAGCGATCAGAGCAGCTGGACCGAAGCAAATCCAATCCTTGCTAACTCGTAGCAATGTGAGCGCGGAGGCTAAGTACCCGGAGGTACTGATGTCATGCGGTGGGGCTGTCTTCGAGGTTTCCGCCATGACGTCTTCAAGAGCGTGTGTGGTGCACGCACACACATCCTGGAAGGCCTCAGGAGAAAGCATGGCGAACTCAATCGCCCATGCCGATCCGGGGACGCCAGAGAAGTCAGCAAGCAGCAGTGGAGGTGGCCATCTTTCCCAGAGGAGAGGAACTAGAAGAAAAAGAGGTAAGACAGAGAGGGCACAGCCGTCTGCGACCGACAGACGCAACAGGAAGTTGGGGGGGGAACGGAAGGAAAGTTCCCTCCGTGGCCGCTCCGATTTCAGCCTCGGAAGGAACGGGGAAAGCCAGCAGGGCTCCCCAAGGGCTCGGCTCCCCAAGGGCTCGGCACGCATGATCAGGGTGACCCGAATCTGATAGGTGAAGTGAGACAAACAATCTGGAGAAATAGTGGTACACTATTGTGCACCACTTGTGAGCGCCAACCCCGGATTTTATAACATGTGCCCACGCATAGGTATTAAAATCCGGCCCTTTATGTGTTTTATTTTACATAGTCAGAAGGTCAGGCAACAAACCCAAATTTGTGTTATTTTGAATAGGTAATAAGAAAGTCAGGCAACAAACAGAAGTTTGTGTTATTTTACATAGTGAGAAAGTTAGGCAACAAACAGACGTTTGTGCTGTTTTGAATAGGTAGTCAGAAAGTCAGGCAACAAAAAGAAGTTTGTGTGTTTTATTTTAAATAGGTAATCAGAAAGTCAGGCAAGAAAAAGAAGTTTGTGTGTTTTATTTTAAATAGGTAGAAAGTTAGGCAACATGAGTTTGTTATTTTGAATAGCTAGTCAGAAAGTATTGAGTATTAATTCACTCTTAAAGATGATTCTCCACACAGGAAACAAGGATACGAAATCAAATTTAATAGGAACAAATATACATTTCCTGGCGTGTAGCCAGATGGACTCAGTACGAATGGGATAGTATCCGCGTGCTAGCAGTTAGAGACGGATCTGACGTCAGTACGGGGGCGTATATAGCCCCACAGGAAGCGTAGCGACTCAGTAATTTCCGTCTCCAAAGCAGTTTGGAGTGCCTGCACGCTAGTTGAGCGTGCTTTCCAAGACTACTTTGATTTTTTTTCTCTTTCTTCTCATTTCAGATTCTACTTTGTTGTTTCCTGTCTATTCGGCTTAGAGCCCCGCGCTCCTGCGGTAGATACCCTTGGGTTCCTCCCCCAGCGAGCTCCCGGGGTGATTACCGTGCTCCCCCGGTGGGAAAGTCCTCGGTCCTGCCGAGCCGCGGCAGTGACATAGCCCCCGGACGACGTTCGGGTGTAGCCTACGAGGCCCTCGGTCCCGGCATGGACGAGGTAGCGGGTGCATATCCTCAATTGCGGTGGCGAGGTGCTCCCTTCCCCCGCAGCCGGAGACCGCTTGTGTTCCAGCCGAGAAGCGCCGACGCTGCTAAGGTGCACCGCTCTTCCTACGGGTCTCCGAAGCACAGAGGATTGGCGGCGTGGCACGCTGTGGAGGACGCCATCTTGGGCCTGGTTCAGGTACTCCGCACCCGTAATAGGCGCGGCTTTCTTCCTCCTTTTGAGTTTCTGGCTTACTGTGCGCCTATTGCATGCCACTGCGCATATATTGCTGACCGCCTATTGCTGAAAGCCTATTGAATGCATATTGAGCGTATATTGCTGACCGCCTATTGCTGAAAGCCTATTGAATGCATATTGGGCGTATATTTTGCTGATTTTGTAAATTTGTTAATTTTTATACTCAGTTTTTAACACAGTTCCTATCAATTTCTCTCTCTCCTAGCACTTCACTACCTTTCTCCTTCCCGCAACTTCTGCGCTTGCTGTCACCTGGCCCCCATCCTCTCCATTTTCCGTTCCTGCTCCACCTCCCCCCTCCCTGTTATTTGTAATTTCCTCTTCCGCCTTTCCAATGTTGATTGTGAACCGGCATGATATGTCCTATGAATGTTGGTATATTTTAAAAGCATTTAAATAAATAAATAAATATGGTTGCCCGCCTATTACTGAGAGCCTATTGAATGCACATTGAGCGTATATGGCTGACCGCCTCTTACTGAAAGCCTATTGAATGTATATTGAGCGTATATGGCTGCCCGCCTATGACTGAGAGCCTATTGCCTGCACACTGAGCATCTAGCGCTAGCCGCCTATTGCTGAAGGCCTATTGAATGCCATTCTGCGTACATTGCTGCCTGTATCTTGCTGGCGCCTGTTGTATTAAGCGACTTTTGCTGCCGCATATTATTATTGTGTGCCTGTTGTATTAAGCGCCTTTTGCTGCCGCATATTATTATTGAGCGCCTGTTGTATTAAGCGACTTTTGCTGCCGCATATTATTATTGAGCACCTGTTGTACTAAGCGCCTTTTGCTGCCGCATATTATTATTGAGCGCCTGTTGTATTACGCGCCTTTTGCTGCCGCATAGGATTATTGAGCGCCTGTTGTATTAAGCGCCTTTTGCTGCCGCATATTCTTATTGAGCGCCTGTTGTATTAAACGCCTTTTGCTGCCGCATATTCTTATTGAGCGCCTGTTGTACTAAGCGCCTTTTGCTGCCGCATATTATTATTGAGCGCCTGTTGTATTACGCGCCTTTTGCTGCCGCATAGAATTATTGAGCGCCTGTTGTATTAAGCGCCTTTTGCTGCCGCATATTCTTATTGAGCGCCTGTTGTATTAAACGCCTTTTGCTGCCGCATATTCTTATTGAGCGCCTGTTGTACTAAGCGCCTTTTGCTGCCGCATATTCTTATTGAGCGCCTGTTGTATTAAGCGCCTCTTGCTGCCGCATATTCTTATTGAGCGCCTGTTGTATTAAGCGCCGCTTGCTGCCGCATATTATTCTTAAGCGCCTGTTGTATTAAGCGCCGCTTGCTGCCGCTTATTATTATTGAGCACCTATCGCTCGATGGATCAGGACGCAGCGGAGTCTGCGGCGCCGGCGCCCCCTACCTCGGGCATTGCAGCCCTTGGCCTCTGCTCTGCATGCCAGCTTCGGGCCACGCGCAGTGATGAGCCAGACTTGCTATGTGCCCAATGTGAGGAGGCCGGGCGACCCTCGGGTCAGGACCAGCCACGGTTTGTGGATAGTTCCCCAGGGGCTACCGCGGAGTTAGGGGGCAGTCTCGACCAATCTGGGATCCCGGGGGAGATTGTACCCCGGCGATTAGAGGCTGCTTCCATTTCCTGGGTAGATCTCTTTAAGGGGATTCATGCTTTTGTACAGATGCAAACGGCTGTCCAGCCTGGCCTAGCGGTTCCGGCTGTTCCTGTCATTTCTGCGATGGCTGCGCCTGCTGCGCCTGCTGCTGCGGTGGTGGTTCCTGCAGATCCGGTTCCTGGGCCATCACGCCCGTATCGCGAGTGGAACTTCCTGCCGCTGAACAGTCCGGATCAGTCGGACCAGGAGGTCTCACCGGACGAATCCGAGCTCCCGGACGAGGGGGACCTTCCTCCAGGGACTGAGCCATATAGAACCATGAGGCGGTTCTTCCCTAAAGAGGATCTCTCCAACCTGGTGTCTCGGTGCCTGGCGAAATTGGATATTACAGGTCCCAGCACTTCGGTACCCCCGGCGCAGAACCCCCTGCTGGAAGGTCTTCGTCCTACAGCCCGCCATTTTCCTTTCTTACATGCGGCACAACAACTGATCGATTTGGAATGGGCGGCATCAGCGGCTGCCTTCAAAGGGGGTCGGGCGCTGAGGGGCATGTACCCATTGGCACCGGCTATCCAGGACCTGCTGGCATGCCCTCAGGTGGACGCCTTGATTAGCGCTGTGGTCAAACGCACTACCATTCCCGTGGAAGGGGGGACAGCCCTCAGGGAGCCTCATGACCGGCGACTGGACGCCATTCTGCGACAGACCTTTGAGGTGGCAGCTTTATCTTTGCGGATCGCCACCTGCTGCACGGTGGTGACGCGTGCCTGTTTGTCACAGGTTCGGAACAACGCTCCAGCGGCGGACATGGAATCCGCTCTTTCCTTCCTTACCGATGCGGCATCGGACCTGGTCCGCACAACAGCTAAGGGGATTTCATCCTCCGTGGCCGCCAGGAGGCAGCTCTGGATCCGAAAATGGTCGGCTGATGCGCCTTCTAAAACACTCCTCACTAGATTGCCCTTTAAAGGCTCCTTTCTCTTTGGCAGCGACCTTGACAAACTGGCCAGTGCATGGGGCGCATCTCAAGTGCCCAGATTGCCGGAAGATCGGTTCCGAAGGGGCCAGCGCGCTTTTCCCCGGCCCTCCAGGGGCAGGGGTTCACAGCGCTTTGTTCCTTACAGGGGTCGCTACCAGGCACCACGTCCTCCGGCCAGGAATCCGTCCTTTCGGGCCAAGCAGCGTAGGAGGGGAGCGGGCCCGGGCTCGGGTCCCGGCCGCGCCTCCCAATGAGGATATGCCGACTCATCTGGGGGACGAGGCCATAGGGGGCAGGTTAGCCCTCTTCTACCCCAGGTGGGTCGAGATTACGTCGGACCAGTGGGTCCTCGCCGTTATCCGGGAGGGATATTACCTGGACTTTCATCATCTCCTCCCTGACAGGTTTGTGGAATCTTCCTGTCCCACACACAAGAAGGTAGCATTGGAAGCTACCCTGGCGAGGCTCCTGTCCTTGAAAGCCAACATCCCAGTACCTGCCTGGGAAGTGAATTCTGGTCATTATTCCATCTATTTCATGGTACCAAGAAAGGGGGTACCTTTCGGCCTGTCCTGGACCTCAAGTCTGTCAATCAATACTTACGCGTCCCGCGGTTTCGCATGGAAACTCTACCCTCCGTCAAGGCCGCAGTACAGCCAGGGGAATTCCTCACGGCATTGGACCTGTCAGAGGCATACCTGCATATCCCAATCCATCCGGATCATCAGCGCTACCTACGCTTCAAGGTTCTAGGCCGCCACTTCCAGTTTCGGGCTCTGCCCTTCGGGTTGGCAACGTCGCCTCGGACTTTCACCAAGGTGGTAGTCATGGTAGCGGCGGCGCTCAGGCGGGAAGGGATTCTGGTCCATCCCTACCTAGACGACTGGCTGATCAGGGCGAAATCACGAGAGGAGAGCCTTCGGACAACCGACAGAGTGATCGCCCTTCTGGAAAGCTTGGGCTGGGTGATCAACCTCAGCAAGAGCTGTCTACAGCCTTCCCAGTCAATAGAGTATCTGGGAGTACAGTTCGACACCCGGGCGGACACGGTCAGTCTTACGACCAAGAGACAGTTGAAGCTTTGGCAACGTCTCCAGTATCTGATGGGAGCCAGTCGGCCCATGGCCTGGGATTACATGCAGGTTCTGGGTCTCATGGCATCCACCCTAGAACTGGTGCCCTGGGCGCGGGCCCATATGAGACCTCTACAGCATTCCCAGCTCTCTCGCTGGAGCCCCCGTCGACGGGACTATTCCACGCACCTTCCTCTGCCAGCCGGAGTTCGGACCCAGCTGAGGTGGTGGTTGCAGTCCGCCCACCTGAGCAGGGGATCGAAGATGACCTCGCCCACGTGGACCTTGCTCACCACGGATGCCAGTCTGAGCGGCTGGGGAGCACATTGCGAAGAACTCCATGCGCAGGGGCGATGGAACAAGGAGGAGTCCACGTGGAACATCAATCGCCTGGAGGCTCAGGCAGTCTTGCTCACAGACTGAAAAACAGAGCTGTCAGAGTGATGTCCGACAACGCCACCACGGTGGCATACATCAACCGTCAGGGCGGAACCAGAAGCCATCAGGTATCTCTGGAGATCACCCCTCTGATGACTTGGGCGGAGGCGAATCTTCAGGCCGTCTCCGCCATCCACATTTCCGGGAAGGACAATACCACGGCAGACTTCCTCAGCAGAGAAAGCCTAAATCCGGGAGAGTGGCAGCTCTCACCGACAGCCTTCCAGATGATCGTGGATCATAGGGGGTTTCCGGACATGGATTTACTGGCGGACAAGTCCAATGCTCAAGTACCCAGATACTTCAGCCGCAAGCGCGACCCGTACTCACACGGAATCGATGCCCTGGTTCAGCCATGGCCCCCAGGGACTCTACTGTACGCCTTTCCTCCGTGGCCTCTGCTAGGCGCTGTCATCCGCAAGATTCAGAGACACCGGGGCCTAGTTCTTCTCGTGGCGCAGGACTGGCCAAGAAGACCCTGGTACGCGGACATGAGAAGGCTACTGGCAGGGGAGCCCCTTCCCCTGCCTCCTCTCCGGGACCTTCTACGTCAAGGTCCCATTCTTCACGAGGATCCGGCTCAATTCTCTCTTACGGTATGGCCCTTGAGAGGGCTAGATTGAAGAAGAAGGGTTACTCGGAGCCCGTGATTGATACCCTCCTCCGGGCTCGCAAGTTTTCCACATCCCTCACATACATCCGGATCTGGAGAGTATTTGAAGCATGGTGCGACACTCACGGCACCAATCCACATGCGACCACAATCCCTATTGTGTTGGATTTCCTGCAGGATGGACTTCAGAAGGGTCTGTCCCTCAGCTCCATCAAGGTTCAGGTGGCTGCGCTGTCTTGCTATGGTCCCAGGAGGGATGGCAAGACCATCGCCAAGCACCCAGATGTTTCTCGCTTCCTGCAAGGAGTCAAGCATATTCATCCGCCACTGAAGTGGCCTGTGCCTTTGTGGAACCTCAACCTTGTTTTGGATTTCCTCGCAGGATCCACCTTCAGACCCCTTCGGGGCCTGTCTCTTCGTTCTCTAACCTTGAAAATGGTATTCTTGCTGGCGGTGTGTTCCGCACGCCGCATCTCCGAGTTACAGGCACTGTCCTGCCGTGATCCCTTTCTTAGGATCACTCCAGAGGCTATCCACCTTCGTACGGTTCCCTCCTTTCTGCCTAAGGTGATTTCACAGTTTCATCTTAATCAAACCATATCCTTGCCTACCACGGCGGGTGTGCAGAAATCTGAAGAAGGTCGTTTATTACGCCATCTCGACATTGGCAGAGTGCTGCCCAGGTATCTGGAACTTACACAAGACCTACGAAAGGCGGACCATCTGTTCGTCCTGTACAGCGGGAAGAAGCAAGGTGAAGCGGCCTCGTGGCCCACCATCGCCCGCTGGATTAAAGAAGTCGTTAGAGCCGCCTACGTGGAGGCTGGGAAGGCTCCGCCTCTACAGGTCAAGGCTTATTCTACCAGGGCCCAAGCGGCGTCTTGGGCTGAATCACGGATGCTGGCTCCGGCAGACATCTGTAAAGCAGCGACGTGGCCCTCCCTTCATACCTTTTCCAGGTTCTACCATCTGGACGTCCAGGCCAGGGAGGACTCAGCTTTTGCGAGGGCGGTTTTGCATGGTCCTCAGGCAGCCTCCCGCCCAGGTGGGAGGTAAAGCTTTTGTACATCCCATTCGTACTGAGTCCATCTGGCTACACGCCAGGAAATGTTTAGATTACTTACCTGGTAATCTTCTTTTCCTTAGTGTAGACAGATGAACTCAGCATCCCGCCCCGTTGCCTGTGTGCATGAGTTTCACCGATTCCAGGTAAGCCATGCCTTTGTTTACATGAGAGCGTGCACTCTACTAGGTGTCAACGCTTTCCGGTTGGGAATGCTGGCGGTCTCCAGCCACTGTCAATCGGTCAGGGGAATCCTGTTTTCACTTTTCACTTTTCACTGAGCGTCAGTACACACATCCATAACAGCTTTTGCAAGGAAGATTACTAAGTCGCTACGCTTCCTGTGGGGCTATATACGCCCCCGTACTGACGTCAGATCCGTCTCCAACTGCTAGCACGCGGATACTATCCCATTCGTACTGAGTCCATCTGTCTACACTAAGGAAAAGAAGATTACCAGGTAAGTAATCTAAACATTTATTAATACATATCCTTGGGAGACACAGGCAGCCAGACTTCTGTTCATGTACAGCATTAGCTCCTGTCTCTCATAGTATGTTAGTGAGTGCTATGTTTTATAGGTTTAAAATATACAGTGATGTCTATGAGCCTATGATCGATTATCACTTCCATAGGTTGTCATATTAAAATAAGATGAATTAAACCTATGTTTAACCTGATCCCTTTCCACCCAAGTTAAGGCCCCCCTTATTTTAGCCAGATGTTAGCAGCAATCCTCTGATAGTCCTTTGTCAATCTTTTCATTCTCAGGGGGAATTAGGAAAACTCTGATTTCAGTAGGGCCCCTGAAGTGGAGACGGTGTCCTGTGAGAACGTGACCTCACCCATTTGCCCTTTGTAACCTCATGACCCTCCATCATAAGTTCTGAACAGCTCCAAATGCAGTCCAGATGTCTCCCAGAGTCTCCAATCTAGGGTCATTTTGAGGTTTTCATGGCCAGAATTTGCAAATAGGCCAATGCAGCAAAGGGTTCTAGGTAAATCATAGTCTCTATGTTGATTTCAAACTTATTTATTTATTTATTTATTTTTAATTTTTATATACCGGAATTCCTGTATACAATACAAATCAGTCCAGTTTACATGAAACGAAAAGATTGCCCTGGTCTGGGAGGTAGGACAGGGGTTTTTTTTACAAAGAACATTGAACAATAACAATAAACCATTAAACAATTTTCATTAATTAAATTAAAATTAAGACAATTAGCAGGTTAAACATTGCATATTATTAACTGTAATACAAAATATTCCCAAGTTCAGTCAGGATAAGGCGCTTAGTTACATTCTGGAGATTGGAACGCTTGCCTGAAGAGCCAGGTTTTTAACTTTTTTTTTAACTCTGGTAGACTGGGTTCGAGGCGTAGGTCTGGGGGGAGAGCGTTCCAATGGTGTGGTCCTGCAGTTGAGAGTGCTCTTTTTCTTAGTAATGATGTTGCTGGAGGGGCGAACAGTGTGCCTCTGTAAGCGCTTCTGATGGGTCTGGAGGATAGGTGTAGTCGAAGTGGAATTTGGAGTGATATAGGTGCGATGTTGTGTATTGATTTATGGATAATGGTGAGGGTTTTAAAAAGGATTCTCTGTTTGATGGGTAGCCAGTGGAGGTTGCTCAGAATGGGGAAAATATGTTCTCTTTTATTGGTGTTTGTTAGAATTCTGGCAGCAGCGTTTTGTACCATCTGTAGAGGCTTGATACTGTTGGCAGGGAGGCCAAGTAGGATTGCGTTGCAGTAGTCGAGTTTTGAAAAAATAATGGATTGAAGGACGAGGCGAAAGTCATTGAAGTGAAGAAGTGGTTTTAACTTTTTGAGGACTTGTAGTTTATAGTAGCAGTCCTTGGTGGTGGTATTTATAAAAATTTTTAAGTTGAGTTGATTGTCAAGCCATGCTCCTAGATCCCTGACGTCTGAGGAGAGATCAATATTTAATGAGGAGGATTGCGAAAGGCTGGGTGAGTGGATATGTGGGTCTTGTGAGATAAGTAACATCTCTGTTTTGCTGGAGTTTAAAATCAAGTTAAGGTTGGAGAGGAGTTGTTTAATTGGCTGTAAACAGTCCTCCCAGAAGGAGAAGGTTTTTTGAATAGATTCTGTGATAGGTATGAGGATCTGGATGTCGTCTGCATAGAGGTAGTGGGTAAGCTTGAGTTTTGATAACAGATGGCAGAGGGGGAGGAGGTAAATGTTGAACAGGGTGGGTGAGAGAGATGAACCTTGTGGTACGCCTTGGTCTGATAGGATGGGTTCGGATTCCTTGTTGTTTATTCTGACCTTGTAGAACCTGTTTGATAAAAACGATTTAAACCAACTGAGAGCTGTGCCTTTAATCCCTATGTTTGATAGTTGGTCTAAGAGTTGTGAGTGGTTTACCGTGTCGAAAGCTGAGGATAAATCTAGGAGAACCAGTAGGTATGATTGTTTTTTCTCCAGATTCAGAAGTAAGGTATCAGTGAGAGAAAGCAGAAGGGACTCTGTACTTAATGATTTCCGAAAACCATATTGTGCGGGAGAGAGAATGTTGTTCTCCTCGAGATATTCGGAAAGTTGTTTATTGACAGCTTTTTCCATCAGTTTGGAAATCAAAGGTAAGTTTGCAATGGGTCTGAAGTTTGCTGGGTCAGTGGGTGACGCGTTTGGTTTTTTCAGTAGTGGTTTAAGAATTGCTAGTTTTAACTGATTGGGTACCATACCTTGGGCTAAGGAGGTATTAATGATTTCCGCAATGGGTTTTGCTATGGTGTTTGGGATGGCGGTGAGCAAGTTGCTTGGTAGTGGGTCTGAGGGATGTGCAGCTGGTTTGATTTTTTTGAGTATGTTTTCGATCTCCATGGCGGATGTGGGTTCGAATGCCTCTAGTCTGGCATTCTGAGTGATTTGGTATGTACTCAGAGGTGTTAGTGGGGCGTTGTGGGTTGTAAGAGGTCGAGTAAGGTTGGAGATTTTTGTCTTAAAATAAGTGGCCAGTTCATTGGCCTTGTTGAGTGCTTGTTGGTCTGGAATGGAAGGGGGAGTTGGTTTGGTGAGAGATGAGACGTAAGAAAATAGAGCTTTCGAGTCGAAGATGAAATTGTGAATTCTTTTTGCATAGAAGTCCTTCTTTGTTTTGTGGATGGCATTTCTGTAGATGTTGAGGGTGTTTTTGTAGTCCAGTCTTGCTGTATGTGAGGGGTTGTTTCTCCAGCTTTGTTCTTTATTTCGTAGTTTTTGTTTCAGGGATTTGAGTTCCGGGGTGAACCACGGTTTTCTGTTGTCTCGTGCTGGTTGTATTATTTTGGAGGAGATTGGGCAGAGTTGATCTGCTATTTTGTTCGTAAGTTTGATCCATGAGGTAGTGGCTGTGTTGGCGTCTGAGAGGTCTAGTTGGTTGAGTTCATTGGAGCAATGTTCGTTGAGTAGTTCAAGTGAGCATGGTTTCCTGAACTGAATAGTGGTTTTGTTGATGTTTGGAGGTGGTGTGTTTTTCATTTTGAGGGTCGTGTTGATGATCTGGTGATCTGACCAAGGGACTGGTGTACAGGAGGGATTGGAATAGGTGGATAAGCTGTCGTTGATAAAGATGAGGTCTAATGTGTGACCTGCCTTGTGTGTGGGACCGCTGATTATTTGTGTGAATCCTAGGTGACTGAGGGAGGTTAGAAAGGTTTTGCAGTTTGAGGATTGAGGGGTGGAGTCGACGTATAAGTTGAAGTCTCCTAGGATGATGGTCGGTTTGTCTGACTTGAGGTGTTTGGCTATCAGCTCTATTAGAGGAGAGGGGTTAGCGTCTAGGGTTCCTGGTGTAGCGTAGATGAGGAATATTTGAAGTTGTTGAGATTTGAATATGGAGCATTCCAGTTTTGTAGTGGAGTATGATTGTTGTAAGGTTAGGCCCAGTTGTTTTTTTGCAGCAAGTAGGATTCCTCCTCCTTTTTTTTTGGGTCTGGGTATTGAGAAGAGGTCAAAGGTTTGTGTTGGTAGTTGGTTTGTTAGTGTTATGTCTGAGGGTTTTAACCAAGTTTCTGTTATTGCACATACGTCTGGGTTGTTATCAATGAGGTAATCATTGAGTAGGTGCATTTTTTTGGAAAGAGACTGTGCATTGAATAGGGTTAAAGTGAAAAGTGAGAGGCCTAGTAGTTGCGTGATGGGAGATGTCATGATGGAGATGAGTCTTTGTTGTCTGGGTATGTGGATTGGGTCTGGTAGTGTGTTTTTTCTGGGTTTTCTCTTGATTGTGGGAATAGGATGGAGGTGCATCTTTGTATGCTGTATTGTCAGGATGCAGTAGTGGGGTAAGTTAGTAACAGGATGATTTCTATGTGGGAGTTATAGTCCCTTGAGAGGTGAAGTCTTTCTGGCTGCACTCGGGCTGCACTAAGGGGCGCACAAAGGGGCAGGCCCCTTTGACGTGCTCCTTCGACGCGCGACACCTGGCGCGCGACGCCTAAGCTCTGTCCATCTCTTTAAAGGGCCTGCAGTCGCGTCTGAGTGCCGTCGTGGGTGCGCAGCGTTTCTATTGGTTTGTTCAGTGTTGGGGGCGTCGGTAGGAGGCCTGAAGCGGTGCTGTGCGTTCGATTCGGTCACGTGGTCGGTGCGGACCTGTCGGAGGTAGGGGCGAGGTATTGAAAGCCTTACCCCGATGGGCTGCTGCGCCGGCTGCGCGGCTCTCCCTCCAAGCTCCCTGTCCTGTCCTCGTGGGGCTTCCGATGGCCTGTGCTGCAGGTAAAAGGGCGCGCCTAAGCTCTGTCCGTCTCTTTAAAGTGCCTGCAGTCGCGTCTGAGTGCCATCGTGGGTGCGCCGCGTTTCTATTGGTTTGTTCAGTGTTGGGGGCGTCGGTAGGAGGCCTGAAGCGGTGCTGTGCGTCCGATTCGGTCACGTGGTCGGTGCGGGCCTGTCGGAGGTAGGGGCGAGGTATTGAAAGCCTTACCCCGATGGGCTGCTGAGCCGGCTGCGCGGCTCTCCCTCCCAGCTCCCTGTCCTGTCCTCGTGGGGCTTCCGATGGCCTGTGCTGCAGGTAAGAGCTTCAGGCACACATATCAAAAGTCAGGCAACAAACAGAAGTTTGTGTGTTTTTTTTAAATAGGTAGTCAGAAAGTCAGAAAACAAACCCAAATTTATGTTATTTAGAATAGGTAGTAAGAAGGTCAGGCAACAAACCGAAGTTTGTGTTATTTTACATAGTGAGAAAGTTAGGCAACAAAAAGAAGTTTGTGTTATTTTGAATAGGTAGAAAGTCAGGCAACAAACTGAAATTTTTGTTATTTTACATAGTGAGAAAGTCAGGCAACAAAAAAAGTTTGTGTGTTTTATTTTAAAGAGGTAGTCAGAAAGTCAGGCAACAAACAGAACTTTGTGTGTTTTATTTTAAAGAGGTAGTCAGAAAGTCAGGCAACAAACAGAACTCTGTGTGTTTATTTTAATGAGGTAGTCAGAAAGTCAGGCAACAAACAGAACTCTGTGTGTTTTATTTTAATGAGGTAGTCAGAAAGTCAGGCAACAAACAGAACTTTGTGTGTTTTATTTTAAAGAGGTAGTCAGAAAGTCAGGCAACAAAAGGAAGTTTGTGTGTTCTATTTTACATAGATAGTCAGAAAGTGAGGTAACAAACCCAAATTTGTGTTATTTTGAATAGGTAGTAAGAAGGCAGGCAACAAACCGAAGTTTGTGTTATTTTACATAGTGAGGAAGTCAGGCAACAAAAAGAAGTTTGTATATTTTCTTTTAAATAGGTAGTCAAAGTCAGGCAACAAAAAGAAGTTTATGTGTTTTATTTTAAATAGGTAGTTGAATGCTCACAGTTTATTGAGTTCTATTGTACTTTATTATTATTTCAGTATTAGTATTCTATTATTATTATTATTTCTAACATTATTACTATTAGCATATAATTTACATCTGTATTATTTGTTTAATGTTTATTGTTCCATGTACACCATGCCCATGGTATGTCTAATTCTGGTTATCTGTAAACCGAAGCGATATGTACTTGTACATGATCTACGGTATATAAAAACTTTTAAATAAAAATAAATAAATAAATAGTCAGAAAGTCAGGCAAAAAAATTAAGTTTGTGTGTTTTATTTTAAATAGGTAGAAAGACAGGCAACAAACAGATGTTTGTGTATTTTATTTTAAACAGGTAGTCAGAAAATCAGGCAACAAAAAGAAATTTGTGTTATTTTACATAGTGAGAAAGTCAGGCAACAAAAAAAGTTTGTGTGTTTTATTTTCAATAGGTAGTCAGAAAGTCAGGCAAAAAAATGAAGTTTGTGTGTTTTATTTTAAATAGGTAGTCAGAAAATCAGGCCTCACCTTTCTTCCTTCTCTCTCCTCAAGTCTTGGGAAGATGGCTGCTGCCGCATCTTCATGCCGCTCTCTCCGGCATCCCCGGAACGCAATAGCGACAGTGTTCGCCATAGATTTCCTGAGATCCTCTAGGGTGAGCGTGCGCATGCCACCCACGTCTTTATCCACGTCATGGCGGGAAACTCGGGGGCGTCCCCTCCGAGTGATGTCACGCCATCCAGGTATTTAGCTTGCCCTTCGTTT
Source organism: Rhinatrema bivittatum (assembly GCF_901001135.1). NCBI lineage: Eukaryota > Metazoa > Chordata > Amphibia > Gymnophiona > Rhinatrematidae > Rhinatrema > Rhinatrema bivittatum. The sequence continues at coordinate 6,639,208 of NC_042616.1, read as the reverse complement.
GCAAAGAAACTGAGTTAGCAAGGATTGGAATCGCTCCAGTCTAAGCTGCTCTGCCGCCCCCAGCAGCTGGAAGCCCTGTCTGCCCTTCGGCGTTAACGCTAACGTGGGGGCCCTTGTGCTTTCTTTCAGGTACCTTCTCTGGAGACTGGGTACTCGCTCCTCGAGGGCCTGCTCTCCTTACCTTGGTGCCCACAGTTCAAGTACTTCTGCCTGCCAGGATTCTCATCAATACAGCTATCTACTTATTTATTTATTTATTTATTTTTAATTTTTCTATACCGATGTTCTTGTAAGAATACAAATCACACCAGTTTACAATGTAACTACAAAAATTCGCTAAGGAGCGTTACATAGAACAGTGAGGCGATTAAATAAGGAACGAGTTATAAATTAACATATCGTAACTGTGTCTTGTCATATCGTATAGCTTAACATATCGTAACATATCATAACATATCGTAACATATAACTATAACTTAACTTATCGTATAACTCAACTTATCGTCATATTTTGAAACAGACAAGGTGTCTTAGAAGCGCGCTTAGGACAGGTAACTGAGACAGCATAACATAACCAGACATATCATAACATAACTTGGCATCTTAGGGAAAGCGAGGGGAAAGATGACTAAGAAACATAATAGGAGCAAAATTGATTAAGAGACATAATGGGAGTGAAATTGACAGACTGTGTCGACTGATTCGGGTGTCAGAGGAGGAATTAAGAGTTTGATATGGCTAGAATTAAGAGTTTGTAATCGCTGGAGTCTGGCGTCTGGGAAGGAAAGAATTAAGAGTCTTCAGTGAGTAACTAACATTGTCAACTTGTCTCATCTTCAGCTGAAGCGCTGGAGTCTGCATCCGGGACTCTCTTTTCTATCCTGCGCTGCCTACCATCCATACGAACGTGGGACTGGTCTCCTTTCCTGAGGACCCCTGGACTGACTCTACTGGGTTACCTCACTACTGCCATACCTGGCAGTACCACCAAACTGCATAATAAATCGAATTCTCTGTGTCTGCTTGTATAGAGTCTAGCCTAGTACTGTGGTTCCTCACGGGGCTGCTCAACATGGGAGTGGCCATCACCGCAGTACCCAAGAATCCACTCCAACACCTCAAATCCCTAACACTGGCAATCGGGAGCCCCTCCTCTGGAGCCAAATAGCTACAGCCCAATTGTATGGGTTTTTCGGGAAGAGTAGAGGTCGCGGGAGCAGGGGTCAGAGACAACAGTGGGCATTGGAAAACTGTTGCCAAAGTGATGTTCCTTCAAGGTGGTGGATCTCTCGTGTCCTCTGCTGAAAATGATCAATTTTGCCAGTTAAAACAATGGGTTCCTACTAGAAGGCAGGAAGATCCTGAGCATCAAGCTCATCCTTGATTTTTGAGGATAATCCCTCAAGAAAGATTGCATCAAGAGTATCCTCTTGCCAGTTGAGTTGTGTGGCCAGCGTCCAGAATTCTATGGTGTACTCCGTCAGGGTTCTAGAACCTTGGCAGAGGTGAAGTAACTCGGAAGCCATGCCAGCCATTCAACCAGGCTCCTCAAAAATGGTTCGGTGAATTGTTGCAAGTTGTGCAAAAGGGGATTCCCTTGCTGCCAGAGAGGGTAGAGGCCCATGCTTGGGTTGTACTGTTCAACAGGGAAAGAATATATGTAGTCTTTGTCTGGTAATCAGAGAACAATGGTGCTTGCAGAGAAAAAATCCCCATTGAAGGGAGGAGCTCTGGAGGACAAGATGGTGGCATAGGAGGAACACGGAGCATTCCAGCTGCTTAATCTTTGCTTTTTTAAAATTTTTCTAATGCCATGGCGGCAAAAAGGAAAGGGAAAATAAGGGTTTACTTCACCAAACCCTTACCCCCCATGCTGCAGCTTGATATTGAACGCTTCCTAAACCAGCTGGATTTGCAGGGAGCCGGTGAAACTGCTGGGAGTTCCCGTGAAGGAGAGCGGGGATCTCCCTTGGAAGAGGTGTCCCTCAGCCCTAACCTACGTCTGCCTCCGGCACAGCGTGACCCCAGCAGAGATGCTGGACAGTCGCCTACCGGAACGACTGGGCAGGAGGGAGCTGTTTCTGTGGCAGCGTTGGAGGCGAAGAATCTCTCTGTCACTGGAGAGGAAGTAAACCGCCACGATGGAGGAGGTGTGAATGGCTCCCCAGGAGATCTACAGAGGAGGGAGAGAGAGGAGGTTCCTCTGGATGGCAGCCAGGGACCAACAACTTCCAGCGCACTGGGTGAGTCCGTGCAATTTCCATCTAGGATGGAGATGGTAACCCTGGAGGCAATATGGGACTTGGTGGCTTGTTTTGGGACTTCTCTAAATAGTCTAGAAAGTAAAATAGACTCTGTAGCCTATAATGTTCAACAAAAGATCCTTGGCGTACAAGAGCAATCCAATACAGTCCAATTCAGTCAGCACAAGCCCTAAGTGTGGCTATTATAAAGGATCAACAGGCTTGTTCAAAGTATCTGGAAATTTTGGAAAACAACATCAGACATTTGAATGTCAGGATTTTAAATTTTCCTAAAGTGGCGGGGGAAATACCCTATACTACCTTGAAGAAGTACCTAACAGAAGCACTTGGATTTCCTCAGGACAATATTCCCTCTATAAAGTCTTGTTATATCCTAAATAAGAGTGCTTTTGCTATAGGGACACCTGCTGTTGTTTCAATTCCCGCTAATCTGACAAGTTTCTTAGAAAATTCTAACATGGAGGTATTAGATAGAAATATGTTATTGGTATTTTTCATTGCTGTCCAAGAGAAACATTGATAAGACAGGTGAAGAGAGAATTTGAAATGAAGTTGGCCATAGAGGCAAAAACTCATAATAAAAACTTTTTAAAATATATCCGAAGCAAGAAACCTGTGAGGGAATCGGTTGGACCATTAGATGATCGAGGGGTTAAAGGGGCTCTTATCTTAGGGAAGATAAGGCCATTGCAGAAAGACTAAATGAATTATTTGCTTCTGTGTTTACTAATGAGGATGTTGGGGAGATACCAGTTCCAGAGATGGTTTTCCAGGGTGCTGAGTCAGATGAACTAAACGAAATCACTGTGAACCTGGAAGATGTAGTAGGCCAGATTGACAAACTAAAGAATAGCAAATCGCTTGGACCGGATGATATGCATCCTAGGGTACTAAAGGTGTTGCGGTCCCGGTCGCTAGGCTAGCGACCGGGTCCTTACCTTTCTGCTGCCTCTCCCGGTCTCGCCGCGTTCCGTTGCTCCTGGGGCCTGCAGGGCCGCATGGCAGCGTCTCTCTCCACGTGGAGACGCTGCCGAGGGACGACTCTGACTCCTCCCACTGCCAGGCAACGCGCGCGCGCGAGCAGGGGGCTCTTAAAGGTCCAGCACCCGGAAGTGCTGAACCGCCCCGTTCCTGACGTCACACGCTGGCCGGCTATTTAAACCAGCGTCTGACTTCCCTGCTTTGCCTTTGCAACGAGGTCACTCTACTGTGTGCTTAGTTGCTTCCAGCTCTGGTTCCTGCTTGTTCTAGCCGTGCCTTGCTTCCAGCTCTGGTTCCTGCTTGTTCCAGCCATGCCTTGCTTCCAGCTCCGGTTCTAGCTTGTTCCAGCCGTGCCTTGCTTCCAGCCCTGGTTCCTGCTTGTTCCAGCCGTGCCTTGCTTCCAGCTCCGGTTCCAGCTTGTTCCAGCCGTGCCTTGCTTCCAGCTCTGGTTCCTGCTTGTTCCAGCCGTGCCTTGCTTCCAGCTCTGGTTCCAGCTTGTTCCAGCCGTGCCTTGCTTCCAGCCCTGGTTCCTGCTTGTTCCAGCCGTGCCTTGCTTCCAGGTCAGGTTCTGTTTGGTCCTGCTGTGCCTTGGCTCCAGCTCTGGGCTCTACTTGCTGTCTACATATCCTGACTCCAGCTCCGGTACCTGATTCTCCTTTGTCTTCAGCCAGCCACGAACCTTGGTCTTCTTCACGATTCTCCTTTGTCTTCAGCCAGCCACGAACCTTGGTCTTCTTCACGATTCTCCTTTGTCTTC